>NC_051154.1:355902947-356202947 GCF_013339745.2 Dermacentor silvarum | reverse complement strand
TTTCAGCTTCTGCACTGGTCTTGTGGTAAATAAATATACACAGAATGTGCTGATTCATTGAGTAAATAAAAGCGTGTTGATGTAGTTAAGCATTTGTTTATTGTTTTCTTGATACCCTCGATAATTTGACATTTTGTTAATTAGGACATTTTAATTCGGTTAACTGGGGGGGGGGGGGGTGGTTCCTTGGCACATCATGGAGCTTATCAGGGTTCCCTGGAACGAACATGCTTGAGAACCCCTGCTCTACCCGAACTGAATGCGCCAGAGTCAACAGAGCAAACGCGCATTCATACAAGTACGCGCATACAAATACAAGCTTTCATTGAAATGAATTGTAATATTTATTAACAATATCTGTAAAATAAAGGTACTGCTTAACAATTTCTGTCGTTTTCAAGTGCATGAAAGTCGTCGCGCCCTGTGTGCGCGCACAGTTTTCATCAGTTGGGTTATCTTTAAAACATCATGAAATGCGTGAAGCAACCGACGCTAACTGAACTATTGCTCAAAAAAAGTACACAATTGTAGCTGTTTGTTCTGGTTAATTCGACATCACAACAAATAGTAGATGGCATGTCGTCCCATTCATTTAAACGTTTGTGCGTGAGCGCTCCAATTTGTCAGCGCCAAGTATAGAAGCTCAGATTGTGCTTGGTGGCCAAGCAGTTTCCCGGCACACTGTGCAGCACCCCCTGTTTTACAGAATAGACCTTGGCCTTCATGTAAAAAATGGGCACCCCGTCGCAGATATTGGCCAAACATCTTGTTTTATTCTATTGGGCGCTAACAGCTAACAACTTAACTAAACGCACCCTTTAAAAACATATACATCACGTTACCCACCATCATGCCCATATTTAACTTGGAGGCAATGCCGTTTTCTAACACACAGCCGGGGCACTGGCCACTTGCAATAGATTCCAATGGGAATCCAGGATGTGTCTAATGATCGGACATAGGTCACTGCTTGTAGGGACGTTTGTCTTGTGCTCTAACTGGGTGTTTATATATATGTATATATATATATAGTTGTTTTTTCATCCACTTTAATTTCTGTTAATTTATCATATTCTTTAATTGAATTTGTAAGTACAAGTGATTTCCCCTATGTTGTCCTTGGTGTCAGTCAGTGTTTGTTGGCTTCTTATGGGAGGGAGATACATGTGTTTTGTGCGTCGCACAAGTACACATCTATGAAAAAGCAATTTAACGTCTTGTAAAAGATTTAATACAAAAGATACAATCACGAAATCTTTTCCTGACGAAAGGTCAGTTATTGAGAAGACAAGACATTACATATATAAAAAATGAAACAATACATAACAATTTTGAACAGAACTTATGACTAGAATTATTTGCATAAGTATAATGTGATTCCATAACACCATGTCAAAGCATGCCTTATGCCACTGGTTTCGTATATTTTCCGGAGGTAGAACAAAGGATTATAGAGCAAAAATTATCAGGTGCCAAAATAAATAAACATAATAACAAATAAATAAATAGGACAGCGATATCTCAATAGCGCGGAAGGACTCGATAGCAAACATAGGAACAACGTGGATTGTGGTATTGAGAGGCAAATGCAGCATACGACGAATAAA
Organism: Dermacentor silvarum; assembly: GCF_013339745.2. Classification (NCBI taxonomy): domain Eukaryota; kingdom Metazoa; phylum Arthropoda; class Arachnida; order Ixodida; family Ixodidae; genus Dermacentor; species Dermacentor silvarum. Next base: position 356,201,340 of record NC_051154.1, on the reverse strand, counting down.
AATTATTAAGCAAAATGCACAGATAGACTAGGCAGCTTTACAAATAGCCCAACCGTGCACGCGTCTTTTCTTACCCAAATGTCCTCACTCTGCTTGCGCTGTTATGGAGCCTATCTACGTTCCCTTGTACAACATTTTGCGTTGTTATCTAAGCCAGGTGATTTGCTTTGACTTGTAGTTGGTGCCTTTATCTCTCCTATTTCTCATCAGTTCGTTGTCTGTTGCGGTGATTTCACCATCATTGAAAAAGGGTTCGTTCGGGCACTTGATCTGGAAATGAAGTCATCGGTAATCTTACTCAAATTGATTTTGCGGGAGAGTTCTTTGTGGGCGTGCAATATTTCCAGATGGTTCAAACGGGCTTGTCCAGTCATCGAGCGCAAGTACATTTTCAGTAGCTGTAGGCAAGAAGAGGACCTCTAGGATGTGGTCGACGAGACCGGTATGGCCAACGCAATTTTTTTAGTTTCGCAGGTGTTCGCCCTTGCCCCCCGTAAACATGTGCACGACGTCCCCAAATGTGTGCAATAGTCCCGACCTTTACTGGCTTAAAATGTCAATCAGCATCTCTCTGTGCAAAATCAGGCATCCTGGTTCAAGGTCGTAGATGTAGAAGTAGAGCCTTGGTGTTAGTGGCACAAATCCACTCTGGGGGATTGACCAAGAACCCGGTAGTTCGATATAACAATGTGAAAGGAGATTTATCAAATACTGCAAACATAAATTTGGGAATACGTAGGCGTATGAGAATGAATAGGTAGAATATATCAGATGACTTGAACAGAATAAAGGCATAAATGAAGACTAAAAAAAGAAATAAACCGCTGATCATCAAATTTGTAAAAAAAATTGCGGAACCCTAAGCCCTGATTTTATTATCTTAATTAATCTTTCTGACCCTGCAATGTAATCCTGGATGGCGTCGACAACCTTCCTGTCGCTGTGCCCAAGGGTAGAAGCCCCCAATGATAGTAAATTTTGAACATTTAATTCCAATCTAAGAAGGTGGAACGGTGTTTCTAAGTTTCTTTTTCGCAATTCAGAATATATTGAATGACAATGAGAAAATGTTCTAATGTTTCATGTTGTCCACAATGGCGACAGTTCGGTGAGGGAACCAGACCAGCTCTGTGTAGGTAAAAATTTTTAAATGGAATCCTGCAGCGTAGTCTAGTGATCGCGATTTCAAGTGATCGCGTTTGACAGAGTTTGCTATTGCAATAAAGTGACAAGTGCTGAAAATCTCAGGAGTTTGTTAAAGAAGGGGCGTGAAATTCACGCAGCGTCATTTTTCTACGAAATCTAGCCCCTATGATGAAAGCTGAAACCGGTAGGATTTGAATTACCGGGCCATTCAGGAACGCTTTCGCCAACGAATCTGCCATTTCGTTTAGAAATAGGCCCTTATGCCCTGGTACCCACATCCATCTAATCAAAGCTAATGAGGGGGCGATAACGATCTGAAAGCTCGCAAAACCGGGGAATTATTGGAAGCTGTAAGGGAGGAGCACAGAGATAAAGAATCCGTCACGACCACCGTGGAACGTGTTGATGTATTGAGCTTATGGAGGGCTAGAATGACAGCTAAAAATTACGCTAGAAAGATAGGTACGAAGTCTGGGAGGCGAAGAGAGAACGACCAATCAAGAATAGGAGAAAATATTCCAATTCCACACTTTCCTTCATTTTGGGAAGCGGCAGTGGCAATAACTGTCTCGATCGGAACGTGCAAAAAGTAATCATTCAAGATTGAGCTTAGCATGCGGTAAGATAATGCCTTTGCATTTTTAGGGAAAATATCCTCATACTGAATTTTATTGGAATTGGTGTTGTAAACAACAGGACTCATCTCACGAACAGGTCCCTATATAATATAAGTACCGTCATCTACTCTTTCCTCCGCCGTCTCCTCTCCTAAAGCACTTGTTGTTTTTTTCTTTACTTTTTTTTGCGAAAGCAAGTGGATGGTGGCGCCCTTAGGAAGTCCACGTTGAAGTTTTCAGGCCGGGAGCGTGCTGCCGCCGCCGCCGGCGACGGCGGCTGTGCACAGTGACTTTCAACATGGCTCTGAGGTGGGAAAAAATATATAAAGAAGTGAAAGCACGCGCTATCATCGTCCGAACGGAGATACAGGAGAGAGCGAAGCGGCGTTGATCAAAGGATGGCGGTACTTTTCTTATATTGACCCTTTTCGCGGAGCAGTTTGTTTTAGAGAAACGAGATGGCGCTCACGGCGGCGCGCCATACATCTCCTCAGCGACCTTGCACGTATACGAAACCACTACCGCTTCTACCTTGCTTCTCTGCGATCAGCTGTCGGAAATGCAACTGAGTTTTCGCTAACACACTGTGCTCCAATCATGCTAGATTGAATCATTTGGATTGAAGACGAGTGCAGTAGGTGGCTGCAAAAATAGTGACTGGCACGTTAAGGAATAAAATGACTCTGTGTAGCGAAGTTCGCAGACCGCTGCTGAAACTGTCCGAACGTGTTACCGGCACGTCGTGATGTACGGCTTTCCTCGAGGATACAGAAATTTGCTGATCCGCCAACCTTGTATCGCTAACCTTGAAAGAAAGGGCTTCATCCCGAGAACGTCGGCAAGGGTGAGTGCCACTCGTTAAACAATTACAAAGGGAGTAGCGCCGCTTCCTGTCAGAGCTAGTAAGTTTCGCGCACGTCATCTATACACATCTGTCCCAAATGGCAGGAAAACTTACGCCCGTACTCTATCGCCCTCGTATCAACAATAAGTGAATGGGCGCACACTTGAATATATGCGCACTGTATACGCACAATAAATGACGAACTACACCTATGGCGCATGAATGGTCGAAGCTGAATGTTTCGTGACGGTCCACAAGAGTAAGCCAGTTACTTGCTGTAATATATATTTGCTACAAGGTATTACAATGTACAAAACAGCTACGTTTCAAGCCTTACGCGCAGCAATAACAAATCTATTAGAACTGAGCACACCCGCCAGCGATTAGGCAGAAAATAATCAGATAGTGGCTGCACCGAGGAACTTCACTGAGTCAGAAACTGACAAGCCATTGCTTCAACATATTTTCTGAATAAAGAACAAAAAGCAAAACACACTAATCCTGACTGAATTCATAATCGGAAAGGTTGGATAGCTTGGGATACATATGTAGCCCCGCTTTTAGAACAAGCACCATATACGCTGCTTGCGCCGTTCGGACATAGCTTAATCATCTCCGAAAGCGCTTTTGCATGTTTTCTGAAGCTGTGATCAAAGCTTCGTGTCATCCACCTAGTCACCGTCTATGATATCTCCGACAACAGAGGTTTTCTAAGCCGCGCCGGCGTCATACACTTCCATTGTAAACAAGGACGCAACGGAGGCAGTTGAGGCAAGCAATGGACGCGTCAAAATGATAATATGATGGTGGAGATAATGATGATGGAGCCCCAAAATGATAATATTACTGGTATACCTAATCATAATTCAATTTTGCAAAGTGGAGCTTCCAGTAATATCTTTCTCTGGTTTGAATAACGTCGGCATCATGAAAAGTACTGGCCTATAGTTTCAATTTCATTACAATTGTGGCACGGAGGGGACATCGTCTGACAAGCTCTATATATATATAAATTTAATTCCGGAATGGGACAGCGTAATCTGGTGTACGTAACTTCTATCTGCCGAGAAGGACACCACTGTTTATTTTTGCGAGATGCTGAAGGACGGCAGATGGAATCAGCGATGATTTGCTTAAGCCATTTCGTAGGCAAAATGTTCTGAATCGCGATGCAGTGACGTAAGCTGTATCTGGTAAAATAGGAATCGAAGGTCCACTTAAAGACGTTCTGGCTAGTAAATCTGCCATTTCGTTTAAGTAAAAACCGCAGTGTCCAGGAACCGATAGCAAATTATATTTTTTGTAACGTTGCAGGTACTAAATTTTGGAACAGATTTAAGATAAATGTATTCGTTGCTGAGGGAAGTGACGCACATACCGACCGAGAGTCTGGAAATACGACAGCTTACAATTGATTCGTGGGATGTTTCCGGAGCGCTAAAACAATCGCCAATAATTCTGCTACGAAAATATGCGTCTAAACCGTAAGGCGAATAGAAAAAGAAAACTAAGAGAAGGGAGAAAATGCCTACGCCAGCCTTTCTGACAGTGAAGCATCAATGGCTGTGATATTGCTTGTTTCGAGGTGAGAGAGGCAATCTTGTAGTTGGTCATTTAAATATTGGAATGAGAGCTTAGCATTTGAGGGGGAAATATCGTCAAATTCGATTTGGAGGCTTTTCTTGGAGTGAATTAATGGGTGAATACGCTAAATTTGCACATTCAGTGGTGTTAACTGTGCTTGTACAAATATGATCTGAGAGGTGTTTTTCGAGAGCGTAGAAATCAAAAGCGAGTATTTTTGTTTTTTGAATTAGACAGATAAGTGAATTTATTCATATCATACTGTTCAGTGATTGAGCTATCGTGCGCTTGAAAGATGCAGCAGCAAATTGGTAATCACTCCAATTGTTTATACATTGATTACAATGAAGTTGCTTCCCGGCAGCATTTCGTTTTCGGTGAGCCCTCGCGCATTCTGAATGCCACCACGGACTTAATGGTTTGCATGTGTTGTAGGTTAAATTACCTGCTGCATTCTTCACGAATAATTTTAAAACTGCACATAGGCTCATTGCCCTAATATCTTCTTGTAGAATCGTAGGTGAAAGCCAGGGGCGGATCCAGGTTTTTTCTGAGGGGGGGGGGGGGTCAGCTTCTGTCAGTCATGATGATGATGATGGTAGCCTTTCTTATTTAGCGAAATTCACCGTTTCTGCTCACGGTAAACCCGCGTTTTGTGCGTCTAGAGCAACACCTGTAGTCCAGCGTGGTGGCTCAGTCAGCTCAGGCGTTGCGCTGCTGAGCACGAGATCGCGGGATCGAATTCCGGCCGCGGCGGCCGCATTTCGATGGAGGCGAAATGCAAAAACGCCCGTGTGCGTGCGTTGTAGTGCACGTTAAAGAACCCCAGGTGGTCAAAATTAATCCGGAGCCTTCCACTACGGCGTGCCTCATAATCAGAACTGGTTTTGGCACGTAAGACCCCAGAAAGAGGAAGAAGACCTGTAGCGAAGCCAGGTATCGGTTTCTCCAAGCTTATAGGAAAAGGGCGTTACCCAATACAGTCATGTGCTTGGCGGCTGTGCCTGATAATACAGGGTGTTCAAAGCTAAGCTTTGTGCTTTTCTTAAAATTAGACACGAGGAGGCACGCGAAGACCACCTTTGCAAATAAGTTATGTAGCCAGGGGGGCACAAAGTCAGATGATAATAATCACTGTGAGCCGGCCAATTAACTAAAATGGAACAATTATTTTTTGTCGACTGCAGTAAGTGGGTATGTTTGTATTGAAAACTCATTAGAGGCAGTCGTGTTTCTTACTGCAGTCGACAAAAAGTAATTGTTCCATTTTAGTTAATTGGCCGACTCACAGTGATTATTGCCACCTCACTTTGTGCCCCCCTGGCCACATAACTTATTTGCGCAGGTGGTCTTCACGTGCCTCCCAGTGCCTAATTTTAAGAAAACCATAACGCTTAATTTTTAACACCCGGTATATCTAGCCTGTATTGTTTCTTGAAATAAAATTTGGAATGATCTGTTGCAGGTTCGTTATAAATACGTAAGCACGGGTCCGTCTTTGGAGTTCCGTTGGGACACCTTGTTTTCCTTAAGGAGATTCTATGTGTTCGGCTGAGACACCTTCGTTTGCTTTGGAGCTCCAACGCGGCAACCACTACGCTGGTTGTTTACGATGGCGAATCACCGCGTATGAAGACTCATGACGCCACCTACAAGAAGAACGATGAGGTGTAGTAGCCGAGAGCGCGAGCGAGCGTCTTCATGTTTTGTTTCCCACGCGACGCCATCCTTTTACACAAGGCGCATCTGCTCCCGTTTCGCTAACCACGCGACGCCATCCTTGGCCCGCGCGCTGGCGTTGGCCGCTGATGTCATGCTCCCCCACTTCGCAGCCGCTGCTCGAGGCTTCGCCCCGCTCCGCGAGAACGCCCACTCGGATAAACGGATCCAGCGGCTTTGACCCTACTTTGCTTAATGTACGGCAATAAAACTGCGAAGTTACAATGAAACACTTGTAGCGTACGAACGGCACTGTGCTCGTATTGGATATTCTCAACGTGTAACTGTGATCACAATGAGTGCTACAGTTAAAAAAAAGCTGCCCATGTGTCGTTCTTAGTTTAGCTGTTAGTTGTTATTATTTATAGAGGGTTTGTCCGAAAAGTAATGTCAGAGAGTCGATTAAATAGAAATTATTGATGAGATCGGTACAACACAATAAAATGTTTCAAAATAGGCTCCTCCTTCATCGTTACATTGCTTCTAGCGAGATTTCCAACCATCGAAGGCGTCACGGTAGGCCTCCTTAGGAATGTCCTTTAGAGCCTTGGTGCAAGCCTCTTCGACTTAGCCAACTGTCGCGAAATGATGTCCTTTCATGAGAATTTTCAAGCGCAGAAAGAAGAAGAAGCCTGGGAGAGCCACGTCAGGACTGTAGGGCGGCTGGGTAACCGTTGGCATCTTTCAATCGGCCAGGAAGCGGGTCACGAGGAAGGCGGTGCAGGCTGCACGGTGCGTTGTCATGGTGAAGTTTCCAATCGCCCCCGATATCAGGCCGGGTGCGATGAATCCTTCGTTTGAGTCGCTTGAGCACTTTCACGTAGAATTTGGTGTTCACGGTTGTGCCATGGGGTACAAACTAATGGTGGACAAAGCCACTGATGTGAAAGAACACAATCAGCATGGTCTTGACCTTTGACTTGCTAATTCTGGCCTTCTTGGGGCGAGGGGACACCGAGCTGTGCCACTCGGCACTTTGCCTTTTTGTTTCGGGGTCGTATTCAAACACCCAAGTCTTGTCACCTGTGATGACATTGTCCAAAACGTGGGGGTCACTTTCGCACAAGTCCCAAACCTCCTGGCACGTTTCAGCTCGGCTCGATTGTAGGTCGTCCATTAATATTTTGCGCAAGATCTTCGCGCAGCACTTTTCGTATCTGAAAATTATTCGTCAAAATCATGTGAACGGTACTTCTTGGAATGTTTACTGTCTGTGCCACTAAACGGACACTCAAACGAGAGTCTGAGTACAAAAGATCTCTCGCGCGCGTCACATTTCCGTCGGTGATGGTCGTTGATGGTGGTACAGCGCGGACTTCATCGCTGACCTCTTCACAACCTTCTAAAAACACCTTGTGCCCGCGGTAAACGTGACGTTCTGACAAACAATTATCGCCAAAAGCTGTCTTTATCATAAGAAACGTTTCCACTGCAGACTTGCCGAGTTTCACACAAAACTCGATGGCAATCCTTCGTTCCAACGAGCGCTGCATTACGGCTTGCACGGTAAATGAAAATGAGTTGACAAAAAACCTTGTCCTTACTCTCCAGATGGTCGCAGACGACTGAGCGACCCCGCGTGCGTAAGCTAACTTCCCCCTCCACCAATCCCAACTGGGCTTAGCGCGCTGCGACGTATAGTCACTTCACAATATAATCACTGACATTACTTTTCGGACAAACCGTATATATGAACACTTCAGCAGGTGATCTCTTTCATTAAGCAGGTTGGTCGCGGAACCGATGACAGCCAATAAGGCAACCGATGACACCCCAAGGGGGCAACTAAGTTGATCAGGCGCGAAGGCGCTCGCGCGGACATCGGCATGCTTGGCAAAAGGGACGTCCCCTCGTTCATTCGACGCCACCGACGGGACGAGTAAGGCACCGTCGGCGCCATCAGGTTCAAGGTGTTCATGAGAAAAAATAATTACGGCAACTTCGCGACATCACACCCCGGCGGAATACAACTAAGCTTGTGAGCGAGCTAGCTTTACTTCTAAATGGCTGATATCACTGGTACTCGCGAAAAATACTTTTGAAGAATGCTGGTGGTCATATTTGTTTTTGCAACAGGGCCATCAGGGTCAGCGAGGGGGCGATGCAGAAATCTGAGGGGGGGGGTCAGGACATCCCCCCTGGATCCGCGCCTGGGTGAAAGCATCGTAGACTTGAAGTCTTTTTGAAGTTTGTCATAGCTTACAAATGTGTTATTTTTCCTTATGAGAGAAATCACAGGGAAATCAGTCTCAAAAGTAATCGAAAGGTGGTGGCTCTTTGTAGCACAGTCTATAATATACCACGAGGATATAGTTAGAAACGAGCTGGAAAAAGCGAGATCTATGGCCGATTGAGACTGGCCGCGAACAAAGGTAGCAGCTTTTAAATTTAGACAAGATAGATTATTATCAAGACTCCATTCTCACAGGCATTTTCCTTCTGAATCCGTTTTAGAACCCCAAGACACATGGCGAGAATTAAACTCACCAGCGAGTACTATATCTTTTCTGCCGGAAGCTAATACCCTGTCTACAGAACAGGTATCCTGCCCTCCTCCTGGGAAATATAAGTTAAATAAAGTAAAAGGGGAGCAGTCTGGGAGTGCAATGTCTAATGCCAAAATTTCGCATTCAGTAGACATGCTTTAATACGATTTGGGTTGCTCTGTGACTAAAGTTAGTTGAAACCAAGAAAGCAAGGCCACCAACTCTGGTAGGGCGATCCAAACGAAGCAGTCGAGACTTTTTTAGGATACAATTTTGACCATTTGAAAGCCAAGTTTCTTGTAAGATAATTATGTCCGGGGAAAATTGAGAACAAATATATCATAGATCTGTAGTAGCAGAAACAATCGAACGACATTTCCAGTGTAAGATTTTTAGAGAGCCTATGGTGAAGGTAGAACGGTAACGGAAACTTCCTGATCCAAAATACTCTCTTTCAAGAAGTCCTTCTTGGAGAGGTTCTCTTTTTCATACTTTTTTTTAGTTTTTGACTCAGAAGAAATATTGTAGGTAGGAGATCTGGTGCGTTTTAGATTTTTGAGTGCCATGTCTACATCCTGGTAGTCTTTATAATATTCCGTTAGGGGTTCCGGTTCCATCTGTTCTACATGAGTAGAAGGTTGTGCGCAAGCAGAGTCAGCTAACGGGTTGGCCGACGATATTTGTTTTTGAGTTAGGTTTAGAACATTAGAAACCTGGGACGCATGAGCTTGGCCATAGGCTACACCGTCAGGCGCGGATCTAGGGGGGATGTCCGGATGTCCTGACCCACCCCGCCCCTCAGATTTCTGCATCGCCCCCTCGCTGACAGGGGAATGGCCCTTTCCCCCCCAAAAAAAGTATCGCCACCAGTATTCTTCAAAATTATTTTTCGCGAGTACCAGTGGTATGAGCCATGTAGAAGTAAAGCTAGCCTGCTCACCCCAAGCTTAGTTTTATTCCGTAGGGGTGTGGTGTCGCGAAGTTGCCGTAGTTTTTTTTTTCTCATGAACCCGCCGTGGTTGCTCAGTGGCTATGGTGTTGGGCTGCTGAGCACGAGGTCGCGGGATCGAATCCCGGCCACGGCGGCCGCATTTCGATGGGGGCGAAATGCGAAAACACCCGTGTACTTAGATTTAGGTGCACGTTAAAGAACCACAGGTGGTCTACATTTCCGGAGTCCCCCACTACGGCGTGCCTCATAATCAGAACTGGTTTTGGCACGTAAAACCCCATAATTTAATTTTTTTCATTTTTTCTCATGAACACCTTGGACCTCCTGGCGCTGGCCGTGCCTTACTCTACCCATCGGTGGCGTCGAATGAACGAGGGGACGTGCCTTTTGCCAAGCACGCAGATGTCCGCGCGAGCGCCTTCGCAACTGATCAACTCAGTTCCCGATTGGGGTGTCATCGGTTGCCTCATTGGCTGTCATCAGTTCCGCGACCAACCTGCTTAATGAAAGAGATCTCTCGCTGAAGTGTTCATATATAAATAATAACAACTAACAGCTAAACTAAGAACTTCGCATAGGCAACTTTTTTTTTAAACTGTAGCACTCAGTGTGATCACTGGTTTTGGCACGTAAAACCCCAGAAAGAAGTGTGATCACAGTTACACGTTGACATTATCCAGTACGAGCACAGTACGGTTCGTACGCTACAAGTTTTTCATTGTAACTTCACAGTTTTATTGTCGTACATTATGCATAGGAGGCTCAAAGCCGTCGGATCCGTTTATCTGAGTGGCCGTTCTCGCGGAGCGGGGCGAAGCCTCGAGCAGCGGCTGCGAAGTGGGGGAGCGTGACGTCAGCGGCCAACGCCAGCGCGCGGGCGTTGGCCGCTAACCACGCGTGGTTAGAGAAACGGGAGCAGATGCGCGCCTTGTGTAAAAGGATGACGTCGCGTGGGAAGCAAAACATGTAGACGCTGGCTCGCGCTCTCGGCTACTAGGCCACATCGTTCTTGTAGGTGGCGTCGACGTGAGTCTTCTTCATACGCGGTGATTCGCATATCGCAAACAACCAGCGTAGTGGTTGCCGCGTTGGAGCTCTTAAGCAAACGAAGGTGTCTCAGCCGAACACAAAGAATCTTCTTAAGGAAATCAAGATGTCCCAACAGAACTCCAAAGATGGACCCGTGCTTAGGCATTTATTACAAACCTGCGACAGATCATCCCAAATTTTATTTTAAGAAACAATACAGGCTAGATATACCGGGTGTTCAAGATTAAGCTTTATGGTGTTCTTAAAATTAGGCACTGGGAGGCACGTAAAGACCACCAGGGCAAATAAGTTATGTGGCCAGGGGGACACAAAGTGAGATAATAATTATTGCTGTCAGCAGCCGAAAATTACCTAAAATTGAATAATTAACTATTTATCGACTGCAGTAAGTGTGTATGTTTGTATTGAAAAGTTAGAGGCAGCCGTGTTTCTACACAGTTTCACTTGATAGAATTCTTCTAGCATGTCTATTCTCCAAGATATCCAAACTCCAAATTTTATTTGTCGTTCGCGTGATTACGCATGCAAGAGAGTGAGGATTGGCGCAAAGCTCCTCTATGATGTGACGCGGCTGTTGGGTGCGGCGTTTAGTCTGACAACGCCGCGGAGGCATTGGCAAAAATAATAACTGTCCCCCTTCCCCTGACGGCTGGCGAAATAAAAAAAAATCGAAGAACCCGTAACCGCTGTCGTAACACGCGACCGCGCAGCCTGTAAAGCTGGCGGCAGCTGCCATGCCGAGATAATGGCGCGAGCGGAGAAGCCGGAGGGCAATGCGCGTGCGTATTGGTGACTAGACGACCGGGCATGGTCATTTACTGGGCTACGCAAATAAAGTGACTGCTGATTTCCCAGTATTGTAAGTTTTATTGAAATGAAAAGCAACAACTACACCATCAACAATAGAAACCTTTTTAGCTATGCTAACGAATATTTCATATATACTGCCGTTTTAAGTTTGATGTTGTCATGCACGAATGTCATGACAACACTTCACCCATCACGATGTCAATGCCCTAAAAACGTTCAAAATGCCTCCCTTCCACAGCAACGCAAAGCATAAACCACTCCCGCGTCGATTCCATAACTCTTCGCAGTACGACAATAGAAATTTGGAGTCTGATATCTCGGAGCACGAACACGCTAGAATAATTCTTCCGACCGATACTGTGTAGAAACACTACTCTCTAAGTTTTCAATACAAACATACCCACTTACTGCGGTCGACAAAAAAAAAATAATTGTTCAACTTAAGTGAATTCGGCTGCTCACAGCGATAATTATCCTCTCACTTTGTGCCCACCTGGCCACATAAGTTATTTGCAAAGGTGGTCTTTGCGTGCCTCCCCGTGCCTAATTTTAAGAAAACCATAAATCTTAGTTTTGAACAGCCGCCAAGCACATGGCTGTATTGGGTAACGTCCTTTTCGTTTATGCTCGGAGAAACCGATGCCTGGCTTCGCTATAGGGCTTCTTCCTCTTTCTGGGGTTTTACGTGCCAAAACCAGTTCCGATTATGAGGCACGCCGTTGTGCAAGGCTCCGGATTAATTCTGCCAACCTGGTGTTCTTAAACGTGCACTACAACGCAAGCACACGGGCGTTTTTGCATTTCGCCTCCATCGAAATGCCGCCGCCGCGGCCGGGATTCGATCCCGCGATCTCGTGCTCAGCAGCGCAACACCTGAGCTGACTGAGCCACCACGGCGGGCTACAGGTGTTGCTCTAGCCGTATAAAACGCGGGTTTATCGTGAGCAGAAATGGTGCATTTCGGTAAATGAGAAAGGTTACTATCATCATCATCATCATTGACAGAAGCTGACCCCCGCCTCAGAAAAAACCTGGATCCGCCCCTGGCTACACCAATGAACTGCCCCAGCTGGCTAGACAGCATTTGCTCCAAGGACTCAAAAAGAGCCGTTGCAAGTCGTTCCATCGCCTTTTCCGTGGCTTTCTCTACTGCCTCTGTTATGGCCTCGTATAAAGAATCATCTATACTAGCGGTGTGACGAGCTGTTGCGCCTGCGTAGCCCTGTGATCTTCCCTGAACCTTTTTAAATGAGTGCCAACGTGAGCATCGCATGTGTTCCACCACTTCTAGTATTCTTAATTCTCGTTCATTCGCAGAACCGTTCGAATAGTCTGCAGGGTGTACTTCATTACCTAGAAAACATTTTTCTTACTGAGACTTACATTCTGTGCTGTCGTGATTCTCTCCACATAGGCGGCATCGAGCAACCGACCTGCAGCCTTTTATGCTTTGTCCGTAACGCCAACATTTTAAGCACTGTAGTAGTGGTCGTGGAGAAAGTGGCTCTACTCTGTATATCAGGGGCCATGACTTGATTTCAGTTGGACGAACTGTTCCCGGGAATGTAACAATAACCAATTCCTCAGGTGAGTTCTTGTTCTCAATAATTCGGCTACACCGGTATACAGAAACAGCTCCAGCAACTGAAGACAAGTCTAGTACTTATGAGGAGTCCAGGCTCGCATCGATCCCGCGAACTAAGCCTTTCGAGTATGAAAGTTGCACTGAAATAAGCGGGCTCACCGGATTCCATGCAACTTCAGATCAGTTGAGGACGTCTCGAACGCACTAGTGGTGCGATGAACAGCAAAGAAGTGGCCTTTGGAAGCTCCACCTGAATCGCTTTCGGATTCTGCATCTGTATCGATTCCCCATTTAAAGGCCCAAGAGCCACAGGGCCATGGCGTAAATCTTAGTCTATCGGCCACTCTCGGGGAGGGATAGAATCTAGCCAAGGGGAATGCCCTTGACCGGTCGAAGAGAGAGTCATCAGGCTAGTCTAACTCGCTTAATCTCGAGACACAATAAACAGAAAGGTGAAGAAAAAGAAAGCGGTAGACAAGTAAAAATAACAACAAAGACGTTAAAAGAACAGTAGAATAGCACCGCCGAATACTTGAACACATCAGACAGAGCCGAGCGAGAGCAGAATGGCAGCGAGACCAGAATGACAAGCCGCGAGCCTTGCTGCAATCTACGGCGTCTTTCTGTTTCGTTGTCCATCACTGAAAAATAAATGGACAGAAATTCTGAACATAAGAAATTGACACATCTTGCAGAGGCGTCTGCGTGAGTGCTAAAACGCCATTATGATTTTTTTGCGGATAACTTATCACACATTCAGTGAAATGGAAATCAGGCAAGGAAATAATTTTTTTCAAACAGCCATGTGGCACGAAAGCAGCAGTACAGGATCCATACTAACGAAAGTTTCTCTTTAGTATGCTATACTTATAACTGAGATCGAGATATTAAATTATAGGGTTAAGTGCGAAAACTACCTTCTGGTTATGAGGCCTGTCGCAGATGCATGATCCGGTTTCTTTTTGCCCACCAGGCAATCTGCAAACGTGCAGCCATGGCTTGGTGTGCGAGCGTTTTTGTATTCTGCCGCCATCGGAACGCGGCCGCCGCTGCCGGTGTCGAACTCTCTACCTCGAGCTCAGCATCGCAACGCCGTAGCCACCAAACCACTACACTACAGTCGATGGCCTTAGTTACGAGTTCACCGTAAGAATAGGAGAGTGCGATGGCAATGGTGAACACCCTCCGATCCGCCTTAAGCATAGCCCTTTCACCAAGGATCACACGGCGTTTTAAAATGCATACCAATGAAGAATAAGCGAGGATGCAAATATGTCAAGTTTATTTCGGCGAAAATGAATTAAAACAGTAATAATTCATGTCATTAACATTATACAAATTATTAAAATAAGAAAATGTAATGTAAGTAAATACGAATTGACGAACATTGAGAAAAAAATAAGAAACACAACATACAAAAACGACCATACATGCCCCCCCCCCCCGCCCCCACTCCCAAAAACGTTCCGGGGTCCATGTGCCCGTACAACCCTTTCCACAAAGTCAAGAGTGGTCGGCTCAAAATGTACACGACCAAGTGCCGCAGGGAACACGCTCAGCGCCGCCTTAAGCCTTGCCCTTTCACCACGGATCACATGGTGCCCGCCAACGCTGAGGACTACCAGAGGCACCTCGCCACCTGCCCGGACCGGTCGTCGACATTCTGCACAGCGACCAGGGACGATCCGGACCCACCCTTTGACCTCCGCGACCTCTGAGTCGCGCTTCTGCAGCGTCGAGTCCTCGATGAACAAGGCAGTGTCCCATCCCTGGCTCTGGGTCTCGGCATAACACGTTTCCGGCACTGCCTGCAGAGCTCGTGACATGCAACGAGGTGGTGACGATACCTGGATCCAGCGGTTCTTCATGCTGCGGTCTTCTTGCTCCCTGTCCGCTCCCTCGACGGCGCACTAGTGAGTGCTGCTGCTCGACGAGCTGAGGCGTGCGCGCAGCCAGCATCTCATCGTTTGAGCACTGCAGCGAAGCAGCTGCTTGTGTTGCGTCTCCTGGAACATCAGGTTGCTGCTGCATCGTTAGAGCGGCTAAGTCTGCCGGGAGGTTGCCGTGATGTTCGATGTCGAGCTACTGGAGCCGCTGCTTGTCGAGCCGGATGACAGCTTGCGCTTCACCTTCCTTGTCCTGCCGCAGCTACGAAGTAGCGACAGTTGGCATAACCGGAAACAGGCCAGGCTCTGACGGAATAGACGAAGCTTTGGGAGCACTGGTTCGGGCAGCCAGGTTCTGATGGCAGACGTGGAACATTTTCACCACGAGGAGAACGTGCCGCTCGTGGCTGGACAACGCACCCGTAAAGGCAGCCAGCGAGGCTCGTGAAAACAAGCCGCGAGCCTTGCTACAACCTTCGTCGTCTTTCTTTTTCGTTGTCCGTCACTAAAATAGAAACGGGCAGGAATACAGAACATCAAAAGCCAACGCATGTACAAGTGCCTCCGAGTGGGTGCTAAACGCTGTTGTAAGGTTTTTGGCAGTTAATCACATATTCAATCAAATGAAATTGAGGCAAGGAAATAATTTTTTTTCACGGAGCCACGTGCCACGAAAGGAGATGTAAAGGCGCGGTATCACTAAGCTTTCGTACGCCTTTTTAAGCGAAGCATTATAGGCTCACAAATTTCGGCGGCAGCGGCGGTGGTGGTCGCGGCGTCACGCTGAAAAGTGGGCCGATCCTGGCGATTGTGCAGAAAGGGCCCAAGGTCATTGGCACATACCAGGGACGAAAAGAGAGAAAATGAAAGAGAGAGAGCATGAAAGAAATAAAGAGAGAAAAAAAGACCGAGAGAGAGAGAGAAAAGGACGAAGGTCAGAGAAATAGAGAGAGAAAGGAAGAAAGAGGTATAGAGAGAAAGGAGAAGAGAAGGAAAGATAAATAAAGAGAAGGGGAAAGATAGAAAATCACCACAAAGGTCAGATACACACATGAGAAGCTTCGCTTGCCCCCATTTTCTCGACAGGGGAAGGGCTGGTGATTTTTTGTTTTTTGGTTAGAAATTACAACAATTTGAGTTTTTTTGCGCAACAATTAAAATTTTATTATGGGGCAAGCCGCTGGGGGGGAGATTAAAATTATGGGGTTTTACGTGCCAAAACCACGATCTGATTATGAGGCACGCCGTAGTGTGGCACTCCGGAAATTTGGACCACATGGGGTTCTTTAACGTGCACCCAGATTAATTTTGACCACCTTGCGTTCTTTACCGTGCACCCAACGCAGGGTGTCCGAGCGGTTTTGTATTGCGCCCCCATCGTAACGCGGCCGCGCAGCCGGGATCCAACCCGCGACCGGGATCCAACACAGCTCAGCGGCACAACGCCATGACCACTAAACTTTCGCCGCGGTGCTTAGTTATGATCTTACTGTAAGAGGACAGTGCGATAGCAATGGAGCACACTGGTGATTCCTGTTTAAAGGAAAGTAAGAACGCGAAATCTGAAAGAACGATAAGTAAAGAAAGAAGCGTGGTCACGTGGCATTGTGCTGCCGACTGGTGTCTCGACTGTGCGATGTGGTCAATCACCTTTCGGTGTACTTTCGCGCCTTTCTCCTCCCGGCGAGTGCTGTAGCGCTGAAATGTACGGCATTGTGCGCTCTTTGTCAGCAAGGCGGGAAACTGCATCGGCAATGAACACTTGATCCAGCTTTGTACAGAAGTGACGCCGCACAGTGCTTGTGTTGCTTTATAGGTGGATAGTCAAATGATGCTGTCGTCTCTACGCCATTTCTGATTCGAAGCTTAGCTTTTCCGTTCCTTCGCCCAGCCTTCCGTGCAGTCTCCGCGTGGTCTCTTGTACACAATGTCCTGCTGTTTTCGAAGAAAATACGCTTTTGTGACGTATGTTCGGGTGTTCAGCAATAGGGTCCCTGGCGAAAATTTCCTGTTGATTTCCTGCTGGGAGCTGCTGGTTTGTACTGGTATCTGATGGAACCAGCAAGTAATCTGCTGGTTGTGCTGGTTCCAGCACGGTGCTTACTGGTTTTCTATTGATCCCAGTGGGCTGCGTGCTGATCGTTCCAGCAATGTGCTTACTGATTTTCTGCTGGTCCTAACAGGCAACCTGTTGGCTGTGCTGGTCCCAGCAGGGTGCTTACTGGTTTTTTGTTGGTCTTGGCAGGCTGCCTGCAAGCTTGCTGCTGGTCCCAGCAGAGGTACGAAACATGCATTTAGGTTCATGCGGGCATCAGCTTGTTGCTTGGAAATGTTTGCAACATCGGTGACTTACAAGTTGGCTGACTACCTGCAACCCTGTGCTGAAACCAGCAGCTACCGGTTTGAGCTACTGGTTCCATCACCTGCTGGTTCTCGTAGCTGCTGGGAATGTGCTATTAAACCAGTGGTACTGGAACCAGTAAAAAACCAGAGGAAACCAGCAGGAAATTTTCACCTGGGGTGTGCGAATTCTTCCGTTAAAAGAAAGAAAATGTATCACTTTCTTTGGAACAAAGCACGCGAGACAGGCCGTTGCCGTCAAACGAGTGATCGTGAACTGGTTGCCAAACGTAGGAGCCAGATTATGTGAGTATAATTGAGTCACATGGATTTGTCTGATTTTCCTACTTGAGCTGGCCTTCAGATGGTCTTGTGGCTTCATTTATTGCGCTTTATCCGGGCCTAAATTGGCCTAAATTTCAAAGCAATTTTTACTTTTCTTTAACGCAGAAGGCAATAAGACTCTGCAAGCATGCATAATGGCTGCTAATTGCACTGGTTCCACTTGTCCATGTCTCCATGGGGTAATGGCTTTAATATCGAGCTTCTGTTTTACAGGTACTGTGTTCGAATCCTGCCATTGGAGAATCTCAATGATGTTTTTTTAACTATTTACAACGCAGTACTTTCTTAAAAAGTGATAACATTGCAAAGAAGGGATTTAAAGTGAGAAGGATGGAGTTTAGGCAAATCCCTGTACTTACCCAAATTGCCATGCTTGCAGCTTCCACAGACACTAGTGCCACAGTTGCCTTAAATCATTGCACGAAGCTCTGTCGTTTTACACACGTCAGGGCAACTCTGTGTTTTGTCTGCATGTTTTCAGCTAAAGTACTGGTTCAAGTGACTGTTATCTTGGTATTGCAGGTCTCCCAAAGGCTGTGCTTTTGCTGTTTTGTCAAACATCGTGCACGTCGTGCGACAAGCCAGAGAGGGGTTCCCACTCGAGATACAGCTTTTTGCCCATTTCATACAGGTTTGGCTCAGCTTTCCCTTCAGGGGCCTGGCATACCGGTTAAACTTACACCCCAGGACACTCAGCCAGAGCTTCAGGACTGTACTAAACATTGTGTAGCATCTGTCCAAACACTGGTTGCCAAGCCGTGCAGTATGTGAAACCTGGTTAGGGGAGGAGCTGAAGCATTTTCCTGCGCTTCGAGCAATCATTGACTGCACTGAAGCACCTGTGGTCAGCCAAGTATTAGTAAGTTTTTTTTTTGCCTAAAAATATTCTTTAAGAGAATTCATAGTAAAGGAGCATTTTATTTTTTTAGAACACAAAATTTTTACGACCAGCAAGTTGTATGGAGTACTTATAAGTAAAACACCTACTGAAGTACCTTGGTGCTGTTAATCCACACGGTGCCGTAATGTTTTTATCAAAGCCATCTGCATGAACAGTTTCTGATAAACAGTTCACATTGTCAAGTGGTGATTTAACACCAAACTTTATTGCATAGTACCTGCATGGAATACATTGCGTGAACTAGGTGGCAGTCTGTGCACGTGAGTTCTTCTCTTTTGTCCTTGTTAGTCTGCTCTGATTCATGAGTTGTCAGCACATTAAATACTCCACTTTACTACTATGTTGTTGCACGCATTCCCAAAAACACAAATGTTGTGGCTGACACTGCATAGTCTAAGCTGCTTTTCCACCAGAAAACTCAATTTAAGTAACAAAACAGAAATGACGATTTCCGAGCATTTATGGACTGCATGGAAAGTGGAGACCTAGTTCTGCCAGACTAGATGTTTCTGCTATTCAAAGACTTTTATGCAAGAAATGTTCAACCATTAACACCCAACTTTGTCAAGAGCAGAGTGCAGCTGCCAGGGCAGGAGGTCACGTCAATGAGGATTTCTTCGCCCTGTATGATCGTTGCACGTGCAATCGGCCCCTTAAAGAAATGGCATATTTTGATTGATACAGTGGGGCACACACTGGTTGATGCCTACGACAAAATCGCAACTCTTGTTGCTGCCCTGACGAACCTCTGTCCATCGCAGTATAAGAAGGGCAAGAATATTGACTCAACAATGCTTATATGCTTTATATGGAGAGAGAGCGTGTTGACTCATATGGTCAAAATCTGACTATACTGCTGAAGTTACAGCCGCATAGAAAGTTTTGACTAAGAATATGAAATTTGAAAGAAAATTTAATATTTTGTTTAGGGGGGGGGGATTCATCAGTACTACCCTGGTGCCTGTAAGTTTGCGCATTTCAGAAAAATCGCATTTCTGAATCTATGTCGTTCAATGTAATACTTGGTACAATTATGCCTAGTTCACAAGAAAAAAAATTCTCCGACGATTACGATACTCCCCAATGCGAAATTTGCGCAGCTGTACATGTGCGTTCTTTCGCAATATATTGGCTGGTGCCGAAAATCTGTGTCACGCGGCATGTTGCAAACGCACCGACGTGTGGCGCTACTGCCGCACTAATCTGGAGATCGCGAGAGCACAAGCATCCTTGACGCGTGGACGCGATTCACAGCAGCCGCCGCCGACAAACCTACTAGACGACATGCACTCCTCTAGCGCCATCTCGTATAGCAATCGTCGCCGCACTACGCTTTTCGTATACCCTGCTCGGCTTTCAGCCTCATGGTTCCGCTGCACCCTCCTCTCTGCTTTCCTCCTAGCGTCGTTATTACCCCGCTGCAATCCTCGTTTGCCTTCATCTTTCGCTGTGCTCGGTCGCTCGCGGTTTCGACGGGCGTCTAAGAGCTGCGCTCTAAAGATGCAAACTTGCCTTCGTTTATGGAGATGCAAGCTGCTACCACGACGGTGCACAAGTATAAACTTATGTCGCCACCTGCCGGCAGCTTCAGAAAGCAGTCGTTCACAGAGGGTTGCCATGTCTTTCGGAGGAGCGTACAACATAAAGCAACCCTCCCCGACTATCTGCATTCTGCAGCTGCTACTTAGGCTGGATATGAAAATAGGTCCATCCAACTGTATTCAATGGTGACCTTTCACTACGTTTGGACACAGCAGAATGCATAAAATTGTTTGCATAGTTAATAGAAAAATATATGGCACATTCTTTGAAGAAGCAGTCAAAGTAACGCTTTCTTATCTTTTTCAGCGAAGGCCTCACCCACTGCTATGGAATCTGGGTCGGAGTAGCACTGCTAATGTTCACTTGTGTCCAAAAGTCACAGCCAAAACACGCTACCACAGCATGACTTGATGCCCATCTCAACCTGCACATGCAGCGGATGCTGTTAAAATTCATGAACTGTTTTCTAGCTTTCAATGTGCTACTAGAAAAGCCCATAAAAGAACCAAAAACAGGAAAAGTGGGAAAAACGCAGTATCATAGGCATCAGTGTTTTGTATAGTATATGCAACTTAGAGTATACGTTACCAGGATCTGCAAGAGACCTTACCCTGCCATGCACGTGCACCTGAGGTCTTGGATGTGGCCGTCCTCGGATATTTACACACAGCGCTCGTAGATGGGCCCTTGCCTTTGCTAAGGGCTAACATGCGTGCCTGTACATTATACATATTTGTGTGTATGAAATAATGCTCGCCAAGTATATTGATTCTATAGCTATTCTAATGGGGACGTCCCTGTTCCACTCATAGGAGGGGCCATATCAGCCTTCACGCCATTCTGTCATATTGTTCATGAACCTACAAGTCCCCCAGCTATCTGTAGAGTGATTATAATTTGCCCCTGCTGACCTTCCACGTATGCCCCCATGGGAAATGTCCAAAATATGGGTACGTATCTCTATTTCTGGAATTTCTAAAAAAATTGCGAATACCTGTCATGGGCCTCAGACATCTAACCCTTGAATATATTTCGAAGAAGTATGGGCTCCTCGGTGAATGTTTATACGGACGAATCGATCTCATCGTATGTGTCTGGTGCAGCTTTTGCCATGTGTGCCCATCAAGTCATTTGACCGGTTTCTTCGGCGTAACAAGATGACACCAGCATCTACGGAAGTAGTGGCAATCAGAGAGGCAGTTCACTATATTTCGCAACCGCCTGCTCAAGTATGGACAGACTTAACTCATGCAAAATTGGCTCTGCAGCTACTTAGAGTCGTGATGAAAGAAAGTTCTTATAGAGTGTTGGCCCTTCAAACTGCTGAGCTATACACTCTAGCAGACGAAAACGGCCACCATATTAGGTTTCAGTGGATTGCAAGTCAATGTGGTGTACACGGCAACGAACTGGCCGATACCGAAGCGAAGAAAGCACTCGAAGAACCAGAGTCACTGCTTGCAATTCCTTTTTCAAGAGCGGACACCAACTGCCTTCTCTCAAGTGTATTCCAAAAAGTGACAGAAAAGCACTGCAACAATCTGGATAACTGCCACAGATGACTCCAAAGATTGGACTGTAGCATAAAATTGAAGCTACTACCAAAAATTTAACGCAGCTGTGCCAGCCTTCTGCACAGACATAGGCTGGGGGAAGCGCTTACGCTCGGATACGTGCACCTCATGCGACGCACCGAGTCTCCAGAATGTGAGTTGTGCAATGTGAATGAGACTATATGTTGGTCAGTGTGGTTGGCTAGTCATATAATAATATGTCATATAATGGCGTGTTGATTAGTATTCAGTTGAGTTGGATAATGGCACTATCTTTCGGGCTAGGAAATTTGGCTTTCTTCACTAACAAGGGTCATTCAAATTGGTAGTTGGCTAGAGTTAGCCTATAGAAAGAGTAAAAAATGACAACAGATGTCCCCAATTCATGCTAAGCATTTCAACAGTAATATAGGCCCTTTGTTCAAATACTTTACATGGTAGTACATCCTGTAAAGCCTCTTTATTGTCAAGAGAATACTGAGCGTGGGTGGGGCCAGTATAATGAAGCGGTGATCCGTTACCGAGGAGGCCCCTATGCAGAGGAAAATAATCTCGGAGCGTCATTTTTGTCTTTATAGGTTGCATGCTCTATGTGGTATACCTCCTATACCTGTCAAAAGGAAGCCGTACAGGTGCAAAGTGCCCGTACCTCTGCATTGTAACCACTAATGGAAGGTGTATTGTCTGAATAGGTCACCACACTAAGTGTACACTCACTGTAGAATAATTATTTGGGCTATTTGCTCACTCACACATATCTACTCAGTCTCGTCAGAACTCACTCATAGTGCTACTCCCACCCACACACAATCATGAACACTCACTCAGGTTCATTTATACACTGGCTTTCATTCAGCACCCACTAGCGCTTACAGTCACGTACACTCACATTTACCAGCGATAACTCACGTTTGTAATCACGTGCAGTCATTCGCCCAAAGTCATTTGCAGGAACGTGAGTGACTACTCGAACTGTCACCAACTTTCACTGATACATTAACCAGCACTACCTCTCCTTCATAATCCTGTCTACTGAAGCTAACCACCATTCATTCCCATTGATTACCCGCTACCAATCACACCTTCTGTCACTCGCTCACTTTATCCAATGTCTGTGAATTCGGTGTGTGGCGAGCATGAGTGCGTGTGCTCATGAGTGAGCATGCCGCAACCTATGATTTTGTGCCTGGTGCTACGCTGTGGCCAAGCATCAAGTTCGTGTAATGTAGCGCGCGGAAACTGGTGTAATGCGGACCGGACTGACTGCTTGATTGGTATTCGCGTCCGGTGCCAGCTGGACACTCGTTTCGGACTATCATCTGCTCACGTTAGCTCCCGGAGGGGACCTGACGGAGAATTCAAAAAGGGTGTTCTATACTGTCACGTGACTGCCGCAGCTGCATTTTATTGCCAGCAGCAGGCCGCGCGCGCCTTTCCTGCCAGTGTGTACATGCCTTTTGTCTCACCTGGAATAAAGTATTCTATATTTTTTTTGTTACGCGCACAATTGGAAATACTTGACTCACATCCGGTATGCTAACAAGATCGAGAACTTAGAGAACCCACCTCACAAAACAAAGCAAGTGGAAGGGTTATCCACCTGATAGTAGCATAAAATTTCTACACTTAGTCTTATAACTTGGAGATAACTAGCCGAGGAGAAACTGTGTACAGACAGGGAAGCAGTTCTTAATTTGCTCTTAATTCTCAAGAGATGCCGAAGTAAGCTCGAGTTCTTTGTATGTGCATGTAGAAAAGTGGTAAATGAAAATGCTTTTATTCAAAAGCATGTTGCAGAGCATTGTCCTCACGAGCAACGCTAGACTTGCATGTTGTTTTTGTGCCATCAAGCCTACTTCGCGATTTAGAGTGTAAATGGATGTACAAAATGAAAAGCCAGGGGTGACACGAGCATGTTTTTGAGCTGTAAAACATGAATCTCTTCCAACTGGCCCAGTAGTCCATTCTCGTCGGCACTACTGTAGTGCACAGGAATATTGGGAAATGTTTTTAGCAGAGCGAGAAATATGCACTGGAAAACAAAACTAACCATCCCAAAAAGTGTTCCAAAACAGTTCAATGATTATATAGTCTCAGGTTCTCGAATAATTCGTGATGTATACATGATCCACATACATGTGAATGGGAGCTGCCTCATCTTACCACCGTTATTTTTCCAAGCACCAAAGAAAATGATGAAATTTGTTAGTGTCAAATAAACAACAGGTTGGCTTCTTGTCACGAAAGGACTCGGCGAGACGCAAATGTCAGAGATCTTTGCTGCATAGCAATGCAGAGGAGCTTTTTGGCAAAGGCCCCATCTTGTGCAAGCCTTTTGTATGAATAATTGTCATGCTACGTTTTGAAGCTCTTCCTTCTGAATTCTTGGCAAGGGCTTCTTTTGACAGCTTGAGACTGTCCAAGACAGTGCACGACTGTTGTCCTGAAGGTCACTTGGCAGCATTAATTACACCTGGTCAAGCTTACTGCCGTGCAGTACTTGTTGCGCCCTGGCATTTACGGAGTCATCAATAGGAATTGCCATACAACAGAGACGTACTCGTGTACTCTGAATTCCGAGTGCAGGACTGTAGTCCCATTCAGGCAAGTTGAGAGCAGAACAGAACAGAGCAACCGGTACCATCTCACAGATGACTCCCAGTGGTTCTTAGCACATGTAAACATAAACAAATATGTTTCAATAAAATTTTATTCCAGTGCACGCACACACAGTTTCAAAAAAGAAAATGCATGAGAGGAGGAATATGCATTGATTAATCCAGGACGGTGGCGGTAGATTCACTTCACACGTCACTGGTTGTGTTTGGCACACGATGGCGAATCATTTATATTGCACAGCAGCTTGAAGGCACTCTGCAAATTTTGCGTCCTCGATGATGTCCGACAGTTTGCCTGCGCTGCTGTGAAAGTGGGCTCTGCATCCTTTCCACCTGTCTCAGATGCTTTCTTTCAGTGATAATACAAGTGATTCCACCTTTGTGTCGTATGCTAACTAGCTTCATTGATTGTCTCCCAGTAGATACATCAGGGAGGTCAACTTAGGTCTACTTGCCAGGTCTGCTGTCACATTTGGGTCTCGTTGTATGCGTCTGGTGCGCAACGTTGCTTCAGAGGTGAAAAATATTTCCGAATTCTTTGCTCTTCAGTACAGTTCAAGGGTTGACTGCTGCATCTAAGCTGCTACTTTAACCATGCTGCTGCAGTCATGGTACAAAGATAAACTGTTGTGTTGAAGCCTGGTGGCAAGCATACATCAGATTCCATAACCAAGTTAGAATGACAGGGATGGATGGAAAACACGTTTATGCAACATTTTATTAGAAACCAAACAAGTCCTTTACTGATACACAACGATACCTTAATGATACACTTTACTGATACAGCAATGATTATAGGGGTTGAAGGAGTCATGAACTGAGCAGTGGTTTCATTAAAAATTTCTTTCCTAGAATCCTGGTTCCACTTACACAAAAGCAATTTTCCATGGGACATTTTCAACCTGTACAATGTACAATATGAGATATTCTAGTGAAAATCCATGTTACCCAACTCGTGCCCTAATTCTTGCACATAGTTGTCCGACCATCTGAGAAGCCTAAGTAAAATTCTATGAAGTAAACCAGGGACGTTATCGACCACTGAATATCTGTGCGTAGTTTCTGGAGTAAATCACACTGTGCACTATGATGAAATCAGTGGGGAGCTTCTTTCCAATGGAAATAGTGAAAAGCACTTTTACAAAAAAGTTATACTAATGACAATCGGAATTCACAGCCCTATGCACACTTTTTGCAGATTCACAATCTTAACAGGTGGTAGTGGCATTGGTTCAGGCGGTCATATAAGGTCATGTGAGCAGAGCAATGTATGCCAGTCACTGTCTTTAGAGGGTTGTTAGCAATGAGCATTGGCGCTCTTGAACTACTGGCTGAATCCAGAGCCATTTAAGGACTTGGAAATTCTTCAACCGCAATAAATATTTGTCCTGTTGCCACATGATTCATTGGTCACCTGTGTTACATGACATTGGGGCAGTGGTAATTTGGTCTCTGTGATGCAGAGTGACTGCAGATGGTTCTTCAATTGGGGGACAGCCCCATTAAGGGCAAAGCCCAATCGGGGACAAAAACCCAATTGGGGACAAAAACCCAATCGAGAACAAAGCCGTTTGTCGGGAAACACACACACAAACTTTTAATGAAACTAGAAACGAAAATTAACCCATAAAAACCAAACACACAAAGATAACACGAAAACATGTAGCTGGAACGCTAATGTTATGAGGCAAGTTCGGGCAGGCTGCGGGTGTGAGTATGCACTACGGTCTCGATGCGGCGAAGCGGAGACGACGAGGGAAGTGTTGTTGGTCTCACCAAAAGGTCGCTGTATCGGACCGGCTACCAGAGCGTGGCAGCTCTGACTCGGAGGGAGAAGACAGGCGGCTCGGCAGCACGAGCCGACGGTGGCGGCGTTCTGGTCGGGCAGCTGATCGTGGCACTCGGGCTCGTAGCCCGACAGCTCAGGTTCTGCCCACGGACGCAGACGCTCACCGGCCTCGGGCAGCAGCAGTTGATTATTGGGCAGAGTGACGATGCCCGGGAAGGTAGGCGGCTTGGCAGCAGGGGTTGACGGCGGCGGCGTTCTGGCCGGGCAGCTGGTCGTGGAGCTCGGGCCCGTAGCCCGACAGCTCTTGTTCTGCCCACGGGCGCAGACACTTGCCGGCCTTGGGCAGCAGTTCTCGAATGGATGGAGTGGCGGCACCCAGGAATGGGTTGGCAGGAGGCCCCGACCGGGTGAAGTCCTGGTGGCTCGGGTCCGGAACCCGACGGCCGTCTTCAACTCCCGATCCGGTGGCCGACCTTGTCCTGGTGCCGCTTCTGGAACTCCTCCCATACTGCCAGCGCGGCTCCTTTTTCTGCTGCTCTGGTTGATTCG
Source organism: Dermacentor silvarum (assembly GCF_013339745.2). Lineage (NCBI taxonomy): Eukaryota > Metazoa > Arthropoda > Arachnida > Ixodida > Ixodidae > Dermacentor > Dermacentor silvarum. Next base: position 356,175,024 of record NC_051154.1, on the reverse strand, counting down.
TCGATTTCTCATTGGCTGCTCGAGGCTCCGTGTTCCTCTGTGATTGGATTGGCTTTTTTTCTTTTGATTTCTTTTCTTGCACCGCGTGTTCACGCGCCGGACGGTCTTCGGCGTCGTCGTTTTCGGCGCGGCGCGGTAGAGCAGCGCGCGCTCTCCTTGTTTGAAATGCAACGCACCTTGTTGCACACTACACATATCACAGTCTCCTGCCACCACACCGTGTCGCGCACTACACATCACATAAGCCCCTTTTTGGGACAAGTTTTTCCACAGGAAAAACTGCCGGTCAGTGCGCGACACAATTCACCCATACGCTTAAAACACAACACTCATTGGGCGTTTACTGTTCAGCCGGGAAAGTTCGCTGAGCAAACACAGCATAAAAATTATTATGCAAATGTTCTGCGCATAGTCAAAGCTATGTCCCTAACAACGTTCACGGGGTGCAGAAAGCACGACACTCCCACAAAAACTACTTCAAATAAAGCACTTGTAGTTCAATTGAACTGTTGTATTTACAACAAATATGTTTCCGTCCAAGGTCAAAAAATCCTTATATGGCAACCGGCTATTCAATCTGCTTCTTAGGTTATCGCGTCCCAGATGAGACGAACCGCGCGTCTCTTCTGCATTCGTGAGAACCGCACTGGGGCCAATTTCTTGCACCTTGTGAAACCCACACTTGAGAACCCCTGAATGACCTGACTTAGGTGCTGAACGGATTGGAAAGTCATAAGCTGGGCCTCATTGGCACTAAACGAAATGTGCTATGTATATGTGCACTTGGGCACAAATCTTGTAGGGAACACTTCAGCCACGCCGACATGTAGCTGGGACCCATCACACAAACATGCACACGGCACCTCAGCGGAAATGCTTTTAGCTTCTGCTGATATCAGAGAGGACCGATTTGCTTCCCCATTAGTCAAACAGGAATGCACAGTCGCGTTGCTATTTTCTACCAGATTACTCGGCGAGATGACCCCACTGTGTTCCTCAGTGGAATCACCTTGTGATGTCCCTAACTCCGCAAGTAAGCCATCAGGCCAAGCGTGCTTACACACATCAGGAGCTGACGCGATTGGTGACCTGCTGCGTAAGTCACGAATCTCGTTCTTGGAGTCTTTTACGTTCTTTCTAGCAAATATCTCGGTACTTGTGCTCATTGCACTTTGACCTATTGGGTGTTCAGGGACGCAGATAGGCAAGCTCACCTTCTCTCGAGGTGAGTTGTCTCGGTGGTCCTCAAACTTCGTGAGGCCACTTGTCACCACTGCAAGGGGCACACCGGAAGAGTGGGTGAGCGTCTCATTGCTCGCCTCATACTCTTCGAGGCCATTGGCAATGCGAACTTTTGCCCAGTCCGTCGGGCTTTGTAGAGGTATCTGTGCCTCTTTATCTGGTGTGCATTTAGTAGCACAGGTTCGCATGCGTACCTCCTTGGTGATCTTGTCCTCTTCGAGGTCATTCTCCATGCGCACCATTGCCCAGCCTGTCGGGCTATCTGACGGCATTTGTGCCTCTTTATTCAATGTGCTTTTATTAGCACAGATGCGCATGGGTGCCTCGATTTTATGAGAAGCTGCCTGCTGTCTGCTCCCTGAGCTATCCTCAGCGTCCCTGAGGTTCATGTCACGACCTAGGCTGGTCCGTATTCTGCTCCTTTCTCTGCTACACTCTTGTTTAGTGCCTTTTTCTAACGGGAGCCCGTGATGGTGTTCGGGGCACTCACTAGACAGAGATTTCGAACTGCTGAGTCTGGAGCCCGCGTCAAACGCTTGCTCAATAGAGCTTGCATACGACTCCAGCTCGCAAATCTCTCTCAGTGAGCGTGCCCTTTCAGCCTCCGCGACCCTCAGACGCAACTGCAAAACACGTGCCTCGCGCTCAATCTGATCTCTTTTCGCTTCTCGCTCCGCAGCGCATTCTTCTCGCACTCGCGCCTGCCGCTCGGCGAACCATGCCTTTAGCTCTGCTCCCTCAAGCCCCATGCGTTCCGCTAAAGCTAACAGCTCTCGCGTGCTACCCATGTTTTTAAACCGAGAATTAGCAATAAAATCCAAACGAACGGCTTTGTCCTGTCGCGCGGACGCCAATTTGTGATGCAGAGTGACTGCAGATGGTTCTTCAATTGGGGGACAGCCCCATTAAGGGCAAAGCCCAATCGGGGACAAAAACCCAATTGGGGACAAAAACCCAATCGAGAACAAAGCCGTTTGTCAGGAAACACACACACAAACTTTTAATGAAACTAGAAACGAAAATTAACCCATAAAAACCAAACACACAAAGATAACACGAAAACATGTAGCTGGAACGCTAATGTTATGAGGCAAGTTCGGACAGGCTGCGGGTGTGAGTATGCACTACGGTCTCGATGCGGCGAAGCGGAGACGACGAGGGAAGCGTTGTTGGTCTCACCAAAAGGTCGCTGTATCGGACCGGCTACCAGAGCGTGGCATCTCTGACTCGGAGGGAGAAGACAGGCGGCTCGGCAGCACGAGCCGACGGTGGCGGCGTTCTGGTCTGGCAGCTGATCGTGGCACTCGGGCTCGTAGCCCGACAGCTCAGGTTCTGCACACGGACGCAGACGCTCACCGGCCTCGGGCAGCAGCAGTTGATTATTGGGCAGAGTGACAATGCCCGGGAAGGTAGGCGGCTTGGCAGCAGGGGTTGACGGCGGCGGCGTTCTGGCCGGGCAGCTGGTCGTGGAGCTCGGGCCCGTAGCCCTACAGCTCTTGTTCTGCCCACGGGCGCAGACACTTGCCGGCCTCGGGCAGCAGTTCTCGAACGGATGGAGTGGCGGCGCCCAGGAATGGGTTGGCAGGAGGCCCCGGCCGGGTGAAGTCCTGGTGGCTCGGGTCCGGAACCTGACAGCCGTCTTCAACTCCCGATCCGGTGGCCGACCTTGTCCTGGTGCCACTTCTGGAACTCCTCCCATACTGCCAGCGCGGCTCCTTTTTCTGCTGCTCTGGTCGATTCGTCGATTTCTCATTGGCTGCTCGAGGCTCCGTGTTCCTCTGTGATTGGATTGGCTTTTTTTCTTTTGATTTCTTTTCTTGCGCCGCGTGTTCACGCGCCGGACGGTCTTCGGCGTCGTCGTTTTCGGCGCGGCGCAATAGAGCGGCGCGCGCTCTCCTTGTCGTCTGCTTCTTGTTTGAAATGCAATGCACCTTGTCGCACACTACACATATCACAGTCTCCTGCCACCGCACCGTGTCGCGCACTACACATCACAGTCTCATAAAAGAAAACATCTAGCCTGCAAAAGTATAAGGAAGAGCAATTCCCCATGGTCACCCTGAGAAAGAATCTGCCATGTCAGAACCGGCACCAAGAATAACGCATTACCAGAGGTAATTTCTTCAATGTCTTTGCCACTGAGTTGCCAAAGAAGCTGCACTTTCGCAACCATGGCAATCTGAAACAGTCCAGTCCAGTACAGTCCACAGTATTGCAATGTGGGAGTATGTTGAGCGATATAGCTGCAGATAGATTGCGAACCTACACACTGCAGCCCCTTGTGACCATTTTCAGAAACTTGGAAGTTATGAAGAAACACAAACAGCTATGGGCTAATGGCTGGCCATGCAAGCTACTACAGGTATTGAAAAGTCACCTATTCTAAAGGGGCACCAAGCACATGGAAACACATCATGGAACTCTAGAAAGTCAACACACACTATACTGACATCATCAATCATACATGTCTATGGTGCAGCTGTAGCCGAGTGCAATTCAAGAATCAGCGTTTAGCTTAACGTAAGTAGTATAAAAATTGTGAGAAGTTGGGGTGGTAAAATACAGTCTGCAAGTCAGAACGCCACAACATGATGCAGCTTGCACATCAAGGAGTAAGCACTGAACAGCCCATGCAGAATATTTTCCAAAGCAAGCTATGCCTGGTATGTTATAGCATTGGTAGAGAGATGACCAATCTGTTCATGGTCGATAAAGGAGCAGATGCGAGTGTGCATCTCGTCTCACTGCATGACAGCAGACACATGGGAAACTAAGAAACTGAGGACAAGCAACATTATGGACCGTACATTATTTCTGTGGAATATTAGTCAAAGCTTATTGAGCTGCACAAGCTCGACACAACACGTACAATATCTTCGAATTTTTAAACTGTTTGCTTGTTATGGCATCCCAAATGTGCTTCAGTCAGACAGCCAACCTTAGTTTAGTTCTACTGAATTTAAACAATCCTTGAAGATATGGGGAGTGAAACTAAACTATTCGCAAAGCTACAGCGAGACTGAGAGAGCTGCTTAAATTGCGCAGAACAAGCTACGGGTGTCACGCAATACTGTGGAAGCCTTCTTGACACACACAACAACTCTTGGGCCTGAAGGATACCCTCTGCAGGGTTTATACAGGTTCCCAAGGCAAAATTTCAAGGGATATTCCAGGACTTTCCAGGTTTTTCAAGGACTCAAAGTGGCATCCAAATAAGGATTTCTTCACTCTAACATTTCCAAGAATGGCTAGGTTTATTGAACTTACAATAAAAAATGTATATCACAATTACAATAAAAATGTCTAGCCTTGATAACTTGCTCAAGATAACAACACAAAATGAATGCTTACAACAGTGGCTGAGATTTTTCCTGTATAGGCTGGGTAAAGTTCGCTAAAAATATTCAAAACATTCAGCATAGGGTTATTGCACTAAAATGAAAAAGAAAGAAATGTAGATTGGGCAATGATGTTAATAATGCCTAGCCTTGATTACTATGCAAGTTCACAACAATACCAAAAAAAAAGTTCACGAAACACAATGAGTGCTCCCAACAGCTACTCTGACTTCTCCAGTATTAACTGGGCAAGTTTACCATACATTTCCAAACCATTCAGTGTAGTCTTGCTACACATCCATTATATTATAACAAATAGATGTATAGTGCAATTTTGTAAAATATGTTTTGTCTTGATCATTTCTCAAGTCCGCAATATAAAAGTTAACACAACAAACACTCAGAACAGCTGCTCAAGCTTCTGGAGTATGAGCTGGGCTGGCTCATCAAACATTTCTAAAACAGTCAGTATAGGTAATGTTATTGCACTTTTATTATCATAAATAATATTATAACAAACTTCCACGCAAAGGCACTGAGCATCAGTGGTAAAGTTGCTACACTATAGCTCTCTTTAGCTTCACCTCGCACGAAAGAGTGAAAGTGGGAGAAGGCATTCCGACGCGCGAGGAGTGAAACGTACGATAGGGTGAGGAAAGGAGCGTAAACACTGCTAGCCGAGCCAGCACCGAAGCTCAGCACAGGTCTGGCTCGGCTGACCTATATATATATATATATATATATATATATATATATATATATATATATATATATATATATATATAGGTCAGCCGAGCCAGCTGAATATATATAACAAATAGGTTATATATATTCATTTTACTTTGTAAAAGTGACAAAAAGCTTTTTCATTTCGCTTCACTAGGCTGAATTTGTGTTCTGCAGAGAATGCCACACTCAGAATACTGGTATGTTTTGGGGTAATTCTTACACATAGCCTAAATGGAACCTTGTATAAATTGCATCTGTGTCACAGTACAATAAAGTCTATTTTCTGGGAAGCTTTGGAAACCTCCCTCCTTAAGTAAAGTTAAATGCCTGGAGACCTCTTTTTTAGCCTGCCTCATAGTATGCAAATATGGTCGCTGCACCAGAAGCATTTAACCTAAAAATGAGAGAAAATAAAAGATATAGCATTGCGACTCATTTGCTCAACGAGTCAAGCTTACAATCCTTCGTACTAGGGCAGATAGAGTCATTTGCTCAGGGCTTAACTGTGTCAAGACTGAAGTTCTTAGACTGACTTTCCCATTGCTACTTCAACTTTTTCGTGTCGGCAATGGTCAGCATCAATCCTGCTAAGTTTGACATAATGTTCTGTTGTGATATTGGGACAAAAATTTTGCAAGTGTTTCCTTACCAATTACTGCATGCATTTCTCACGTGCTAGGAAGTCCCTCCATTGTAAGTATTGTAACATTTTATAGCATGATTTCAATATGATTTTCATAGTGCTGGTGTTACAAATTGTTACTTCTGAATATGAAGAAGCACCTTTAACCCTTTAAGTGCCATGCCCAAGTATACTGGTCTGGCTGCCGATGCACACCCCTGAGTATGGCCAGCACAATTTGTGAATGTGAAACATCCGTAGATTGGTTGCGCCATCTACTCAGCAGTCTGTTAAAGTAAACTGTTACAGTAGATTTTGTTTTCTAAGACATATGGAGCAACATAGTGATGCTATCGACTGCCTTTCATCAGCATCTTACTTTTCGTCTGTTGACTTGAGGTCGGGGTACTGGCAGATTCCTATGCACCAAGCAGACAAAGAGAAAACGGCATTTGTAACACCAAACGGTCTTTTTGAATTTAATGTGATGCCGTTCGGGCTCTGTAATGCACCTGAGACCTTCGAGCACTTCATGGACAACATCCTGCGTGGTCTGAAGTGGGAAGTGTGCACGATGTAGTCATTTTCGGGCGGACGTTCGGTGAGCACAACGCACATCTCGACCTTGTGTTAGATTGCTTGGGAAAAGCTGGTTTGGTGCTCAACTCGAAGAAATGCCCTTTTGGAGAGCGCCAAACACTGGTTTTGGGTCATCTAGTCGACAAGGCCGGCATACGACCCGATCTAGCGAACACTGCTGCTGTCCTAGCCTTCAAGCAACCTCGCTCTGTAAAAGAGCTATGCAGTTTTCTGGGCCTTTGCTCATACTTCCGCCGGTTTATTCGTGGGTTTGCCAACATCGCGTATCCGCTGACATGCCTCCTCCAGAAAAGCATTCCCTTCGAGTGGACCCCTGAATGTGAGGCCAGTTTTCATGAGCTGAAGTTTCTTTTGATGTCCCAGCCCATTCTCCGCCACTTCGACCATGCGGCTCCCACAGAAGTTCATACGGATGCTAGCGGTATTGGCATCGGTGCAGTCCTTGTTCAACGCGTCGACACCAAAGAACACATCATCGCTTATGCGAGTCGCGCCTTAAGCAAGTCTGAGCTCAACTATACAGTCACAGAGCAAGAATGTCTTGCAGTGATTTTCGCAGTACAGCGCTTCCGGTCATACCTGCACGGGCACCACTTCACTGTGGTGACAGACCATCATTCTCTATGTGTTGTATAGAGAAGAAGATGAGGATGGTGGTGCGGGGACACAAAATAAAGAAGATGATGTTCAGGCATCGGATGCATCGTTCCTGTGTGTTCTAAATACAACATATTGGCGACGAGATTTCAACCCATACAAGTGCAACAGTCCTGGTGATTTCTGCTGCATCACCACAATGAGCATTCCGGGATTGCAACCGCCACCACCTTTCCTGCCTTCGCCTGGTCATCCGGCTGTCCCATGGGACCAGTGGTAGCAGGCCTTTCAGACGTACATGGTGGCTTCTGGAGCTTCAGAGCTTCCAGCCGAACGCCGAAAAGCTATCCTGCTCACATGCCTAGGTATGGAGGGGCAGCGGATCTTCTCTACACTGAAGCCAGCGGACTTGCAGTCTGGCTCTGCTCCCGCTACTAGTCCTTCGAGCACAGGTGACACCGGGTCAACGAATGACGCGTATGACTCTGCAATCGCCCTGCTTTCGGATCATTTCAAGCGTTCAGTCAACGTAATCGTGGCTCGACAACGGTTCAGTCGCCGTGCTCAGCGTGCAGGTGAGAGAGCGGAAGAATACGTCTCTGCTTTACAAATCCTCATTGCAGGCTGTAATTTCAGAAGCCTCGCTGATGAGATGCTACGGGATCAGTTTGTCTCGAAAACGACGAATCATCATTTACGTGAGCAGTTACTTTTTGAGGGCTCATCACTGACGCTCTCACGAGCTATAACAATTGCTAATTAGTACGAAGAAGCCGTGAGTCATGCTAAGGAATTTTGCGACGAGGCTTCAGTTCATCACGTTAAAACCGCGCACAGCTCTTCTCGGTCTTCTGAACAACCAAATGAACGCACAACTTGTAATAAGTGCAAAGCCAAAGCATCTGAGCATCCCGTACAAGGTGCCACGAACCTTCAAGCTTGCTATCGTTGTGGAGTGACTGATCATCTTGCAAACAGTCCTGCATGTAAGGCCCGCAAGCGCAGATGTCGTCGCTGCGAGAAGATTGGCCACTTAGATTTTATGTGTAGGTCGTCTGGATATTCAGCTGAAGTTTGACAAGTTGATGACGACGACGACGACGCTAGCTCCCAGAGTAGCGGAAAAACAGTTTGTGTTGTCAATGGAAACAAGCATGGCATTTACGCATCCGTCACTGTGGAAGGTCACCCTATCTCGTTTCTAGTTGATACGGGATCTTCTGTCACTATCCTGACTGAAGAACTCTACCACCAGTTTTTTGCAAGCACTTACCCTTTGAAACCTACCTCAGTGCAGCTTTTCGACTACTCCAAGTCAAAGATAAGAGTTCTAGGATGTTTTGTCGCTTCAGCTGCGTTCCAAGACAGAACTGCTTGTATTCTTCTGTATGTTGTATCTGAAGGCACCACTGTGCTGGGCTTAGACGCCATTGCGGCACTACAGATGAATATTGAAGGTAAATCGCTTCAGTGTCTTGCATTGGCCTCCAGCACTCACACATTGCCAGCTGAGCTACGTTCAGAGTATGAACACCTCTTTGACAAACAGCTCGGACTTGCCAAAGGATTCAGACACAAAGTTAAGGTTCGTGATTCCGTGCCACCCGTTGCCAGCAAGCTACGACGGCTGCCGTTTACCCTTCGTGAACCAGTGTCGGCTGAATTGCAGAAACTTGAAGCCCAAGACATAATCGAGCGCGTTGACGCCTCTCAGTGGGTTTCTCCTATAGTGGTTGTTCGCAAGAATGATGGTTCAATACGAATGTGCGTTGATCTGCGAGAGCCCAATAAAGCTATAATTGTTGACAGCTTTCCACTACCACAGACAGACGAGTTGCTGCACGGCTTAGCTGGCGCCAAGCGATTCTCGAAACTGGATTTGGCGCCTGCCTACCATCAACTAGAGCTCGATCCTGAGAGTCATGATCTGACTACCTTCATCACGCACGACGGGCTTTTTCGTTTTAAGAGAGTATGCTTCGGCTTGGCTTCAGCCCCGTCAGCATTTCAAAAGATGATGCATCTCATACTGAAAGGGTGCAAAGGTGTACTTTTCTACATTGACGACATTATCGTATATGGTCATTCTCGAGAAGACCATCTTTCAAATCTTCGCATCGTTTGCAACGACTTTCTAAAGCGGGCCTGAAACTCAACCAGAAGTGCGTTTTCGACGTCACGGAACTAACGTTTCTGGGACATGTTGTGAACGGCAAAGGACTCTTTCCACTAGCGTCATCTATCCAAGCGATGAAAGAAGCTCCGGCGCCTTCAAACATCAATGAACTTCGTTCCCTGCTTGGTTCTGGCGGGATTTTATTCCAAGTTCGTTCCCCATTTTTCGGATCTTGTGGAACCTTTACGGGCATTGCTTCGAGGCAACGAGCCATTTGCTTGGATGCCAGCTGCTGAAGAGAGTTTCGTCCGTTTGAAATCACTGCTGACAACTTGCAAGGTTCTACATTTCTTTGACCCGAACCTACCTGCCATCATCACGACCGATGCCTCCGGGTATGGACTGGGCGCTGTGCTGCAACAAGATAACAAGGGAATTCTACAGACGGTTGCCTTTGCCTCCCGTACCTTGAGCCCACAAGAGAGGAAGTACTCTGCAGGCGAACGTGAAGCCTTAGCATGTGTTTGGGCCTGTGAACATTGGCACGTGTACCTTTGGGGTCGCCCCTTTGTCTTGCGAACCGACCACAGTGCTCTTGTCACCTTGCTGTCAACCAAAGGTGTTGGACATCGGCCATTGCGAATTTCACGTTGGTCAGCGCGTCTTCTTTGTTACAACTACACCGTAGAGTACCGTAAGGGCAGCGATAATGTGGCGGCTGATGCGCTCGCTCGACTGCCTTTGCAAGGAGAAACCAATGAGGTTGCTGAAGATGAGTTTGTTTGCCTTCTTTCTCCGATGTTAACCATTGCAGAATTACAAGTGGAGAGTGCATCTGACAGTTCAATCGCAAAAGTCATGGACTCTGTTTTGTCCTCTTGGCCGGATAAAAAATCTCTGGAAGCGGAGCTAATGCCATATTTTCATGTACGTGCAGAACTATCCATTGTGCACGACTTGCTTTACCGTGGTGACAGGATCGTATTTCCAGGTATCCTTACTCGTCGTTTGATGGAAGTCGCACACGAATCACATCCGGGGATCAGTCGTACGAAAAGCTGGTGCCCTCGAATGGATAACCTCGTGGAACAACTGGTTAAACCATGTGTTGTTTTCCAGTCATGTGACAAATCAGCACGGCCAACCGTAGTACCTATGCAACCAGTAGCTTTCCCTGACAACCCTTGGGAGAAGATTGCCATTGATATTATTGGCCCATTTGAGCAAGCTCCCATCAAATGCCGTTATGCAGTGACGCTTATTGATTATCACAGCAAATGGCCAGAAGTTTTTTTTTCAAAACAAGTTTCTACGGCGACGGTCAAGAACTTTCTGCTACAAGTGTTTTCTCGTGAAGGCTACCCGAGTGAAATAGTTTCCGACCACGGACCGCAGTTCAGCTTGGTTGAATTTGAAGAATTCCTTCAGGAACGTGGCATACGTCATTGCTTTTCTTCTGTTTACCACCCGCAAGCAAACGGGCTTGTAGAAAGGTTCAACAGAGTCCTCAAATCAGTTGTCCAGATGGCAGTATACGAGCGGCATAATATCCGTGTCACCATGACAGACTATTTGGGGGTCTACTGCTGCACACCTCACGCCACAACGGGAGTTGCACCCGCCGTTTTGCTGCACGGACGACTGCCATGAACACGCTTAAGCATTGTTGGATTACCGGATTCTTCATTTCACGAAAATCCAGCACAAGCGATGAAATGGCTGCGCCAAAGTGTCAGACAAAACCAAGCATCTTCCAAACTTTACACAGACTGCCGTTGCGGAGCCCAGACAAGACACTTTGCCGTCGGCGACTACGTCTGCGTGAGAAAGTCGTCAGTTCACGGGAAAATATCTTCGCGCTTTTCGAAACCGAAGCAGATTATTGAGCAAGGAGGGCCAGCTTCATTTCTTTTGGATGACGGTCGAGTGTGGAACGCCTCCAAATTTCAAGCGATGCACCCAGAAGCTGCGGAGAAGTTCACAGACAATCGACCTGGTATTTTAGAATGGACTCTACCACTACCTGACGCGCCTCTTCAAGGTAGTGCATTTCCTGCGAGTGAACAACATGATGACTGTCCATCTACGTCACGGCAAGAAATAGCAGCACAAGCCAGCAGTGAGTCAAGTACTCAGCCGTCTTCACTGCAGGACAAAATGACCGGCCAACCGCCACGGAAGAGCGCTCGAGTTAAAAGAACTCCGTTGAAGCTCAGGGACTATGCGTTATGCAAGCGATAGTTTTTTTTAATCGACCGGGAAAATGTTGTATAGAAAAGAAGATGTAGATGGAGGCGCGGGGACACAAAATAAAGAAGATGATGTTCAGGCATCGGATGCATCATTCCTCTGTGTTCTAAATACAACACTATGCTGGCTGGTTAATCTTCGTGATCCATCTGGCCGGCTTGTGGGTTGGACACTTCGGTTACAGGAGTATGATTTTACCGTTTCTTATAAAAGCAGCTGATGGCACGCCGACTGCCTCTAGTACATGCTGCTTCCAATGACTGACTGCGATGCAGACAACTTCGACTGCTATATCGCATCACTGGAGCCAGGATTTCCTGATATTCATACCTTCTAGGTGGAGCAACTAAAAAGACAGAACTTTAGAGCCACTGCTCATTACTCCAAGGAAATCAGCACCATCCTTTCGTTTCTGCATTCGTGATGGGGTATTGTACAAAAAGAACCATTCTACTACAGGCCCACGATATCTCCTGGTGGTCCCAGAGAGCCTCTGTGTATCCATCTTGCACGCTATGGGTGACGATCCAATGTCTGGTCATTTGGGATCTGCGCAAACGCTCTACCACATACAAGAAAGGTTCTACTGGCCTAAAATGCGTCAGACGACCGACCAGTACGTGTCCAGCTGCAACGAGTGTCAACATCACAAGTGTCCGACGAGCGCTCCTCCTGGCCAACTACATCCAGTGCCACACCCAAGCACTCCGTTGGAGCAAGTCGGCATCGACCTTATCGGTCCTTTCCTGCGGTCATCTGATGGGAATCGCTGGATTGTCGTGTGTGCCGATCACTTGACGCGCTACTGTGAGACAGCTGCTATACCATCAGCTACTGCAACTGAAGTGTGTATTTTTCTGCTGCGTTTCGTCATTCTCCGACACGGACCTCCCAGAGTCATCATCAGCAATCGTGGACGGCAGTTTAATGCAGACGTGGTTGAAGAGATGCTTCGTCTATATCCTTCAGATTTTCAACATTCCACGCCGTATCATCCCCAAACATATGGCCTGACAGAACGCACCAACCGAACTCTTACTAACATGCTGTCCATGTATGTTGCGTCAGATCATAAGAACTGGGACAGCGTGCTACCTTTCATTACTTACGCATTTATTACCTCACAGCACGAAACTACGGGCTACAGTCCCTTCTTTCTTCAGTATGCTCATGTGCCTCGTTACACGCTAGACACTATCTTCGCGTTTTCAAGCCACGATAATCTTAGTATATCCGAGACCCTCTCTCTTGCTGAAGAGGCCTGACGACTTGCTTCTTTACGCACTCTCGTTTCCCAAGACCGCTCGAAGGAATGCTACGATCGCCGACACGTGATATATGACCCTGGTGACCTAGTCTGGCTGTGGAAACCAACAAGAAAATGTGGTTTAAGTGAAAAACTGCTGGCCCACTATGTTGGATCGTATGTTATTACTGATCGTATCAGTGAACTGACCTACCGCATAGCACGCCTCACATCAAATGGCGACGGTCAGCAAAGACTGAACTTTCGCATGTTGCCCATTTAAAGCCCTTTGTCCCTAGACAACCTGTTTGATATGCCCTGCAGGCTTCGTTTGCGTGGAGGGCAATGTGACACTCGATCTTAGATGCGTTCTGGGTTTACGCCTCAACAGGATGTGGGGCATCCAAGAGGTGGGAAGGAAGACGACGAAGTGCGGCTTGCTAGCTGAATCTCCATCGGCACTCTGCGGATCAAGGCCGACGCGACTCACTCTACTTCGCTTATCAATAAACGCCTTTTGTTGGCGTAACAATAGCTTACTGAGGGCTAGTGTTGCTCACATCTCCCATTTCTCAACATGGCACAGTGGCACAAAAAGCCAGCGGGTTTTTCAAACGATGCATAAATTCAAGAACTTCTTGTAAACCCTTATTCGGAGGACCTCAATGTTGATTACAAGGTTTATTCAAGAGACAATGACTAAGAGGCCATCTTGCCTGAGCAATACCAGCTATCTTTATTCAAAAGATTCATTAGCATTAAGTCTTAAACTTTGTTTGAACTTCTAGATTAAAAAGCTTGCAATATGTTCAGCAAAATATTCGCAGCAAATAGCGTTTTAATTTAAAGACCTGGAATGCGTCACTTAAACCGCATTTAAAATTTTTCCTTTCGTAATAACACTTGACACCCAAATGCTTAAGCAGTGTCCTACATTGTTAGCTCCAACAGAAAGCGTTGTGAACATGTCTGTTTATCTGTGGAAGAAAATTTTGCCACTAGCGTGGTGTGACTGCTCGTGGTTTACCTCATAGAACAGAGTTGATCTGTTTATGAATAAGTGAGGACTACATCTTTATTCATTAAGAAAGAATTGTATCCATCACTAAATTTTCCTTGGCTCCATGATTGACATATAAAGTCTCAATGTTGGCAGACTTGCTGTGTTAATTTTGGGCTCAATTTTTCTTCTTTGGATATAAACAAAGAATATTCTGTAGAAACATTTCTTGCCATACAGATTGGTGAAGCTCGTGCAGTTAAAGTGTTCCGAAAGATTCCTTTTGTAAGTGCACTTTTCTTTTCACACAACTTTCCAGGCATTCATGTCACAGTGAGCCGTGGTGGCAGCAGTACCTGCTGGGCTGTCCTTGTAGTGACCCCATTATGCGCAGGTTCCAGGAGCTTGAGCTTGCAAGGGACAGCGTGTCTGTGGATTCCACAGCCTCTTGTGATGCAACTGATGCACTGTCTTGGTGGTGCTGTCCCTGTCGCAGCACTGATCCACAATGAGCAGAGCACCAATGGCTACCTGGCAGCATTCGAGCTCCTCAAGGACACCCCCATCCACTGTGCTTTGGAGGTCAACCTGTCGGTGAAGCATAAAATACACAAATGTTTGTAAATTTTGCGTACAACTAACTGCCTATCTAGTGAGTACATGACAAGAAAATCTGCACTTATCTGTCATCTCTGTATACACTTACCATTAACCGGACCAGTAGAAAAAGGTGCATAGGCCATTGCTTAATATGTAAATTCACTCTAGTATAGCACATAAAACTGCTATGGACTGAAACTTCACAGAGAAATGAACTCTCCTATGCAACTTCCATTATTGCTTTCAAACAAACCTTTCTGTTTTAGCATATTCTCAGTATAGGTGGATTACAGACTTCACAAGTGGACCGTCAGAGTTCGATTTTCCGTACGCATTTAGGCCTCAAAGTTTGATTTTCCGGACTACATTGCTCGTTCCGAGCTACGCTACCCAATTCTGGAGGCTGCTGTGTCGGATTTTCTGCTGGGTCGGCCAGGCTTCCCTTCCAGTGGCCCGCTCTAGAGCCTCCGAAAGTGGAAGGCGCACGCGCCATTGTTCAATCTCAGAGGCCATGCCCGCTCTACCTTAGGTGAGAAAATGCTCCAGGGAACAGCACTTTTTCATTTTTATTTCTTTTTTATTCAGCACTATCGTCATAATCAGTGCGGCATAAGTTTCTTTTTCTCTTAAAGGTTCGGCAGTTTTGGTTGCTATTTTGCATGTGGTGTCCAGGAAGCAGGTGCGTCTCGGAGACATCATATCTTTGTGCGTTTGTGCAGCTTCGCATTTGTGTTATCGGCACCACCTCCTGCACCTTGGGAAGAGCCAAGTGGTGTAAAGTAAGGTGGCGATCTCCATGGCGATCTCAGCCAACCACGGAAAGAGTAGGAGAGGCCCTGGCCATCACGGACATGTTGGAGAAAGTGTGGTGGAAGTCACGTGCTGTTTTTCACAAAGGAACACTGAGACTGGTACTCCAAATGTCAACGTTGCCATAGCAACCACGGCCCAGAAGCTCTCGCTGCTGCTCTCAGCCTGCGAAAAGTAAGATAAGATTTTTCCACCCGTGTCTTTTTCGCAGAACATTTTGTTCGCGAAACAAGCTGATTTTGGAGTGTCGTGTGAAGCTTGAAAGTTGTGTTTTGGGTATTTGAGCGCGAGTGTCAGCCAGCAACCGAGACACCCAAACAAACACAGTGTGGGTCTTCGTTGTCTTCCTCAACGTGCCACGGAAAAACACAGGAACGTGTCTGCTTCACTGAAACTGTTACAGAAGTTTCATAGGCTTTGTTGTAATGCGCATCAGCAGCGCACACTTGCGGAGGCTTGTATCAATGCAAGTTCAAAGCTAATGCCTATCTGCTCCAACGAGCTGATTGGAGGCGCAAAGGGAGATGGCACACCAACATGGCTGCACTTCCGGCTTCAAATACATGAGGTCAGGGCCTCTCTTATTTTGTTTCTTTCCTCCATGCCGTCAAAGGAGATTGCCAACGCAGTGATGCCCTTGCCGACTGTATATGGTGACGACGCCAGTCTTGCGCAAATCCCGGGAAATCTGATCAACTCCAAGCGTAGCATGAGGCAGGGTATCATTAGAGATATTTTACGCCACTCTAAGCCTAATAAATGTTATTTTTTGGATCAACAAGTTTTTCGGACTGTTAGACTTTTCAAACTATTTTTCCGTCCCGGAGAAGTCCGCAAAGTCAGTCAGCGACTGTACTTGCAAGTGCAAATGGCTCTGTTTGCAATAAAACAACAACGGAAGTTTGCAATAGCACAAGAGTGGTTGTCACAATAAAATCATGAGCAACACTAACCATAAATCCTGGGTAACATGCAGGAATAATGGTCAGTGTGAAACTTTTTGGGGTAATTTCCAATCCTGGGTAGTACCTAGGTAAATGTAGCACTTTGTTTCAAAATGACCAAATATGCAAGTAATGACTATACCTGTTAAAAAAAGTAACTAAGTTAACACTCATCAATGCACAATAAAAATTTGCATGGTAATAGTGTAAATTAAGCGATAACAACTTCTCGGCTTGCTGATCTGTCATGTCGCAGGGGCCCTTTCATGTGTCCTACCTGTGCGTGACAGCGTTTGCACTTTTCTTCTATTATGAATACTGACTAGTTAACACTCCTTTTTTGTGAAATTTTGTCCAGAGCAGTGGAGAGTCTTTTCTTGCCTTAGGTGCGGAAAGCCTCACTCACTTTCAACATCTCTGAAACTCTTGGTCGTTATGCCATGGTTGATGAGGAGTTCAGAACTTATTAACATCATCTTTGTAGTTTGTACTTTGTGCTGGAGGAATGATTTCGCTTGAGATGGTAAATTGCCGTGATATCGAGAGAATAAATTTTTTAGAAAGTGGCAGAAAATGGTTCTTGCAGCAGCTTTGCACCACATTACTGAAAAAGTAGCAGGATTCAACTTTTGGAGCAGTAATCACATCACTGGAGTATAGAAAAACTTCATTTTCACTAAATGACAAGGGAAGAAATCACACCGCAGAGTAGAAAAGGAAATAATTGGAGTGTTTGAACAGCAATACTTTGAATGTTGTCGTTGGGCATTAAAATAAGTAAATTCAAAAACCTCTGAATGAAATTCAGTACAATTAATCAAAAAATGCCTTCTACACCAAATCAGTACAGTATATTTTCTAATTTCCAAATAAAGTGAAATATAAACATGGCATAGAGTACGAGTAATTTCAGACGCTCTACTATACTAATATGTTAATGCCTGAGCATTACAGGTATAGTGAAAAACTGTCCAGGTGAACTTTACTTAACATGTTACCATGGCTGCCAGATGTGTTTCTGATTTCAGAAGAGTCAACTCATTTTCTTTTTGACTACACTAAAGTGGCAGCATTAGTAAATGGAGCCGTCGCTGTCGTAGTTGCTGCAAAGTTGACTGTGTATGAGCCTTAACCATGCAGAAAAGACAAAAAAGAACTCCTCACTTGCTTCAGCTTACCTCTACGTGTGAACCATTGCTTGGACACAAGTAACAGCAAAAGAAATTTACAGTGTCTGTTGGTGTGAAATATACTGGGGTTAATCTGTTTTATTTCAACACCTTTTGTGCAGGCTCGAGAAGATGCCTACCAGAGCCTGGAGGTCTGCTCATCATAGGCTGTGCACACCATGAACGAACACAATCCTGCTTACCTTGTTATCATGCGGGGCCTTGCATATGGGCTGGACCGTGTGCAGAATGGAGGCAATGCAGCTGGGCTTATGCTGGCCTTCAAATGACAACTGCTGCTGCTAGGACACTCAACGTATGTGAAATATGTGTGCAACCAACGAGCATTGCCAGACGTCGACCAGGGCTCATGAGAGGCTCCAAAAGGGTGCCTGCAGGAAATGCACATCAGCTGAGCCATCTGTCAAGAACCAAGGAAGAGGCCCCACTCCATCCAGCACAACATCAGTCAGAAGGCGTCTAGTCCAAGGCTGCACTGAATGGCCCGAGCCTGCAGCCTGGCGGGTTCTATGAATGACTTTAGAACAGTATCAGTACCTCTCTGCTACGTCAGCCAAGAGTCAAGCGCCTTTTTGCATGCTTCTTTCCACAGGAACGAAGCAAGGCTACATCACAGGGCTCTGTTTACTCAGACAAAAAAAGGTTCCTTTGCATTGCAACTTAAAATGCAACACCTGAGCGTTTGAATGAGCATAAGGCTGAGGACACCAGCATTAAACTGTAATAGCTCCCTCGCTAAAGTTACTGAAAAGCAACAATTTTACAATTGTTCAGATAGCTAGATCCTTAAACACTGCAGTAGGTCATCCTCAATGCCGACCGTGACGGAATAAGCATGAGCTCTTGCAAGGTGCATCAATTCTTGCCTCGACAAGTGTGCCGTGCTGCTCTTCAACGTGACATTCTTTAAACGCTTATGCTCTAGTCATTGTGAACATAGGGTAGCTCAAGATAAGCCTTTTTTTTTGGAGCTCTAGAATTTTATATAAATGAAAGTGGGCTTTCTAGTGCCTAATGATACCAATGATATGGCAGTCACCACACAGCAAAATGACATAGTAAATATAAAAGCTGGGCTAATTGTTATATGTTGTACAACTTACAAAAACGGTGCAAACTATATGACATAAAAAAAAGAGGAACAGATGAGACTTGTGCTGACATAGCAAAGGTAGATATATACAAACACATAGTACTCATGAAACATAGTAATTGTTAAATGGGAGAATATGCACATGTACTCTAATTAAACGTTAAGTGAAGCCCAATCATATTTAACATAGAGTTACAGTGAAATTACAGTTAAGAGGTAGCATAAGGAGTGTGGAAATTTTACCTGAACGTTTGGTCTGGTATTCAAGTGCAACTAGGACTTGATATTAATCACGGGCCTCATGTAAGATTAGCATACTGTTTGCAGAGGAAAATTACAAATGAAGCACTCCATGGAGATAAGCCAGGCAATGCTTTGAAATATAGGTATTCTGAGCAAAATACTTTGCGACAAACAAATGAGATTTTAAAAAGTTACATAGCTGGCTAGGGTAAGTATATGTACATGAGAAACAAACAACTCGCAATGAAAAAAGTTTGAAAACAATTTGGCAGTTTGTATCCAAATGACATGCACTGAATGGGCACAATTTAGAGGACACCAAGCCTTGAACTGTGTTGAGGAGCAAAGAATGGGGAAATGTTTTTCACCTTCGAAGTGAGGTGCACTCTTCGACAAAACCAAAAGAAGACAGCAGACCTGGCAAGTAGACCTAAGTTGACCTCCCTGATGTATCTACTGGGAGACAATAAATGAAGCGAGTTAGCGTACGACAAAGTTGGAATCACTTGCATTGTCACTGACAAAAAGCATCCGAGACTGGTGGAAAGGATGCAGAGGCCACTTTCACAGCAGCACAGGTAAACTGTCTGAGGACATCGAAGAAGCAAAAGTTCCAGAGTGCTATCCTCCTGCTGTGCAATATAGATGCTTCGCCATCATGTTCCAAACGCTACTAGTAACTTGTGAAGTGAATCTGCAGTCACCGTCCTGGATTAGTGCATGCATATTCCACCTCATGCGTTTTTTACTGTGTGTCTGTGCATTGGAATAAAATTCCAGTGAAACCTATTATATGTTTACATGTTCTTAGATCCATTGGGATTTACCTGTGAGACGATACCAACTGTTGTCTCTCAAACTGCCTGAATGGCACTTATAGCAGTATGAATTCACAGTACATGAGCCCATCTCTGTTGTATGGCAATTACCATTGATGACTCCTTAAATGCCAGAGTGCAACAAGTACTGCGCGGCAGTAAGCTTGACCCAGGTGTAATTATTGCTGCCAACTGACCTTCAAGACAACAGTCGTGCACAGTCTTGGACAGTCTCACACTGTCAAAACAAGCCCTTGCCAAGAATTCAGAAGCAAGAGCTTCAAAACGTAGCATGACAATTATTCATACAAAAGGCTTGCACGAGATGGGGCCTTTGCCAAAAAGCTCCTCTGCATTGCTATGCAGCAAGGATCTCTGACATTGCGTCTGGCCGAGTCCTTTCGTGACAAGAAGCCAATGTGTTGGTTACTTGACACTAACAAACTTTATCATTTTCTTTGGTACTTGGAAAAATAACGGTGCTAAGATGAGGCAGCTCCCATTTACATGTATGTGGATCATGTATACATCACGAATTATTCAAGAACCTGAAGCTACATTATCAGTTCTTTACTGTTTAGAACCACTTTTTGGGACGGCAAGCTTTTTTTAATGCATATTACTCTCTCTGCTAAAAACATTTCACAATATCCCTGTGCACTACAGTAGTGTCGTTGAGAATGGACTACTGGGCCAGTTGGAAGAGATTCATGCTTTACAAGTCAAAAACATGCTCGTGTCAACCCTGGCTTTTGTTATTATACTTCTTTTTACACTATAAATTGTGAAGTAGGCTTCATAGTTCAACAACATGCAGGCCGACCGTTGCTCGTGAGGACAACACTCTGCAACATACTTTTGAACGAAAGCATTTTCAGTCACCAAACTTCTGCATGCACATGCAATGAACTCGAGCTAACTTCAGCATGTCTTGAGAATTAAAACTGCCACCCTGTTCATACACAGTTTCTCGTAGGCTAGTTGAGTGATCCAGTTATAAGACTAAGAGTATAAACTTTATGCGACTATCAAATGAATAACCTCTCCACTTGCTTTGTCAGGTGGTTTATCTGGGGTGTCTTGTTAGCATACCGGATGCGAGTCAAATATTTGCACTAGTGCTCAAAACCACAAAACATTAGAGAATCTTCTACAAACTTTTTCAGATCATATGCCTTGTTTCAATAAGCATTGCTTTAAAAAATTGTCTAAACAATACCAATAAAAACCAAGACAAGTTCGTAAATATACAAGATGAGGAATGAGTCTGAAGACTACGCTCCTGTACCTGCTTTTATTTCATGGACACCTTTTGCATCCTTTGTGATCTGGTAGGTATTGTTCGTTTTGTTTTTCTTCTTTTCGGGTGGGGGTTATACGCATTTCACGATGATGAATGTGCTTTAAAGAACTTCTCCAAAATACTTTTATGTATTGCTGTGAAATTGTAGAGCAAGCAAAAATAAAAATATGTTCAGAGAGGCCTCAGAGATGCACTTGAGATAATAAAGGCGACAACCGTGGCCCAGTGAGGTTTATAGTTTTCATAATAACGTGTTGCATGCACTGCGTAAGCGCACATATTATCTTTGCTTCACTGCAATACACTGCTGCTTTGCTGCATGACACAGATGCATTGCGTTGAAGCCCTGAGAAATTACAGTTTTACTTTTTCCCATAACTTAAGAATCACAGAAGCCTACGTTTATTCTAATAAAAGAGGAGACAATTATGTGTTGGCGATGCGCTTTTCCTTTAATTATAGCCTTGCTGCTCACAGCATATAAGCAAATCATATCCCACGCAGAATGGGGGGTCAGAGCTAAAGCCGCACGAGTGGCAGCAGAAAGTGCTTATGGTTTAAGCATGGTTTGAAGGCTTATGGATGCACATCTGCAATATATGCAAGCTTCTCAAAAAATACGAGTATCTCCAAGTGACGGCAAACAACAGTACCTTAGTTCTGCCCAGTTCCATGGCATTTGATTGTTTTTAAATCTTGGTGCATGATAGTTAGGGCACCCTGTATGTTGAGCAGTGTTGATAACTGCATTTTTCTTAAGATACTGCTTAGCTATGTTGTGTCACACAGCACTACTTTAGATTCCACGTTGATATAGTCCTTGCATATGAAAGGACAGGGGTCAACAGCATGCTCTTGGATAGCCTGTAAAAGCCATATGGCAAAGTTGCTGGCAGAACCATTATGCCAGGTTTTCAATTGGCTTAGCACAGCAAAGTCAATGCTCCTTCACTAAATCAACAGTGCAAACAGTGCAAAATTGATGCGGACAAAAACATTTCACTAGGTGAAGTGTTTATTTGTAACAAAACATTTGTGTAAATATACAACCATTAGCAGCTTGAGAACACCAAAAACTTGTTTAAGACTATTGCAAAGTACAAACTGCCTGCAGCATGACCCCATAAGAAAGTTGAATACTGACAGATGTAAAGTCTGTGTGGACCCGTAAAGTAAAATACATTTCCCAATAGAAATATATAGCAAAATGTAAGTAAATAAAGAAATGTACAATCAGACTAACATGAGACTTCAGAGGAACACCAAAAAAGAGTACATGCTTTCTTTATTAGGCAGCCAGTGATAGTAACCATGGCAAAAATCGCTTGAGTCCACAGCAGACACTAAGATAAAGGGTGGTAATTTTTGGGTCAATAAGGTCTTGATGAGGCCTTGTTGGTTCATATTTAGAACTGAGGTTTTAACAGCACGAATAAAACAAGGGCACGAAGAAACAAATACCACAGGCAAGCGCTGACTGCCAACTGGATGTTTATTTGAAATTCATCAGCCATTTATACTTTTTCCACCATGGGCATGCGTACGCCCGTCACATAAACATCTGCAAAATCTGCAATATCATATTCTATCATGCAAAAATGCTATTTCTTGCTCCTACAAAGCGAGAGAGGGAAAATTTACACATTAGTCTCCTTCCTTTCGTATGTACCGTATTTACACGATTGTAGGTCGGCCCATTTTTTCAAATTTGGCAATCCAATGTTGGGGGGTGGACTTAGAATCGAAACCGAACCGTGTATCACTATTAACGGCAAGAGAAACGAGAAATCAGGGGTGCTGCGGCGTGGTTACAACTTTGCACCTACGTTTTTATGGTTACGGTAGAAGCGTAGTGTAATAATTTACTGTATTGCATACATTTTGATTGCGCGCACCACGAGCGCACGGCTCTTGTGGGAGCATCGATCATGGAAGAGCCGCCGTTTAGAGGGTAGTGGTAGATGGCGGAAGAGCCGCCGTTAGGGGGGTATTGGTAGTTGGTGGAAGAGCCGTCATTTGGGGGGTATTAGTAGTTGGCGGAAGAGCTTTTCTTTGAGATACGATTGTTTTCGACGGCCGCTCGCATCTGTCACTTCTGCTGTTGTGCTGAATCGTCGCGCCTGTCATGAGTTGCAAGAACTTTCGGCGCTCATTCTCAGTAGCGTTCAAACGGGCTGCTATCCTCCATGTTGAGGAAACTAACTGCGCAGCGGGACGCAAGTCTGGCTACTGTGTGCGGGTGGGTCCTCTCTGCGTGGGGGGCTGTACCGCGCGATGTTGTGGTGTGGTCGTTCGAGAAGTGTGGACTCACTTTTGATGACGACGTGCTGTGGGACCGCAGCAGCTATGACGGCAGCTGTACCAGTGAGGTCAACTCTAGTGACGATGAGTAGTCTTAGCAACCCCATTAATAAATAACCCTTGTGTGAAATGCACTCGCGTGGTTTTTCTCTCCCCCCCAATTTTTTTTGAGACATGCAATTTTGGGGGGTCGACCTACATTCGAGTCGACTTACAATCGTGTAAATACGGTAATGTGCCTCTATTATTTCTCCTTCCTTTCGCTGTGAATTTTGTCTTTTCAAAAATAGGAGTGCATGGGCACTTTTTGCAATGTACCGCTAAATGACTTCCAAAGCCATTCTTCACGTTATTGTTGTGCTCACGAGCTCTATCAGTGAAACACTGTCCTGTGCGTGCAAATAAGTTCTGTCACAGCTTAGCGGTATCCTATAGATAATGTTGCAGGTCCAATCAGTGAAACGAGATTTATGATCGATGGTGCACAGGCACTTATTGAGTGTTTTCATACGAATGCATATCGAGCAAAGTTTGCATGGGGCACTAAAATAATCCTAGTCCTTGCACTAGAAATAAAAACACATTCAATTATTTAACAAAAACGGCCTAACTTTTGAATGATTACTTTTCAGCTCCTATTGGAATTTACGATTTGTATCCGATGGGTTTACAAACTGTATACACATAGAATGACCTTGCAGAATGACACCAGCTTCAAGATATATATATATATATAGGCCATCAAACTGGCCGTAAAAATGCACTGTTCAACTTTTTCAACAAAACGCTCTTTTAGGCATTGAAGCACAACAGTAACTGGAACGCCAATGTATTTCATCCCATATTTTTGGCAATATCTCGAAACTGGTGTCATCCTGGAAATTCACTTTAAGTAGATACCTCTTGCAAACTCACCGGCTACAATTTATAAACTGCAATATGTGCTGTAAAGTAATTAAGTGTAATATAAAAGGGAAATATTTTCATACACCCAAATGTAGCATAAAGCTACAAGGGAATTCCACACAAGAACGCTTTCCAGTTGAGGAAAAATTTGTCCTGGTCCGGGATTCGAACCCGGGACCAACACCTTTATGAGGCAGTCGCTCTACTATCTGAACCAGGAGGCAACTAGATCGCAGCACAAGGCCGAATCAATCGACAACTCAAAGCATAAGGGCATGGATTTTTTTTGTAGCTTCGTACTGGATTCGGCTGGATGACAATATTTCCTTTTCATTTTATTTCCTTCACTTTGCGGGATTCGCAGAACTTATTTGCCTTAAGTTTACAGTGGAATCGCGTTGATACGATCTTCACGGAAATCGGAAAATAAAGCATATCATCTGAAAATCGTATCATGCAACGTATTATCCAACCAAATCGTATTATCAGGGAAAGAAAAAAGAACGTATCATCCCCAAAAACGTATCACGTGGAATCGTATCAACGACCTTCCACTGTATTAGTAAATTTGTGAGAATTAGTAGAATATGTGTTTAAATTTATTGTACATCGCTCTGAATATACCAGCTCAAAAACAAGATTTATGCTATCTGCCACAGGCAATCTTTAAAACTTCTGTAAAACTCAAAGATGGTAATTTTGGATAAACCTCTTATTTAAAGGCTGAATGGTGTGTGCAAATTTGACTAAACATTATGTACCTCTGAAACAACATGGCAACTGCAATAAGTGGTGCCATGGTAGCACTTTATTGTGCTGCATTGCTTGTTGCATGATCCAGTTGTGTTTTCTGCCATGATTACTAGGTTCCTGAGCAGGTCATTCCACATCAAGAGACTTATTTGAGTACTTTCAGGGCCCATAGGGCTTTACAGAAGGGAGTGCAACAATACAAAAAAACACAATGCGAATATCAGGTAACGTATTCAAGTGCATTCCTAAATTCACTGGGATCCGTAACAGATACAATAGAGGCAGGCAAGTGGTTTCAAACATTACAAGTATGAGGAATGAAAGAATTCTTCTTTCTGGTTTCTGGGGTTTTACGTGCCAAAACCAGTTCTGATTATGAGGCATGCTACAGTGGAGAGCTCCGTTATAATTTTGATCACCTGGGGTTCTCTAACGTGCACTTCAACGCAAGGACACGGGCTTTTTTGCATTTCGCCTCCATCAAAATGCGGCCGCCACGACCGGGATTTGATCCCGCGACCTCTCACTCATCTGCACCCCGCCTTAGCTGACTGAGCCACCCCAGCGTGTGAGGCATAAAAGAATAAGTGTTGGCTAGTGTGACAACAAGGAATCAATACTTTATGTAGATGGTCGATCCGAGAATATATGAATGAAGGATGGGAAAGTAATTCAATGTTATTCATTTTGACTACTTCAGATTTTTTATGAAAAAAGATGGATATTAGTGACATGCTAAAAGATTAATATTGTTGCTCATGCGAGTTCGATTTCAATTTTGTTCAGTGCCACAAAAAAAGTTAGAATGAAAGAAATCACACAAGATCTGGTTTCATGCACGCATGAAAGGCAAATCCTTGCCATTACGGGAGAGCGTTTGTTGCACTTCAAATTCAAGCTAACTTATACCTTTTAATTCTTACTGACGCATTGGGGACAGCAAAACAAACCATTTTGCGTGTGAAATACAGTTTTTATCTAACAGAACCACTCTCACAATGGCTCTAATGCACTTGCAGGTGTATGTATGAATCCAAAGTTTTTGAAACTTTTCACAATCTACCTACTTTTGCTCCATCAAACAAATTTGAAATGGTGTGCCATCATGGAACAGTTCTGAAAAAACAGGGTTGTTTGGCATGTAATAACCCAAGACATCTAAAAAATAAAAAAGCAAGGAAACACTATCCTTGGTGGAACTATATCAAAAATAACATAAACATGTTGCAAAAAATTACAATGCATAACTCCTGTATGCTGCTTTAAACCATCTAACATGTTAATCAACATAAATAGTAACATAAACATGTAAAGATTTACAAAAGCACAATTGTATGCTCATATGAGAAATCCCAATTCGGCTCTTTAAGAGACTAACACAGCAAACATACATGAACGTAAAAATGTCAAGATTTCCAAATGCGAAGCACTTGTGTTTTGGCTTGAGCTGCCCAACTTGGGCCCTTCAGGAGATTTTAAGTCCCATGTGGGAAGCGAGGCCAGGGTGTTCTTTTCATAGGCCACGTTGGTACAAGGAAACTTGTCATAGGTGAAGCCTGGAAAAAGAACAAAAATTCAGAACAAGTTTTAAGAACCAAGTGCGACATGCAAGAGTGTGGCATACAGTACACCCTCGTTATAGCAAAACTGATTTATTTGTTTTGCTTTATTCGAACTTTTCGCAGGCACAACTACAGAGCATGGCCAGCTTATTTTATTCAAAGCGAAGTGGCAGGAGACTCCACTTAGCATGAATGCATAAGATGGCAAAGAGAAACAGCACAACTTTATGAATATGCTCGACTTCAAAGATGTGAACTTTGCTTCCTTAAAAGCAAAATGGTGAAGACCATGTCGTTCATAAAGGAATCTTAGAGGGGACTACTGGCAACTAAAATAATTTTTTTTAACTTTCTTAAATAAAATGTGCAGTACTTTATTAAAAAAAATTAAATTACGGGTTGTTACGCACCAAAACCACAATCTGACAATGAGGCACGCTGTAGTAGGGGACTCCGAACATTTGGACTACCTCGGGTTTTTTAACGTGCATCTAAATCTAAGCACACGGGTGTTTTCGCATTTCGCCCCCATCGAAATGCGGCTGCCGTGGCCGGGATTGCGTGCAGTACTTTATTCCACTTTTCTATGCTCTAAATACAATACTGCTATGTCACCAGAAATAAGTGTAGCTTCATTTGAGCTTACGATCACATGGAATGGACTTTATCTTGCATACAACGATAAACCACGTGTACACCTGCGAATACTGAAAACTATTTGGTTGCCTTATTGTCACTTAAATTTTATTTGCCTACTTTTTCTCGAAAAGTCACTCTGAAGAACATAAATCTGCAATAAATATATTGGTGGTGTGTGAATTCTAATTTTAAGACCAAATCGAATACGAATCAAATGAGAGAAAAAATTTATAGAAAGGCAGAGAGGTCGGGCTGAGCTGTAACTTGCACTGGCCTGCTACTCTACAATGGGGAAAAGGGACGGGGAGGAAAAGGGTTAATGAATGATGATGATAATGCCAGAAGCAAATTATATCGAATATTGAATAGTTTTTGAATAAAGAACAGCTCCTGTAACAATTATTATAAAATGATGTTCACGTCCTAGTATTCTTAAAGTCAGCAAGTTTCTGTCATTGCGTACTATGTTATGAGGCGCTGTTTATTAAAAGCACAAATGCAGCAGCAAACGAGTTCTTTACGTGCACATAAGTTTTCAGTTAGTGTGTATGATTGCTATACAGCATGCAAAGTATGGCTACCTAAGCAACATAGCCTGCTCTACTAAGCAAGTTGTATTGTTTTATGGCTATACTATGTCTGCAGAGGTGAAAATTTGCTGTACTTTCAATCCCATTTTATGTTTATTGGTGTTTTGAAATATTAGAAAAATATTCGCATTTACGAATAGTGACTACATGATTCGAAGATCGTATCAAATAGGACACTATTGAATTTGTTATTCGAAAGTTTTGAATATTCATCATCATCAGCATATTTTTATGTCCACTGCAGGACGAAGGCCTCTCCCTGCGATCTCCAGTTACCCCCGTCTTCCGCTAGCTGTCTCCCAATTTCTACCTGCAAATTTCCCAATTTCATCACCCCACTTAGTTTTCTGCCATCTTCGAATGTGCTTCCCTTCTCTTGGCACCCATTCTGTAACTCTAATAGTCCATCGCTTATCTACCCTACGCATTGCATGGCCTGCCCATCTCCATTCTTTTCTCTAAACTTTCAAGTTTCTGGCCCATATGTTAGCACTGGCAGAATGCAATGATTGTACACTTTTCTTTTCAACGACAGCGGTAAGCTCCCAGTCAGGATTTGGCAATGCCTGCCGTATGCGCTCCAACCCAATTTTATCCTTCTACAATTTTCCTTCTCATGATCAGGGTCTCCGGCGAGTAATTGACCTAAATAAACGTACTGCTGTACAGACTCTAGAGGCTGACTGGCGATCCTGAATTATTGTTCCCTTGCCAGGCTATTAAACATTATCTGTGTCTATTGCATATTAACCTCCAACCCCACTGTTATACTTTCTTGGTTAACGTCCTCATTCAATTGTTGTAATTCGTCCCCATTGTTGCTGAACAGGACAATGTCATCTGCAAACTGAAGGTTGCTGAGATACTATTCACCGTTGATCCTCAATAATAAGGCTTCCCAGTTCCAGAGCTTCAATGCTTCTTCTATGCATGCAGTGAATAGCATTGGAGAGATTGTCTCCTTGCCTGACCCGCTTCTTGATAGGTAACTTTCTACTTTTCTTGTGGAGAACCAAGGTAGCTGTGGAACCTTTGCAGATGTTTATTTGCAAAGATATTCACGTATGCCTCCTGTACTCCTTGATTACGCAATGCCTCTATGACTGCTGCTATCTCTACTGAATCGAATGCCATTTCATAATCTATGAAAGCCATATAAAGAGCTTGATTGTACTCTGCAGATTTCTCAATTACCTCATTGATGACATGGATGTGATCCATCGTAGAATATCCCTTCCTAAAGCCAGCCTGCTCTCTTGGTTGACTGAAGTGTTGCCTTGATTCTATAGGAAATTATCTTGGTGAATATTTTATACAACACTGAAAACAAGATTGTGGGCCTATAATTCTTCTTTTCTTTCATGTCTCCCTTATGGATTAGTATAATGTTGGCATTTTTCAATTTCTCTGGTTTGCTAGAAATCGTGAGGCATTGAGTATAAAGGGCCACAAGCTTTCAAGAACGATGTCTCCTCCATTTTTGATTAAATCGACTGTTATTCCATCTTCTCCGGCCACTTTTCCTCGGGTCATGTCTTGCAAGGCCCTTCTTTCATCACTAGTTATAGAAGCAACCTCTGTATCCTGTTCATCACTACTTCGAATGAAAGTAGTAGCTTGGCTGCTCTGGGTAGTGTAAAGGTCGGTACAGAATTCTTCCGCTGCTTTTACTATATCATCGAAATAGGGGCTGCTTGGTGCAGGAGAATCAGTGACGGCATTATTCGAGCGTGTGGCATAGGGTCGAGAAGGGCCACCTGGGCGAGAGTAGACAGTATAAGTAGACCGGATCGGGGAACTCCAGCGACTGTGACAGTGGCAAGAAATGTGCCCGAATTCGAAGACAGTGAAAACAAATGGGCTTGTCATCAGCAGTGCGCCATTCAGATGGGTTGCGGAAACGTGGTGGGTAACAAGATGTGGGACGGGGCGGAATCGAAGAAGCCGGGTGGGTATCAGGGCGATGGGCTGAGCAGATGGTGTGAAGACCAACGTTTGCGAACTCCTCGCAGAACACTGCCTGGATCACGGAAACTGTGACTGCACGTGCGTTGGAGGAGCTGGAGTCGAAGGCAGCTGGATAGATAGCCTCAATCTCACGCCGGACGAACCTGGTAACATCACCAGTGTTCTTGGGACGAGGAGCGTCAGCACAGGAAGATGTCGCTGGGGTATTGGGCCGACGGACAAATTGCTGGTCGATATGTCGGCTTTTAGCGAGTACCAGGCGGCGGCAGTCTTTAATAACTGCATCCACCATCGCCACATTGTTGAAAACGAGCAAGTTGAAGGCGTCCTCGGCAATGCCTTTGAGGATGTGGGAAACCTTGTCTGGCTCAGTCATGTGTGCGTCAACTTTGACGTCCTTAATATACGTGACATAGCACTCTGTTGCTGTCTGCACACGGCCAGATAACGCCCTCTGCGCAGCAAGTTGGTGACTGTAGGAGTTGCCGAACATGTCTCGGAGCTTTTGCTTAAGCGAATCCCAAATGGTGAGCTCATGTTCATGTGTCCGAAACCAAACTCGAGGTGTGCCACCGAGGTAAAAGACTACATTGGTGAGCATGATAGTAGGGTCCCACCAGTTATTGCGGCTGACGTGTTCGTACACGCTGATCCAGTCCTCGACATTTTCTCCATCATTTCCCGAGAATACGCCAGGATCAAGGGGAGCGGGGAGAGCGATGTAGGTCATCAAAGTGGCAGCAGGTGTCGGAGCCGGCTGAGTCGAGCTGTGATGGAGCCGTGACGAAAGGATCAACGTACCCTCCACTGCGAACCTCCGTGACGAGGTACAGGGAACATCCACGTCCACCAGATACGCTACGTAGGAAGACTCATATGAAAAGCTATATACAAGTATATTTACAAGCAAATACGCCGTACTTGGCCAAGAGGCAACAGCCCGCACTAGCCTCTAATCGTCGTCATCGTATTCACAATGCTCGTCTCTTCGTCATGGCAAATACTGTTCCGTAGCAGTAATACCCTCATTATTTTTAGTGCAAACACCTTGCCCTGTCCAATGCCAAGCTTTCTTCTCACAGATTTCATGCTGCGTCCATATTTTACTGCATCTTCGATCTTTCCCATGTTATAATTTTGAATATCCCTTACTTTCTTCTTGTTGATCAGTTTTGACAATTCATTGTATTCTATTTGATCCCTTGAGTTTGACACTTTCATGCTTTGTCATTTATTTATTATGTACTTTGTTGCTTGGCAGAGCTTACCCACTGGTTGCCTTGGTGCCTGACCTGCCCTTTCAACGGCTGCTTCTGAAATCAGCCCAGTTAAGGTTTCATTCATTCCCTCTATTATTTTCGTCTCTCTGTTCTAAAACTGCATATTTGTTTGTGAGCACCAGCCCTGAACTGGTCTGCTTTTACACTTACGGTGTCGAGGTTAGCCTTTTTCTTCCTTGACTAATTTTACTATTTCTCTCTTTATATTGAGAGAAATCCTCACTAACCAATGGTCGCTGCACTTTACCCAACCCAACACTTCTATATCCTGCACTATGCTGGGATAGGCAGAGCGTATGAAATCTATTTCATTCCTTGTTTCGCCATCAGCAGGGGTGGCACTGCCCACAGTCATTTTGGAGCAATTTTTGGAGCAAGTAAAATTGCGGTTTGGTGCAGTCAAAATTTCATTTTGGAGCAGCTTGGAGCAGACTAAATTTGATATTGGAGCAATTTGGAGCAGATAAAGTTTCATTTTAAAGCAGTTTGGAGCAGGCCAATCTGAATTTTGGTATATGGCAGGACACTCTGAAAGCACAAGAAACACGGAATGAACCAACATGAAGCACGTAGTAGAAGCGGGCTTTATAGCTATAGCGTACTAGAATATGGAAGAGTGGGTCAAGTGGCGGCACGGCGCATGCTTTCCTGTAAGTCCAAAAACTTCGGTGGCACTACACTCGAATAATCTATATATTCCTGGACCAAGGCTCATGATGATAGCTGTAAATGTTTTAAAATTACGCGGTCTAATTTCTGGGTCACCATATGTTACCGCAGACTCATCAAGCTGCAATCAACATTGGTCTGGTATAACATATAGCTGTTCCAATCTGTTTTTATTGTGATAGCAATTATATGGACGCTCCATGTGTGCATTTCTGCCATCGTCCTGATGTTCCGTATAAAGTTCACAGAAGATAACGTCGTCGCTGCACATCGTATGTGCTAGTGAAAACGTGCGACGGTGAGCCAACGATGGCAGCTCAATATCGCTCGCGCAAGGGATGAAAGAGGGAAGGAAGCGTGACATCTCGTCACGCGCAAGCCACTGGGGAAGGGAGGTGGGGGGTTCTCTGGCGGCCGCAAGAGCCCTATATTGAAAGCCATACCTGCCAACCTCGCAACATGAAAATTCGGGAGACCGCCACCCAAGGGGGGGGTCCAAAAACTTTCACCCCCCCCCCAAAAAAAAAATTACCGCTGTGCAAAACGGCGCACGTGGTAGAGCCCATACTTGTCACGACTCCACAAATTGACAAAGCACAGAAACTCAGTCGTGTATGAACTCAGAAATAGTTGCAAGTATCCTATTTTGCGGTGTATAGAACGCATTTTTTTCTGAATTTTTCGTCGATGCGTCTTATAGAACGGTACGACATATGTACGTTTTTTTTCTGGAAAAACTGCCGTCAAAATCGGATTTGATGTGATGGCCACATGAAGCGCGCTTGACTTAACTGCTGCGGCTTCAGTGTGCGATATCGAGACGCCGGGTTCTTTGCGCAATCGAGTTCCCGAGCGCCGTGCGAGAAGGACGGAGCAGCAATGCAAGCGGTGGCAGGACGGCCACGAGTCGACCGACCCCGAAGTCGTCGCATCTGCAGATCGCTATCAAGATATAGCACACGCTGCTGTGCCAACTGCAGAGTTGCTACCCGAGTACAAGCCGCCCCCCCTACCTTCCGCGCTAGTGCGCCTTCCCGCTTTCCTCCCTTGTGCGCGATTCGGCTCACAGTCGCAGGCTTTCACACGCACATACAGCATACGGTGCTGGTCCAAGGGCGATGTTATCGCCCTTGGACTTTGTACAGTAGATCACGGCAGCCACGACAGCAGAAATGCACCTATAGTACTCATACGCTTGTGCGTCAACCACGTTCACCGAGTGAAACGTCACTATAATTTTTTGTAATCGCTCACCGAACGAACAGCTGCGTCTTATGCACAGGTGCGACTTATATACGTCTTTTTCCAGAAAAACTGCCGTTTTGAGTGCGGTGCGTCTTATTCAAAGGTGCGAGTTATAGACTGGAAAATACGATACTTATTCTTGGCTTTCGAAAGTGCCATAGATCGTTCCAACTGAGAAACAAAGTGTAGTTCGGCATTCACACTTCAATCAAAAACCTGACAAAGCACTCATGGTCGTATAACGACTGGATTGCTAAAAACATCCCACCCAGCCTGAGACGAGCCAATCCGGAAAACCCAATATGGCAGCGCTCGTCGGCTGCTCGCGTTCGTGGTGGTAGCCACCATAGTGGTGGTGCCAGTGGCCGCTACCAGGATTCACGGTGCATGCGGGTGACGAACTGCTCCCACGCCACTTTTCCGCATGGTTATATTACAGGCCGTAAAAAAAGAAAAAGTGACGGCCCCTTTTCGGGAGATTTTAGGTCGTGTCCGTACAATCGGGAGATGCGAGAAAAATTCGGGAGGCTCCCGGACAATTCGGGAGAGTTGGCAGGTATGGAAAGCGATCTGCAATTTGGACAGAATGCTAGTGCTGATAGCTTCGTGAGCGCTGTTTTCGCCGCTTAGTTCGCGAAGAAACGAGAAGCAGCACGAAGGCCAATAAACATGCTGCTGCTGCCACGCTTTCTGACAGCGACCTTCTGCAGTCATCGAGTGGGACGTGTTCATGTTTGCTAGTGCACGCGACACAATGCTTGTTAATTTAGTAAGTAAATGTTTACAAGTTTAGAGGGCCGATAAAACTACTAACCTTACTTTGTATAGCTGTCTACTAATTTGCTATTGCAATCAATGCTTCTGTTTTGAAAGTGCGACTTTTTATTCAAAATCCGCCATTAGCCATTTCTGATAGGTCCAAATAGCTCAGGCCGCGCTTCTATGGACATAAAAACAGATTGCAATAGTTTTACATTGTACCGGCCCTGGCAGCACAGACGCTTTCCGGCTGCACCCGCGGTAGATCACGCCTTCCTAATACCTAGTTCACTCGCAGCGCCCTCAGCCTACTTTTTCTTATTTTGCAGGAGATAGGGGCCACAACCCCGCTCGGCCCACTCAAGCATATTCTAGTACACTCAAAATACAGCCGGCCTGGCCGTTATAACAGCAGCGGCTACAGCTGGGAGTGGTGCCGAAACGTCCAGTGTTATAAACACGAAAATTACGAGAAACTGCAGGAAAATCGACGCCGTAGATGGCAATTGCTTGTTCACCAGCTAGTTCAAATAATCACCAGTTTGAATATTCGCACACTCCCAAAACTATATAAAACCTAAATTGGGAGACGTATTTTCCCAAAAAATGTAATCCGCAACGGGTTAAACAAGAGCAACTTGAGAGCTCATTCATGTTTTCGATAAATTTAAAACTATAGGCTACTTGAGCAATGGTTTATAATAACCTTGTAAACTGGCAAGTGCCCCTTTTAAGTAAGAAAGCCAATAGAAACTTCCAACAAATTCAGATTAAGAGTTGTGGACTTGTCCCATGGTCGGTAAAAAGCTTTAGACAGTAGTCACCGAGGGCCTATTCAATGCTGCTCAATTTATTTAAACATGTGGGGAAAAGCCAGGTAAATGTATATTTTTTTACAATATCTTAGAATACAAAATGATAAAGTGCATGGTAATAAATAAGCTAAACGCTTAAAATGAATGAGTGTTCGCTAAACATAGTATTACAGTTATGCTGGCAACACTGTCCCTATTGTTAGTTTGATCGAAACAACCAAACAGAAATGACACACAAGTTATGTTCCCTTGGCTGAAAGGCTGCTGTCTGGCACCACATGGACCTCCTTCAAGACAGGAGCAACTTTAATTCAATGTGGTTCGTTAAAATATGTGAAACCACTGTGTATTGCGGTAGACAACCTCGAAAGATATTTTCAATGCTGAAACTTGGAGGAAGTGCTGTCCCTCCAGTTGAGCAGTAACTGCACTTGAGCATAGCTTCTCCACAATTTCTATAACACTTTCGGGCTACTTAAGCACATCCTCTATGCCCCCAGATTAGTAGCGAGCTTCACAGACAATTATTTATTGCAATGAAAGGCAAGTAGCAGAACACACAAAAGCACAAAATTTTTTCTGGTGAAGCCGCCAAAAACTTCTGGCAGTTGAGGCTGCATTTAAAATTTAAAAGCATTCGAGTATGAAGGAGTCAGGCAGTTAAGAGCGTATGAACAGTAATTACAAATGGTAGGCCATTGTAGCACGCAATTACTGATACAGGCTACTTGAAAGTAATTTGTTATGCTAATGGCAAGTTGGTAATTTAAAATACGAAATGTGGATGCAAAAATTCAACGGGAAAGGATGTACGATACTTGCCTTTACTAGCCTTGACCCTGACGGAGTCAAGAGCCTCATTTTGCCCCTTGGTGTTGTTTCCAAAGAGTGAGTGGCCCATGAGGTCTTCCTCTGTGAACGCACGGCGAAGCAAAATGCTTGCAAGCTTGCCTGGTCCACCAAAGCAGGCCATGGTAAACTGTGCCAGGATCATCTTCTCAATGAGCATCCCTCCAACCTATGTGAACCTGCATGTTTAGGTAATTGTTAGCAAGGTAGTTTTAAGGCTTTGAAGCACATATACACAACAGCCGTACTCCAAATAATTCACAATAGTACCTGTTCCAGACCTAGAATGCCAATCTTACTTGACTAGTTTCATAACTTGTTTTGCTGTTTGGATCTCATGTGCTTCAGAAAAACAAGGATTTATACAGCACAAAAACAAATGTAAACCAAAGTACTGAAAACGTTGAGGATTTTTCAGGAATGCGATTAGCATTCTTAGGATAGTTCACATATGTTCGGGTGTCTGCCTCTAACAATTTTCCCACCAATTTTGTGTCACTTGGTAGTCCACAGTCTAATGGCTAGAGTATCGGGCTGCGATTGTTGAGGGTTCATAACGAATCATCGGACCAACTTGGGACTGGATAGTGACCCTGGGTATGTGCCACTCTTCAATGAACCTCTTTTACTGCCATCTTGGGCAACTGCTGTTTGTGTTGGTAAGCAGCAGCAGGAGCTCGAAGAGGAAGATAACTGTCGACGTTAATGCGATTACCACTACTCATCAGATTCGCTTGCTGTGTTCCAAAAGTAATCTGTGATATCTTACTCAGCTGTATGAAGTGTAAATAAGCCACAAAGGCAGGGTGTGCCAACCGCCACCTAATCAATGAAATGAATCGACTCGCAAAGCACAGGCTGCACAAGACCATGGAGCAGACTCGTAAGTTTGTGGACAAGCACAACTCTCAGAATCACGTCGACGTCAACTTGCTTGATGTCCATGTCATGGACCTCGTGGGAGACTCGGTCATTTCCTGGATGGGCATCGTCGCACCCTCATCAATGTATCTCAATTCTGGCAGTGTCGTTAGTTCCATCATCATAAGAATCCTCATCCCGTATCATCACTAATTACACACTGATCGTAAGAACGGTAACTGCATTAACGTTGTCAATCGTCTCCAAAGGATGGTTGCACTGCCATTTTTTTAATGTGGAAACAATGGTCAGTGGTGCCACTGACGAACTGAGATTTGGAGCAATTTTTGGAGCAGCAAAATCTTAATTTTGGAGTAGTTCGAAGCATCCAGATACAGATAAGCTATTTCAAACACTTAAAACTGACAAGCGTTATTCCAAAATGTATTTGCTTGATGTAAAACAATGTTGCTCTGCCTCTGAATACATCGTGCCCCTTAATTTAAATGAAGACAACAAACCTGTTCACACAGTGTGCTGTAATTAGTTTATTTCAAGTTAAGTAAGATGTCGCCTTTTACATGATATGATTTTTTCATTGACAGTTGACACTTTGTTTTAAGCAAGGCTCTAGCATCAGTCAAAAACACCTGGCCAGACTCTATGTCATCAATGCTCTTCTGAGCCAGGCCAGCCTTGATGAGCCCCTCGTAACGCTGTCATTGCTTCAGACGACACCAGGTACTTTTCAATGGTCTGTTCTTTTTCGTAAAGTTGAAGCCTCTGTTCAGCAACACTGGCCGATTCACAACTGGCGTCGACCGATTAATTCGGCACCAGCAATTCAAACAAGCTCGATGATTCGGACTACTTTGAGGCACCATCACTGGCCCATAAATTTAAAGTATAAGTACAACCAAAATTTCTGTAAGGTACGACATTCTTTATAATTCGGCTTCTGCCTGCATGACTGCATGCTAATTTGACTGCCGAGTTGAGCGGAAGTAGCAAAAGATTGGAGGACGCTTCAGCTTCACCTTTAAGAGTGGAATGCAATAGCCGAAAATAAGGTACTTTTTTAGCCACTGGCGGAATAAATTCAGTTTTCTGGCGAATTTGGATGTTTCCGATTCCCAATTATTTTGATTTTTAGGCAGTCCCCATCGAGCCCCAATTATCAGTCGCCGACGTATAGCTAACGTGAAGTTCGACTTATGAAGCCACTTTAGTCATGTGCGCTATGCCCGTCTGTGGGCCACTGTGGCCACACACGTAATGCGCAATCGCTTATTTTGGCGCAATTCGGCGCAAAATCATGTATTTCTATCAGGATGGTGCAGGAAATCTCGTATGGGGCAATCTGGCGAAGAAGTGAAAGCACTGAATGGAGAAACTGAAAAGCATCTGTGGTGCTACACTAATGAGACTATGACAGCAGCTCATACCTGAACTTTTACAGACACTTATATATACTTTAGGAAGAATACCTTGAGCATGAGGTTTTGCAGAGATAATCAATGCTACAGTCTAAAGGAGCACGAAAGAGAAATTAAATAAACTCTGGGGTTTCACCATGCCAAAACTACGATCCGATTACGCCGTAGTGGGCGAGTCCAGATTAGTTTTGACCAGCTGGGGTTGCACGGTACATTCTGCTACTAATTTGTTCACAAGTGACACTGAAATTTACTCCCAGTGTCGGTGCAGCTGGAACGTCTCTGAGCCGAGTGATGAAACTCATGTCTGCTACTGAAGGCACTGTGCACTAATTGATCGATGGAAAATGCTTCCGGTTGCATCAGCAATGTTTTTCTTCTGCTCCCTGCAATACATTCTCACGGCATCACTGCATTTGATCATGGTGACGCTAGACGATGAACGGCAAAAGATATTACCTTTCCCGTTCCGGCTGTGGCTTCTGAATCTGAAAACAGATGTCAGTATTAAAATGTAAAGCCACGATACGTCAAAATCAACAATCGAAAGATCTACATGGACCATTAAGCTGACATGAATGAATGGATATAAATGACTGATCGTAAACAATAAAGTGTGGCTGCTCTTGCCACTGGCAGTGTGAGATGGGCAAATAATTTATTTTGAATTCCTCTTCTAAATTCAAAATTGTTTCTGCTCACCCACTAAACTGTTGTGGCCACTTGTTAAAGGCAACTCCTTCAGATAAAACCACAGTGTAGCATTAATTTTTACTCCCCGTCAAGTTGCTGCTACTACAGTTTGCTTACTCTCAAAGAAAGTATTCCATAGAACTGCACCACCAACAAAGCATTAATCATTCCAAGCTCATGGCAAAACATCATGTAGTTAACAAGGATGCACTTCCCTTTCACTCTGTCCTCATTATAATTGTGCGAATTCAAAGAATAAATAAAGTATTGCCATACCCCCCGCCCCCCCCAACTACTTCTATAGCCACAAAAAACTTTGCTAA
Source organism: Dermacentor silvarum (assembly GCF_013339745.2). Taxonomy (NCBI): domain Eukaryota; kingdom Metazoa; phylum Arthropoda; class Arachnida; order Ixodida; family Ixodidae; genus Dermacentor; species Dermacentor silvarum. The sequence goes on along the minus strand of NC_051154.1, from coordinate 356,136,634 downwards.
TTTTTGACGTTTATATGTCGATAACGCATAGGCGCCGCTGAAAGAACAGTGTACGTTCCCTTACCGATGTTCAAACATTGCAAATCAATGAGCTACTGAAGTGCCAAAGGCTGAAATTTCACGCGATCACATTATTTTGAATGTTCTGTGCCGCTAAAGTAGAACCTAGAGTGCCATGGAATCTGCATTTTCCGTGAATGCAAAGAGCACCGACAAGAAGTCGTTTGCGCGAAGCGCTCGATGGCGTCGAACGCAAAGGTAGAAAACAAAACACGCGTCGTTGGCAAATCACATAACCCGATGAACTCGCAGCATTCGCTGGCATCAGCCCATCTTTTATCTTACCTATCGTATAGAATCGCATGTACACCCTTGTATTTCTTTATTGTTGCGCCATATCCTCCTGTTTTCTGATAGCGCGAGCGTCGACCGCACGGCGAAAAGCGCAGCAGAATACATTCGAACTGCAAATCGTCCCACGCATATTTTCGGCGACCCACCGACTCTCGCAGCTACAAGGCGCTGACACGGTATGTAGTTGATGCACGTCGCTGGACAGCGTGCAGCGAACAAAATATATTTGATTACAGAACAGTTCGGATGATTTCACGTCGCATCGTTTACCACTAAAACGGCAAAGCAATCGGTGCTCGAACACCGCACCAAAAATCGTGGCGCCCAACATGTGCTGTACGCACTTTCAGGCATTTGTTCATCGCGTCGCAATGACCACGCAAGGGGAATTCGAAACTATCACTCACCTTTGATGTGGCTGCATCGGAGGCAATCGTGATGATCTTCGAGGCAACAAGAAGCCCATAAAAAGCGAGCAAGAAGTGGGAATATACCAGGTCACAGTGAGGCAAAGGGCGCGGACTCGTAGGTAAAGGAAACGCCAAACACACACCGCACACCCGAACTTCCAGTACACTCTACCCGAACTGAATGCGCCAGAGTCAACAGCGCAAACGCGCATTCATACAAGTACGCGCATACAAATACAAGCTTTCATTGAAATGAATTGTAATATTTATTAACAAACTCTGTAATATAAAGGTACTGCATAACAATTTCTGTGGTTTTCAGGTGCATGAAACTTTTCTGCTTAGCGTCTTTGATGAACTATTTTCTTTATCGCGGTAACGCAGTGCACCGGCCGGCCACGTACGGACTGCGCGGGAAATGCTGCAATATTCAAACGTCGCAAACGTCGCGCCCTGTGTGCGCGCACAGTTTTCATCAGTTGGGTTATCTTTAAAACATCATGAAATGCGTGAAGCAACCGACGCTAACTGAACTATTGCCCAAAAAAGTACACAATTGTCGCTGTTTGCGCTGGTTAATTCGACATCACAACAAATAGTAGATGGCATGCCGTCCCATTCTTTTAAACGTTTGTCCGTTAGCGCTCCAATTTGTCAGCGCCAAGTATAGAAGCTCAGATTGTGCTTGGTAGCCAAGCAGTTTCCCAGCACACTGTCCAGCACCCCCTCTGTTTTACAGAATAGACCTTGGCCTTCATGTAAAATATAGGCACCCCGTCGCAGATATTGGCCAAACATCTTGTTTTATTCTATTGGGCGCTAAGAGCTAACAACACAACTAAACGCACTCTTTAAAAACATATACATCACGTTACCCACCGTCGTGCCCATATTTAACTTGGTGGCAATGCCGTTTTCTAACACACAGCCAGGACACTGGCCACTTGCAATAGATTCCGATGGGAATCCAGGTTGTGTCTAATGATGGGACATAGGTCACTGCTTCTAGGTACGTTTGTCTTGTGCTCTAACTGGGTGTTTATATATATGTATATATATATAGTTGTTTTTTCATCCACTTTAATTTCTGTTAATTTATCATATTCTTTAATTGAATTTGTAAGTACAAGTGATTTCCCCTATGTTGTCCTTGGTGTATCAGTGTTTGTTGGCTTCTTATGGAGGGAGATACATGTGTTTTGTGCGTCGCACAAGTACACATCTATGAAAAAGCAATGTAATGCCTTGTAAAATATTTCATACAAAAGATACAATCACGAAATCTTTTCCTGACGAAAGGTAAGTTATTGAGAAGACAAGACATTACATATATAAAAAATTAAACAATACATAACAATTTTGAACACAACTTATGACTAGAATTATTTGCATAAGTATAATGTGATTCCATAACACCATGTCAAAGCATGTCTTATGCCACTGGTTTCGTTTATTTTCCGGAGGTAGAGCAAAGGATTATAGAGCAAAAATTATCAGGTGCCAAAATAAATAAACATATTAACAAATAAATAAATAAGACAGCGATATCTCAAAATCGAGGAAGGACTCGATAGCAAATATAGGAACAACGTGGATTGTGTTATTGAGAGGCAAATGCAGCATACGACGAATAAAAATTAATAAGCAAAATGCACAGATAGACTAGGCAGCTTTACAAATAGCCCAACCGTGCACGCGGCTTTTCTTACCCAAATGTCCTCACTCTGCTTGCGCTGTTATGGAGCCTATCTACGTTCCCCTGTACAGCTTTTTGCGTTGTTATCTAAGCCAGGTGATTTGCTTTGACTTGTAGTTGGTGCCTTTCTCTCTCCTATTTCTCATCAGTTCGTTGTCTGTTGCGGTGATTTCACCATCATTGAAAAAGGGTTCGTTCGGGCACTTGATCTGGTAATGAAGTCATCGGTAATGTTACTCAAATTGATTTTGCGGGAGAGTTCTTTGTGGGCGTGCAAAATTGCCAGATGGTTCAAACGGGCTTGTCCAGTCGTCGAGCGCAAGTACATTTTCAATAGCCGTAGGCAAGAGGAGGACCTCTAGGATGTGGTCGACGAGACCGGTATGGCCAACGCAATTTTTTTAGTTTCGCAGGTGTTCGCCCTTGCTCCCCGTAAACATGTGCACGACGTCCCCAAATGTGTGCAATAGTCCCGACCTTTACTGGCTTAAAATGTCAATCAGCATCTCTCTGTGCAAAATCAGGCATCCTGGTTCAAGGTCGTAGATGTAGAAGTAGAGCCTTGGTGTTAGTGGCACAAATCCACTCTGGGGGATTGACCAAGAACCCGGTAGTTCGATATAACAATGTGAAAGGAGATTTATCAAATACTGCAAACATAAATTTGGGAATACGTAGGCGTATGAGAATGAATAGGTAGAATATATCAGATGACTTGAACAGAATAAAGGCATAAATGAAGACTAAAAAAAGAAATAAACCGCTGATCATCAAATTTGTAAAAAAAAATTGCGGAACCCTAAGCCCTGATTTTATTATCTTAATTAATCTTTCTGACCCTGCAATGTAATCCTGGATGGCGTCGACAACCTTCCTGTCGCTGTGCCCAAGGGTAGAAGCCCCCAATGATAGTAAATTTTGAACATTTAATTCCAATCTAAGAAGGTGGAACGGTGTTTCTAAGTTTCTTTTTCGCAATTCAGAATATATTTGAATGACAATGAGAAAATGTTCTAATGTTTCATGTTGTCCACAATGGCGACAGTTCGGTGAGGGAACCAGACCAGCTCTGTGTAGGTAAAAATTTTTAAATGGAATCCTGCAGCGTAGTCTAGTGATCGCGATTTCAAGTGATCGCGTTTGACAGAGTTTGCTATTGCAATAAAGTGACAAGTGCTGAAAATCTCAGGAGTTTGTTAAAGAAGGGGCGTGAAATTCACGCAACGTCATTTTTCTCCGAAATCTAGCCCCTATGATGAAAGCTGAAACCGGTAGGATTTGAATTACCGGGCCATTCAGGAACGCTTTCGCCAACGAATCTGCCATTTCGTTTAGAAATAGGCCCTTATGCCCTGGTACCTACACCCATCTAATCAAAGCTAATGAGGGGGCGATAACGATCTGAAAGTTCGCAAAACCGGGGAATTATTGGAAGCTGTAAGGGAGGAGCACTAGAGCACTGCACGGGCCGTTTTTTGCGGCCCGGGCCCGGCCCGGACCCGTTTTTACATTGGGCGGCCCGCCCGAGCCCGATAAAAACTTTTATGGCGAGACCCGGGCCCGGCCCGGGCCCGGAAATAATCTACGTTACCCACCCGGCCCGGCCCGCCACCCCTTTATCTTAAGCCCGAGCCCGGCCCGAGCCCGAGACCGAAAAATACATGTTTTTCAGAGTTGAGAAGCCCGAGAATAACTCACAGAAAGCCCGAGCCCGGCCCGGGCCCGGGTCAAAAAGCACACGCCGTGCCCGAGCCCGGCCCGAGCCCGTGAAAAAAACTGCTCTACCCGGCCCGGCCAGGCCCACCGGCCGGGCCGGGCCCGGGATTTTGGGTAAGCCCGAGCGCGTGGAGTGCTCTAAGGAGGAGAGAGATAAAGAATCCGTCACGACCACCGTGGAACGTGTTGCTGTATTGAGTTTATGGAGATGCTAGAATGACAGCTAAATATTACGCTAGAAAGATAGGTACGAAGTCTGGGAGGCGAAGAGAGAACGACCAATCAAGAATAGGAGAAAATATTCCAATTCCACACTTTCCTTCATTTTGGGAAGCGTCAGTGGCAATAACTGTCTCGATCGGAACGTGCAAAAAGTAATCATTCAAGATTTAGCTTAGCATGTGGTAAGATAGTGCCTTTGCATTTTTAGGGAAAATATCCTCATACTGAATTTTAATGGAATTGGTGTTTTAAACAACAGGACTCGTCTCACGAATTTGGATGTTTAATTGATCTAGGAGAGTTTGAATAAAAATAATTTGTGGTGTGTGGAATCGCGGCCAGTACAAGCCGAAAAACAAGTTCGGCTAGGAGATAAAGACTGTTTGTGAACGCCTATAGGGGATTCATATAGTCTTCAATATGACTCTACAGCTAATAATCGAAACCTCCTAACAAGAGATGGCATCCTAGCTTCCAGATGTAAAACTTGATTTGCTACAAATTTAGGTAGCCCTAAACATTGTCACAAGGCCTGTCTCTCCAGAAGAAAAAGGGGGCGAAGTTTATATGCAGGAGCTCCAGAGTACAGTACACATCCAAATTCCAATACCAGTCGAACATACATGCGGTATATTGTTAAAATCGTTGCTCTTCGCATTCCCGATCCACTATATTGCTCAGCCTACGCAGCAAGCAAACCGCACGAACACCTTTTTGGTCAATATAGTCAATGTGCGGCTTCCAAGACAGTGAACCATCATGTATCACGCCAAGATACTTGACTGTCTCTACTTGTGGGATAATATTCAGATAAAAAGCGAGAGAAACATATATGGGGTCCTTCAATGGAAACGCTAGCACTGAGCATTTGTTAACGTTGAGACAGAGACGCGTCCCATCAAGCCATATTTCTATAGCAGACAAGTATTTCTGTAATATTTGATAAAGGTTTTGGATGTCATTTGCCGAGGAAAAAAAAACGCTATGTCATCAGCGTAGACACAGGTATGTACATCATCATGACATGGGATGGAGCTCGTTAGAATATTAAATAAGACTGGATAAAGTACTCCCCTTGTGGAACGCCTCTCAGACTGCGCGAACCTAGATGAAGAAATGCCGCTTTGGAAGCAATAAAATTCTCTGTTCCTTAAAGATTCTGCAATCCATGCTTAAATGTATTTTGGAAAGTTAATGTTCTGAAGCTGATTGATCAATATCACATGTTCAGCACTGTCATATGCTTTTGAGATATCTAGAGTGACTAATGCCGCACACTGCCTTTGGCGCCGTGCCAACTGATTACTGCTTTCAAGGTCAATATGGGCCGGCCATATAGAGCAATGTGATCTGAAACCAATTTGTTTCGGACTCAGAATCGATCGCTCATTAAGAAAATTTATGACACGAATATTGATAACTCTTTCAATCAATTTTACGAAAGTTGAAGTTAACGCGATTGGCCTGATATTGTCAAATATATAGCCATCAGCCGGATTTTTAAGCAAGGCGATGACCTTGGCAATTTTCCACTCCAATGGAACCCATGCCCTTCTGACGGAATAATTAATGATGTCTAATAAACATTCTGGTGATTCTATATATAAAATTTTTAACATGTTCGAAGTGATTCGATCGGGGCCCGGAGCCTCTGATGGAAAGCTTAGCAAGACATCTGATAATTCAGCCTTCGAAATTTCCGTGAAATCTTCCCCAGATGGGGATAGCAATGGAACTAATGGTTTTTGGGAACAAAAGCGACGTTCTAGCCCTCTAGCGATTACCTCCAATGAATCCTTTATTTCTTCACGAGACAAAACTGCGGATGCTGCATTTATTGGTCGCGGAATCATTTTCTTGGCGCGTAGAAAGCTAAACAGTGCGCGTTTCTTATGTTATTTAGAAAGAAATGCAGAATGCTGGGTGTCGTACTAGTCTTTAGCCTTCAACACTCTACATCTAAAAGTACCTGCATAGAAATTGTAATTCAGTTCAAGGTCGTCACCGTAGAACTACGTTATATATGCTTCGTCTTCCTTCCCTATAGCAAGCTGCTCAATGTGGGACTTATGCTGCCACATATCAGGTTGATACCTGTTGTTTAACGAATACAGCACTGTGTCAGGTACTCCATAGAACCTCTGGCGGTACACGTCACTCGCTGATGGAAACACGTGAGCTGAGGAACCTTCTTGATAGCGGCGTGGAGTCTTCTTTCGCCTAGCGGCTAGAACAGACGGGTCCTGAACTTCTACTTTTCCTGCTCTGCCATACATATGTGGGTCCCGCGCTTCATTTTGGAGTTAACCTGGGCCGGAGTTCAAGCTTGGGCAATCCGAGATGGCTGGTTGGTCGCTTCGCGTGCGCTGTCTCCCCGCGAGGCCTAGTGTTATGTTTCCGCTGATGGTTATACAGTCGAAAATACGCTTCCTTTTCAGCGTCAGACGGGTTCTGGCGAAGTACCGATAAGCGACGTGTCCACTATTGGTTTTGTCGTTGGTGCACATGCTGTGTTTGTAGCCGATGGATATTGCAACGTCCGCCGCCGCTGTAGAAGCGAGCGCGCCGCCTGTTTTCTATTTCTCCTTTTATAGCGAGAGCACTTGTATCGACACTCTAGGTACATTTTCGCTGTCGTCGTCGCCGTGAGGTTCCGTATAAAGTCCAAAAGTGATATGAGTCAGCGACCCATATACCACGGGTGCGATAAAAAGCCCGTAGCGCTGAGGCGTAACACTTGATGGACATTATCTTCCCACGCGCTCAATATTCAGGTTAGTTGGAGGTCACGTGATCAAATGTGTGCATGGGGAGGAGAGCACGCGTCTTCTCATCTAGCCCTGCCGCAGTTGCAAATTAATGTGTGCGGTTGACGCTTACGCGGCCCGCGTGTCGTATCCATTTGTTGGTAATCATTGGGGGTGCAATGATAAAAGGCGAGCAGAGATGCCTGCTAACTTCATGCGCACAGTCTTCCTTCTTAGGCTGTTTTTTCGTGCCCCGAGAGTTGCAGATCGCATAGCCTAAGTTAAGAGACAGGGGTAATTGGAGATCGCTGACAGAAGCCGTCTTGTGGTGGACATAAAAATATGCAGATGATGATGATGAATCTAATTTTCGTAGTCGCGGTGACTCGCTTGGCTTTACGAACTGTTCGCCCCCGCTGCCATCGTTGATCATAATGCCAGCGTTATGATATCGACTGCTCGTGGTCATCCAGCGGGATATTTACAGGTTTACATGGTCCGTGCATTGCACGATGTTTGTTATTTTAATTAGTGAGTAAATGTTACTACAATTCATATAGGCGATATAACCAACGTACAGATTCATGTGAGGGCCGCAATTCTTTCCCAATATTTGGCGAGCCCTACAAATGACCGGGCATTTTATCTAATTTTTCCAACTACGAGTATGAATTCCGCCGTAAACCTCCGTGATCGCCTCCTCTCGCCATCTATAGTCGTGTACAACTTCTGAAGGCAGTGGCAATTGCCCCTCAAAGGCGGGTGCATACGAGCATCCACCACTGGGCGTGCACTCTAGACTGACGTCATGAGCAGGACGGCCGGAGACCCCACCGACGGAGGACATGGCAGCCCGCGCTTCGAGCTGGGCCGAGTCGCGTCAGCGGGACTATTTCTTTAGTCGCGGTGGAAATCGGCTGCTGCGCTTCAGTGTTCAGGGCGGGGCGCCTCTCCTGTCTTTTTAAGTTATACCTGACTTTTTTTATAGTTGCGACGCGCGAAAGTACGCTGGGTCCACTCCCCCGTAGTCGGCGCCTATGGTTCGAGGAGTATCTTTTGTGCGATGCTTTTATATCCTGAAGTCTCAGTGATTGTGTTATTATGAGAGGAGCTTTGAGTAAAGAACCAACGGCATTGTGAATGTTATGCTTATATGGTTGGGCCACAATATTCTTTCGGCTCGATTTCACACTTCTTAATCTAGTCACATCATGGGTCATGCAAAATAAGAGCCAACTACCTTACTGTGCTGGCTTATATCAAGCCCATCTCGACTCCAGTTAAATGAGCAGTCTGCAGTGCTGTACAGGTTGTTGGCTCACACTGAATTTGAAGTATCAGAAGATTGCGAGATTTCTATGCCCTTTTGAAAGCCTGTCGGGACCTACGAATTTGATCGACGGATCGTTGAGCATTTTGTTTTCAAATAGCAATTGGGTGGTTGAAATAATTTCAGTAGTGCAGTTTTTGACAACCCTTCACGTTAAAACAAATCACTCTCACACTTGAATATTTCAGGCATAAAGTTTTCAATGATGCGTGACATAGACACGAAGCAACACAAGCACTGTGCGGCGCCGCTCCTGTACATATCTGGATTAAGTGTTCATTGCCTTCGCAGTTTTCCGCCTAGCTGACAAAGAGCGCACAATGCCGCACACTTCAGCGCTGTAGCACTCGCCGCGAGGAGAAAGGCGCGAAAGGACACCGAAAGGTGATTGACCATATCGCACAGTCAAGACACCAGTCGGCAGCACAATGCCACGTGACCACGCTTCTTTCTTTACTTACTACCTTACCTTGGTACCATTTCTCTTGGCACAGTTTGTGGCTTTGGATTTTCTAATGTCAGTACATCTGTGCACTGTGCGGTCTCGTTTGCTTGACCATTTATTTCACATTCCCTGTGTGTGTTTTTTTGCCTCTTTTTTCATGTGCTCTTCGTCCATTACTGCTGCAACTTAATGCATTTGCTGCAAGATGCGTAAATAAATAAATATGTAAATAAATAAACGAATAATTAGATATAAATAAATAAATGATTTCATAATGCATACCGCGTCATCCGTGCACGCTACCTCGTCCAGATTATTTCTGCGAACGTTTTCGATTTTAGTAAACATACAACCTACGTTTTCTCGCTGTCAAGAACTATGTGGTTCCTTAGATGTGGAAGCTGCTTAACACCTGGATTCATCACTCGCGCAGATTTCGTTAGCTTCACTTGACTACTATTAGAGTCATTTGAAGAGTCGTCGAACGACGCATGTAACACGTATAGAAAGTGCAAAGCTGAACGGCTGCTCTATAGTATGCTGCCCGCTGGCACACCATTTTAATGATTGAATAAAAGAATAAGAAGAGAGAATTTTACGAGGTTGCTGAACGCTGTAGGGTTGTGCTGCTGAGCGCGATGCAGCAGAATTCATTTTCCGGTCGCCGTGGCAACAGTTCGATCCACTTGTAATGCAAACACTTTCACTTCCTGAAATTTCTGCGCACGTTAATAATTCAGTGTGCTAAAAAGAGAGCCGAATCCATCCGTTACGTGTGCCTGCTATACCTCCCGTGTAGCTCACGGATTTCGTTAAATTACCCTCTCAAGGGTTTTAGATAAACTATAGTGAACTTTCATTGCTCCTCGAGGCAGTTCCTGGGCAAAAATTTCTGCATATATGCAGTCTAGGAGCTTCAACTTGATGTGATGTTGTACCGCCAACAAATACCTTTCAGTAGAATCGTTCAGTGACGATATCCACACCAATTCGGTGCATGAAAAGAATGGAAAATACAGCTATCTTTAAGATTGCAAAACCTCGCAGTCGAAAATCACCGGAACGAAATTTTCGAATCACATAAAATGCGCGGGAAATTGATAAATACTTTGTAATTGCACCCTACGTACATCGCAAGCTATTCAGTACAGTGCTGCTTTTCATTGTGATGAGTGAAGCACCTGGCACAACGCAGGATAATGCATCAACGCTGCTTCACGCAAGGGTGTGAGTAAAGTACCGTCGGGCGAGGCAAGCAGTGTCATACCATTCCAGCAGAGCCGAAGCTTCGAAGGATATGGAGTCGTGCTGCGCGCCCATCGCAGCCGACATGGGTGCCGTCAAAGTGTGATTTTCTGTGCTCCTAACACTTCGAGGACAGTGACTATCAGACGAGCCCTGCTTTGCTGGTACCTGCGGCCTGTCAGCGGAAGGGCGCTGTGGCATCGTAGTAGCAGGGTTCTTCCATACTTTTCATCTGACCATGAAACTTCCGTGTATCACTATGGGAGAACTTCATACAGCGCCCGTAGTGGACGCACCACTGCGCTGGCGCAAGCAGAAGGTGGACTGGAGCAGACGCCGAACGGACGCCACAGGCGTTCTATGCGTACGCTTCGCTATTGCGCAAAGGTCGACTGCCTGTACCGGCGTGTGTATATTGTCGACACGACGTGCAAATCGCCGCCCTGTTTCTCTACACCGGAGAGAAACTTAAACGCAACAATTTCAAAACAACTTCAACGCCTTGTTACAACGCCGGCTGCTACTGCTAGAAGCGGGTACACGTGACGTCACCGAGGTCGGAGCGCAACCCCGCGCTTGCCGGCGTGCAGCCGCCGCGCGCTCACAATCCACCAAAAATACAGCCATTCGTTAAAAAATATGCGAAATAATCACTGCGTAATGGAACATGTCACATCTTCCGAGTGGAATTTTGATGCTTTACGCATTTTTTTTATATATCTGTTCAGTATCCCTTGAAACCATGGAATATTAAACGCGACAAAAACACCCAGGTTTTTGTAATGGGTCACATTCACCAGCGAAAGCTACTTGGGACAGTAATAAAAAAAAACAAAGCGGATTGTAATGTTGAAATTGCCGCTATTATTTCGGTTTTTCTAGATTATTATTTTTTCAGTACCCACAGGCGCCAAAAGGCATTACAGTGGGGGGATTTTACAAAACAGTTAGAAACGTTCATAAAAGATACACGACGTGTGAGGAAACAACGAACAAAAGTTCAACAAAAGTTACAGAACTCTCAATACAGGTTAATTTATACATAGGCAATAGAACAAAAAGGTCAAAGAAACTGGGTAGTTGAGTAACTTCATGACGGTAAAAAATACATCATTTGACACGACGTTCACGACTCCGGAAGGTAACCGATTCCATTCTTGTATAGTTTTGAGGGACAATGATTTCTTATGCAGTTCTGTCTTGCACGGAACTTCTCGCACATTTATTGCGTGGTCCACGCATTGTGACCGGCAACGAGGCGGCATTTTATAGTCGTCCATTTCTATACAAACTATAACGTAGTATATGGAATGAAAAAGCTTCCAGTTGCAGCTTTCTGCGTCTTACTTCTAAGGTATCCCATTTAAAGCCTTCCTTGGCATTCTTAGCGCTGTCATTAAGTTTGTATCGACTTCACACGTATCGCACACCTAGATTCTGGACCCTCTAAAGTTTATCAATGTCACGCGCCGTCGGAGGGTCCCACGTTACACAGGCGTACTCAAGGACGGACCTAACGTACATTTTGTATAGCAGCTCTCGTGTAGACTAGCTGAAAGCTATGCAGTTCCTCCGAAGAAAACCTAGCATTTTCCCTGCCTCATAGCGGTCTCATAGTTGACCGATTCCTGCGATGATAATTCTGGCGTGTACCAAACACCCAGGAATTTAAAATGCTTTACCTTAGCTAATAAATTGTAATTGAACGTGTCAGAGAAATTTATAGGGTTCTTCTTTCGAGTGAATGTCATGTTGACTGTTTTGTTTAGGTTTATTTGCATGCTCCACTTAGTGCACCATTCACTTATTGGATTGAGGTCTTGCTGAATCAGACTGGCATCATCGACACTGCTGGTTACCCTGTATAACACGCAGTCATCTGCAAACAGCCATAACTGCGATACCAGACCTTCACCAATATAATTTATATACGATAAAAACTGCAAAGGCCCTAGGACGGAGCCCTGGGGTACATCGAATGTAATTTCTTGCGGGTGCGTCTGAACCCCGTTTATAACCACGAACTGCCGACGCAAAGTAAGATATTATTTAACCCATCAGACAACCTGCTCGTGATTTTTATATTTAAGCATTTTTTTCTATGAGCAATGAATGGGGTACCGTGTCGAAAGCCTTTCTAAACTCGAGGAAGATACATCCAACTGAAAGCTGTTTATCCAAAGCAGAAGCAATATCGTTTGTGAATTCTAATAACTGCGTAATAAGAGAAAACTCCTAACGAAATCCGTGTTGGGAGGACGTAATTTCAGAATTAGTATTAAAATGAGCTACAATGCTCGTGAATAGAATATGCTCTAGTATTTTGCGTGCGATGGATGTCAGTGATACTGGACGATAGTTTGAAATGTCGATTCTAGGGCCAGACTTATGAAAAGGGACCACAATACCTTTGTCCAGTCATCAGGAAGGGAGGATTTGAGCAGCGACTTGTCGAAAATTATCTTCAAGTACTTGGAAAGCGATCCAGCGCAAGATTTGAACAGGAAGTTGGGTTAGTCATCAGCAGCCACAGGCTTTAGAACAGTCGAGCCCTCGAAGCAACGATTCGATGACGCGCGTGCTGATTACAACATCATTCATGTCACTTGTCGTTTCGAGCAGCGTTGGCTCGTCCGCAGAAAGCATTGTTGCAGGAGTGGAAACGGAACAGAAGTATAGCGCTGCAACAATTCTGCTTTGTCAGCGTCATCATGAACTGTGACATAACCGGACACGAGAGGGGATATATTTACTACATCCTTGCCGTTATTTTTCACGTGTCTTAAAATTCTAGTGGTTTATCTTTTAATCGTGACTGAATTGTTTCCGAGTATCTGTATTTACCGATTATTTAACTTCTCAAGTTATTTATTTTAGGTTTTCCTCTCTTTCCCATGATGCTGTTCTGCAAAAGGCGCGATAAATGCTCTGCCTTTTTTTGTGCGAGGTGGCGCAACCTTTTCGTAAACCAAGGTTTGTTTTTACCTCTTCGCTTCGTCAGTACCGAAGATGGGACAAACCGCTCACGCAGTTCCAGTATTTTTTTTTTGCTTTAATAACTGCACAACTTGGCCACACTCCTACTGTCCTACACTCGGCTTCTGTTTCAAATACTATAAAAAAGGCGTATAACGCTTGATTAATGCAATCAAGATCTGTTTTTTTACAATTGCACATTCTTCTTTTAATATGGGTTGCGGTTTTAACATAGGCAACTCACATCGTCGACACGAAAGCCTGGTGGCAACTTATATACCAGGAATCACGAGTGTAGAATGCACAAGATCAGGGCAATTTGTTAACAGCAAGTTTAGAATATTGTTTTCCCGCGTTGGCGAGACGGCTAGCTGGCGCAGTGCATATAGATTAACCATATCCATCATTTCTGTATTGCTTATTCCATTAACTGGGATAGTATTTGATGTATACCATTTAATATTCGGTAAATTGAAGTATCCCCCAATTACCATGGTATCTGTATGCACTACACCAATTATGCTTTGAAAACTGGTGAGAACGTCTGGTGATACATTTGGAGGACGATATAAGCTACATACTGTTAATGTCATACGGATCGGAAGTTCTAGTTTGCACAACACGGCTTCACTTAAGCCAACATCCTCTTGAATCTGAGAAGACCTAATGCATCTATGAGAATGAATGCTCCGCCTCGATGACAATTTATCCTTTCTGTGCCAGGTGTCCTGCTGGAAATACTCTTGATCACCAATGTTTGGATCTAACCAGGATTCCGTGCCAATAGTGACTGATGGCTTAGTTACTGTTAGTTATAGTACGGCTAATTTAAGAAGTGATGCACCCTTTGCAAAAACATGCGAATCAACTGTCATATCGCTGGTGGTCATGAGGAGAGGTTGATCGATTCATTCACTTCCGTAAGCAACACTCTGGATATGGGAGTCGCTGTAGTGGAGGACATCGAATTAATTGTGACCAAGGAAGAGGGAGGGGAAGTGTACGTGCACCTAAATTAAAGTTCACGAGCGTTTTTTCACTTTGTTCCCACGTAAATTTTGCTGCCGCCGCTGTCAGGAATTGAACCCAGGACCTCGTGGTCAGCAGAAGAACGCCATGGCCACTGTGCCACCAAGGGAAGTCATGGGGAGAGGTAACTAGTATACATCGTGCAAACAGCGGCCCTGAGCGTAGAGACTGATTTGAGACGCGTGATTAGGGTGGGGAGTTGTTAATGCAAAACGGAATATAATAGCGAATCAAACAGTGAGCTTTCTGGGAGTACTCCGAAGTAAAATTATCCACATCTGAGTCGGCAGAATATAAACACACATATTTTACACAAGTAGCACAAGCTGGTTATGAAAATGGTTCTCTAGCATTTTGCAAAAACGTTTGCTGATTATATGGTTATGCAGTTTGAAAGAAATTGCTTATCGCCTTTGATGATGGCTATTGTTTCTTCAGTGATCTCAGAAGCAACCTGTAGCTCTGATGAAAGAGAGAGAGAGAGAGAAATAGAAGAGAGGAAAGGCAGGCAGGTTAAGCCGACGCACGTCCGGTTTCATACCCTGCACTGAGGAAAGGAGGTATAGGGATGATAGCACCTTTAGCGCTGATAAAGCTTACTAAGTGTTTATGACGTTATCCTGTTGAACACAGTATCGCGTGTTTGAACTTCCTGCCTCGGTGGCAGCATTCCAATGATGGTGAACGGAAATACGCTCGTAGATTCATTTTTAGAAACACGTTAACGAATCGCATGTGGTAAAGAAGAATGCAGAGTGCTACACAGCAACCCGGTCTCATCCCCGGAATACCCGCCGTGTTGGCTAAGGGGCAATGGCACTGTGCTGCGAAGCACTCGGTCTTGGCTACAATTCCAGTCCGCAATGCGATGGGGGCGAAATGCAAAAACGCTGGGCTACCTTGCTTTACGTACACTGTAAAAAAGTACATACGCCAGCCGTACAAAATTATTTCACAGCTCTCCACTACGGCGTCCCTTACATCACACTGTGCCGTTTAGGAATGTTGAACTCCACAATGCAATTATTCCATTCCAGCCTCTCTTCTAGTCCCTGCGATGCGTTGAGACGACGAAACCGTTCTACTAACCCCAACTATCAACCATAAATTGTATATCACTCAAGCGATTGCCTGGGGTTGTCACGAAAATGCAACATATATATGCTGATGTGCTTCGTGTACAGGATGGTGTCACGGCAGGGTAATGTTTTCTGATGGCTGCAGGCTGGTTGATGCATCCACTAAAACATTACGGCGTTAGAACTTGTCTAACGATGACTGTAGACCATAATGGCAAATGTATTCGCGAAATCTAGCGACAGGCACTATTGCTGAAGTCACGTTTCTTTGGGACGTGTATTGGTAAGTCTCAGTCTTTCGTGGCTTCGGCTATATTAGACATATTTCGATATCGCCCCACTTAGCTACGGCACTCGCTTGCCAAGGTCAGCCATAAGAATGGCGGCATGACGAAGACTGGATGATGCTGACGCAGTGACGATGAAATGACGAACAAGGAATGATGTCAACGGAACGGCAAAGTGGTATAATGACGACAGCAGGCTACATTTAGACGTCGATTCGTAAGTTATGCCGATGGTGCCACAACAAGTCACAATTGAATGACGACAGCATGATCAGGATAGAATAACATACAAGGAAGGACGTCGATGGATCGACGAAGCTAATGTGACTACAACGGGATGACGACAATGGGAAGACGTTATTGAAGTGATGAAGATGGTGAAACAACGACGTGACAACGATGGCTCATGACGTCGACATGACAGGAGTCGTATGTCGAAGTTACAATGACGAAGATGTAACGACCGCGATAGCATGGCGACGATGGTATGACAACTGGTACATGACGACGACTGTAAGACGACGTCGCAATGACGGCAATGGCGTCACGACGGTATGCGGAGAATGGGCCGATGACGAGTGAATGATGGTAATGGCGTAACGATAACTGTATCGTGAAACCTCCCTGACGAAACTGGTGTGAGGGCGACGGCACGAGCACGACGGCGGGACGACGACCGTCTGAACATGGATACATGATAGCGACTGTCCGACGCTTACGGCACGCCCAGAACGACATGACCATGATTGAATTACGTCAGTATGATTACAATATAACGACGAATTAATATTGACGTCGATGTAACCACGAAGACATTATGACGACGACGGTATAACGGCAATGGGATGACGTTACCGAACTGATGACAATGATGAAACGACAGAGCGACGACGATGGCTTGACGATGACTGTGTGACGGCGATGGCCTAATGACGACGGCATGGCGAGACTCGGGTGAAAAATCTGGAATGACGACGAAGCAGCCACCACGATGGCATCGCGGCTAAAGTCCCTATACAGTATAAGTACCGCCATCTACTCTTTCCTCCGCGGTCTCCTCTCCTCAAGGGCTTGTTTTTTTCTTTACTTTTTTCTTGCGAAAGCAAGTAGATGGTGGCGCCCTTAGAAAGGCCACGTTGAAGCTTTCAGGCGGGAGCGTGCCGCCGCCGCCGCCGGCGACGGCGGCTGTGCACAGTGACTTTCAACATGGATCTGAAGCGAAAAAAAAAAACTAAATATAAAGAAGTGAAAGCACGGGCTATCATCGTCCGATCGGAGATACAGGAGAGAGCGAAGCGGCGTTTATCAAAGGCTGGCGGTACTTTTCTTATATTGAGCCTTTTCGCGGAGCTTTTTGTTTTAGAGAAACGAGATGGCGCTCACGGCGGCGCGCCATATCTCTCCTCAGCGACCGCGAACGAATACGAAACCACTACCGCTTCTAACTTGCTTCTGTGCGATCAGCTGTCGGAAATGCAACTGAGTTTTCGCTAACACACTGTGCTCCAATCAAGCTAGATTGAATCATGTGGATTGAAGACGTGTGCAATAAGTGGCTGCAAAAATAGTGACTGGCATGTTAAAAAATAGAATGACTCTGTGTGGCGAAGTTCGCGGACCGCTGCTGAAACTGTCCGAACGTGTTACCGGCACTTCGTGATGTAGGGCTTTCCTCGAGGATACAGAAATTTGCTGATCCGCCAGCCTTGTATCGCTAACCTTCAAAGGAAGGGCTTCATCCCCAGAACGTCGGCAAGGGTGAGTACCACTCGTTAAACAATTACAAAGGGAGTAGCGCCGCTTCCTGTCAGAGTAACATTCGCGCACGTTATCTATACGCATCTGTCCCAAATGGCAGGAAAACTTACGCCCGTACTCTATCGCCCACGTATCAAGAATAAGTGAATGGGCGCACACTTGAATATATGCGCACTGTATACGCACCATGAATGATGAACTACACCTATGGCGCACGAATGGTCGAAGCTGAATGTTTCGTGACGGTCCACAAGAGTATGCCTGTTACTTGCTGTCATATATATATATATATATATATATATATATATATATATATATATATTGTAGTGACAAATACCGGCGCCAGCAGAGGACGAAGAAGAAGACGTTTCTTGTTGATGGTGCTCGCTCTCGCTCCGCTTGGCCGTTGCCTGTTTCTGGCCTTCATAAAAACGCCAAGCGCATCTAACCTTGAACGCGTCTTATCAATTGGTGGAGGTGCTGCTTCCCTCTTCATCCTGGAACTCCGTACCCGGACTCTACCCCCCGCCTCGGCAATGCCTGACGACGCGCCACAGCAGGGTGCTCCCGCACTACCGGTGGTCGCCTGCTCCGGCGTACCACGACAGCGAGACCCTGTCATTTTCAACGGCACCGACGAGCACGACGTCGAGGACTGGCTCACTTCATATGAGCGGGTAAGCGCCCACAATAAATGGAATGACGGCGACAAGCTCAGCTACGTCGACTTCTACCTGGCGGGCGTAGCACAGCTGTGGTTCCACAACCACGAAGCTGATATTGCCAACTGGTCCGCCTTTAAAGCGAGCTTCGCGGAAGTCTTCGGCCGACCCGCTGTTCGCAAGCTCCGCGCAGAACAGCGCTTACGCGGTCGCGCCCAAGAATCCGGCGAGAACTTCACGTCCTACATCGAGGACATTGTGGACCTCTGCCGTCGCATCAACCCTGCGATGTCCGAAGCCGATAAAATAAGACACATCATGAAGGGGATCGAGGATGACGCCTTCCACATGCTCATAGCCAAAAATCCCCAAACTGTCACGGACGTGGTTCAGTACTGTCAGAGCTACGACGAGTTGCGGAAACAGCGCATTGCTACACGCCTCCCGAGCTCTGACATAGCCAACATGTCAGCGTTAACTGTAGGCTCCGTTTGTGCTGATACCACAATGCTCATGCGGCAGATACAGCAGTTTGTCCGAGAAGAAGTGGCGCGACAATTGTCGCTTGTTTCCTGCGTCCCGGACTCTGCGCAGGCGCTTGCTCCGACGCTACGACAGGCCATAGAGGAGCAAATTTCTGAGGCTCTCCCAACCACCTACCAGCATCCGCCTGTTTCCGCTCCACTCACCTATGCTGAGGTCGCACGCCGCCAGTCACCAGCAATGCCACTCCGCACGGATCCTGTTCGACCAGCAAATACCTTCTACCCTGCGCGTGCGCCTGTCCACCCGAACACACCTCCTTTTCGCCGTCCCATACCGCCGTCCACTAATCCTTGGCGCACCCAGGACAACAGGCCTATTTGATACTTCTGTTGTCTACCTGGCCATGTCGCACGTTTCTGTCGTCGTCGTGACATCCGTACTAGTGCGGGCGAAGTAAATCAAGGCTACTTTCCTTCTGAGCCACCACACCCGATCTCCTCCCACTCAACGATGAACAGCTGCTCACCGAATCGACGTGACTACGGCCCACGTCGGTCGCCCTCACCACGTCGCCGTTCACTTTCCCCAATGGTTCGTCGCCCCCCACCAGTACAAGCGGAAAACTAGCCCTCGCAGTTCCGGAGGCAAGAACTGCGCTCGTGTCGATAACTTCAAGGCCTCGATTTCTACCTGCGAACGAAATCACCGTGAATATCGAAGGTGTTTCTGTGCAAGCACTTGTCGATACTTTAGCCGCTGTGTCTATTCTTAGTGAAGAACTGTGCCGCAAGCTCAAAAAAATTACGATTCCGCTTTCCGACCTCTCCCTGCGTACCGCAACCGCGCACCACATTCACCCTTCAGTGGCATGCACAGCTCGCCTTGTAATTCAGGACGTTTTGTACGTAGTCGAATTCGTCGTTTTTTCACCGTGTTCACACGACGTTATTTTGGGTTGGGACTTTCTTGCTGCTAACCATGCCGTTGTTGACTGTGCGCGTGCCGAACTTGAGTTGTCGCCGACATGTGACGCCGCATCTGACAAGTCGCCTTCTCGAGTGGTCGTAGCCGCGGACACTGATATACCTCCTTTGTCTTGTGTTCTTGCGCCACTTTCTTGCGACTATGCTCCCTCTTCCACCGCCCTGTTTGCGCCCTCCGAAGCCTTCACCTCTCGCAGACTTTCTCCTTCCTTTTGCAGTTCTCACAGTCGAAAACTCTTGCAGCGCCATTTATGTCACGAATCGGTCCTCTTCCCCAGCCACCTTATTCCGTGGTGAATGTATCGGTCGGCTTGACGATGTTGATTCCGCCTACTCCACTCAACTGCCTGACGACGCGATGAGTCTTCACGTCGACAGCATTACTCCTGTTACCACCGCCGATTCGTCCTCCTTAGAAGCCTTCCTCCCGTCAATTGATTCCGAACTTCCACCTGCCCAGCGTACCCAACTCTTGGAACTGCTCGATCGCTTTCGGCTGTCGTTCGATCATGAGCAATCTTCCTTGGGCCGCACATCCTCCATCGTTCACCACATTGACACCGGCACTCATGCACCCCTACGCCAGCGTCCATACCGAGTTTCTCACGCTGAACGTCGTGTCATTGATGAACAGGTCAACGACATGCTTCATCGTGGCGTAATACAACCCTCGCACAGCCCTTGGGCCTCCCCAGTTGTGCTGGTAAAGAAAAAGGACGGTAGCATTCGATTTTGCGTTGATTATAGGCGCCTTAACAAGATCACACGAAAAGATGTTTATCCGCTGCCCCGAATCGACGACGCTCTCGACTGCTTACAAGGAGCAGAGTTCTTTTCCTCTTTGGACCTTCGATCTGGGTATTGGCAGGTACCTATGAATGACACTGACCGTCCGAAGACAGCGTTTGTAACCCCAGACGGGTTATACGAGTTTAACGTGATGCCATTCGGCCTTTGTAATGCGCCTGCCACCTTCGAACGCCTCATGGATAACATTCTTAGAGGCCTCAAATGGCACACGTGTCTGTGCTACCTGGACGACGTCGTAGTCTTTTCCAAGGACTTTGACTCCCATCTAAAGCGTCTCGCAAGCGTCCTGACTTGCCTTTCCGACGCTGGACTGCAGCTTAACCTGAAGAAGTGCCACTTTGCCGCCCGCCAGCTTACCATCTTAGGTCATGTTGTCAGCAAGGACGGTGTCCTTCCCGACCCTGCAAAGCTTCGCGCCGTCGCCGAGTTCCCCAGGCCGTCTACGCTGAAGGAGCTCCGTAGCTTTATAGGCCTGTGTTCGTACTTTCGCCGATTCGTGCGTAATTTTGCGTCCATAATCGCCCCCTTAACGCAGCTGCTTGCCAACAGCCTAGGCATCTCGGCATGGTCTACAGCTTGCGAAGACGCGTTTGCCACCTTACGCCATCTTTTGATATCCCCACCTATTCTACGCCACTTTGACCCAGACGCTCCAACAGAAATCCACACAGACGCTAGTGGAGTCGGCCTGGGCGCTATTCTAGCCCAGCGTAAGTCTGGCTTCGAAGAGTACGTCGTCTCTTACGCCAGCCGCACTCTCACCAAAGCGGAAATGAAATATTCGGTCACGGAAAAAGAATATCTTGCTATCGTTTGGGCAATCACCAAATTTAGACCTTACGTATATGGCCGCCCATTTGATGTCGTGACTGATCACCACGCCCTGTGCTGGCTGTCGTCATTAAAGGACCCATCTAGTCGCTTAGCTCGTTGGGCGCTTCGTCTCCAGGACTATGACATCCGTGTTGTCTACCGGTCAGGCCGTAAGCATTCGGATGCCGACGCTCTTTCGCGCTCACCACTGCCTGATGAGTCTGGTGCTGCGTCTGTCTCAAGCTATGATTCTTCCTCTCTTACATTGGCCGACATGCCATCCGAGCAACGCCGGGATCCTTGGATAGCATCTCTTCTAGAGTATTTATCTCAGCCATCACCCCGCACCACCGACCGCTCGCTTCGGCGCACTGCTCGCCACTTTGCCATCCGCGAAGGGCTCCTGTACCGCCGCAACTACCTCTCTGATGGCCGTAAATGGTTGCTAGTGATTCCTCGCCATCTACGTTCTGAAATATGTGCCTCTTTTCATGCGGATCCTCAATGCGCCCATGCCGGTGTCCTAAAGACGTATGCACGCCTACGGCTTCGATACTACTGGCGCGGAATGTACCGCTTCGTTCGGCAGTACGTCCGCTCGTGCTCCAAGTGTCAACGTCGCAAGAGCCCACCTAACCAGATAACAGGGCCGCTTCAACCATTGCCTTGTCCCTCCCGGCCTTTCGACCGTATCGGCATTGACTTGTACGGCCCTCTACCGTACACCCCTGATGGCAACCGCTGGGTTATCGTCGCCGTGGACCACCTCACGCGCTACGCCGAAACTTCAGCGCTTCCGGCGGCCACAGCACGTGAAGTCGGCTCGTTCATCCTTCGCAACCTTGTTCTTCGACATGGTGCGCCTCGCGAGCTACTGAGTGACCGTGGTCGTTCATTCCTCTCCGAGGCTGTAGAGGCCCTGCTCCGCGAATGCAACATTGTCCATAGAACTACGAGCGCCTATCATCCGCAAACCAATGGTATGACTGAACGCTTCAATCGCACTCTCGGCGACATGCTCGCTATGTACGTTTCCGCTGACCACACTAACTGGGACCGCATCCTTCCCTTTGTTACGTATGCCTACAACAGCGCCACTCAGTCGACCACAGGATTCTCTCCTTTCTTTCTTCTTTATGGTCGCGAACCTTCCTCGTTTATGGACACGATTCTTTTGTATCGCCCCGACGCTTCAGAATCTACGACTCTATCCGAAGCTGCCACCTATGCCGAAGAATGTCGTCAGATCGCACGTTCTCTTACCGCGCAAAACCAGGCCAGCCAGCAACATAGTCGAGACGCCGGCTTGTCCTTTCCCTCATATTCACCTGGATCGCTGGTATATATATGGCTCCGCGTTCCCTCGTCTACTCCCGGCCTTTCCACAAAGTTCATCTCAAAGTATGACGGCCCTTACCGGGTTCTACGACAGACGTCTCCGGTCAACTACGTCATTGAGCCCGTTCAGCCATCTACGGACCAACGGCGTCGCGGACGCGAAACTGTTCATGTCGACCGACTGAAGCCGCACTACGACCCACCAGTGCTAGGTCCATAGGTCGCCAGGATGGCTCCTTTTTCGCCGGGGAGTGATTGTAGTGACAAATACCGGCGCCAGCAGAGGACGAAGAAGAAGACGTTTCTTGTTGTTGGTGCTCGCTCTCGCTCCGCTTGGCCGTTGCCTGTTTCTGGCCTTCATAAAAACGCCAAGCGCATCTAACATTGAACGCGTCTTATCAATATATATATATAACAGCTACGTTTCAAGCCTTGCGCGCAGCAAGAACAAACTTATTGGAACTGAGCACACCCGCGAGCGATTAGGCAGAAAATAATCAGATAGTGGCCGCACCGAGGAACTTCACAAAGTCAGAAACTGACAAGCCATTGCTTCAAAATATTTGCCGAATAAAGAACAAAAAGCAAAACACACTAATCCTGACTGAATTCATAATCGGAAAGCTTGGATAGCTTGGGATACATATGTAGCCCCACTTTTAGAACAAGCACCATATACGCTGCTTGCGCCGTTCGGACATAGCTTAATCAGCTCAGAAAGCGCTTTTGCATGTTCTCTGAAGCTGTGATCAAAGCTTCGTGTCGTCCACCTAGTCACCTTCCACGATATCTCCGACAACAGAGGTTTTCTATGCCGCGCCAGCGTCATACACTTCCATTGTAAACAATGACGCAAAGGAGGCAGTGGAGGCAAGCAAAGGACGCGTCACCACGAGATAAAACATGGCAGCGCCCACGGCATCGCCACGAAAAGGTTCAATAGGGACTTTAACAACGACCATGAATACTCGCCACCTGGTAGCGGCACGCGAAAGTACGCTTCGCGGGAAACTTTCTTGTTGGGCGCAATCGGAACTAGCGCACCTCACGCGATTACTTCTAGGTTGCATTTTATTTTTAAATATTGGCTGTCAAGTTGGGGGTCCGGCCCTTACACTGATTTATATCGTAAGGATTTTCCTTCGTTTAATTGTCTTATGCTTCGCGATCGCTAACACTTCTTCGCCTTTCTGTCGGAACTGCAGCCTTTTTTTTTCTTGCTGCGGATCGCTGCTATTGATTTCGAGTGCATCCGGCTTCGCATAACTTCGCTTACTGAGTGAATTACATATATTTATGACATCTGCATGCAAATGGCGATGTTTCCTTTCCTAATAAATGGCATAAACTATTAGAAGATTTTTTTCACGTGTCGTTAGCATTGCCTACCGGAAAGAGAAGCAATACTGAGACAAATATCATTCACGTCGATTTCACACGCAGTTGATAAAAGACTCCACCGAAGGGGTCATTGAAGTAAGCAGCTAGGTTTGTTTTTTAGTGTCAAAAAAGCCCGCAGAGCAATTTGAAGCTAGTTGGACGTTCAGGAACATATTCTCTTTCTAGGCATAGGGTATCCACACCAATGAAAATAATTGTTAGTTGGCTACCTTCTTCTCTATAAAAAGTATAATTAACTTTGTCCTGTGTATACAATGAAATATTTTGTGTCTGTGCATGGTGTTCACAGTGAAAATTAAAAAAAAGAAGTGTGGAAATGAAAAAAGTGGTCGCAGTTTCACCTGAAAGGCGAAGCATCAATTGCGATAGCAAACTTGTAGAGAGCTATACGGAGTAATGATATTAGCTTTATCAGCTGTATAAACTTGGACATGCAGCAGCATCGGCAACACGCAGAACTGTTGTCGACGCCATCGGCGTTTTGCCCGCGTTCGCTCAAAATGCGTGCGGCGTTGGTGACTGTTGCCGGAGCCTGTGATATAAATAGGCACTTGGTGCCGCAGCTAAACGTCGCCTCCCTTCCCTCCCCCTCCCCCACGGCTTCTCGCGCGTCTGAAGAAGGTGCGTTTGCTCTACATATATGGTGATTGTAAAGGAGAAAAGAGACGCCTACTTCTGCAGCCCTTAAGCGAGCACGGCGCGGAACGCGCGTTTGTTCTCCGCCGTGCGTTCACTCCCCGTGAAAGACGCGCCCCTCGCGCCCTTTCACTCGCACATACAGCGTTCGGCGCGCGGCGACGATTTCTTCTCCAAATGACGTCATACGGAACATCACGGCGACGGCGACGGCTACGGCGACGGCGACGCCGACGGCAGAAATCTGCTTTTGAGTGTCCATATAATTGCTATCGCAATAAAAAAATAAGGATGAGGTAGTCGCTAGTGCCACTAACACCAAGACTCTACACCTACATCTAGTCGCCGCTTGTCCTTCTACAGCGCTTGCGTTCCAATTGTCAGGATTTGCAGAAATAAAGCCGAAGTATGAATAAAAGCCGCGCACGTCCGCACCAACAACGATGCAGTAAGCTTTTAGCCACAATAAAATTTTAAGTGAGAAGACTCGGGCCCCCCAGCAACCCCGTAGTCAGCGCTTATGGCTGCCATGCTTCAAAAAAATTCAGCGACGTCGGAACCCCAATGCAACCCTCCGGAACTTGCTTTGGAGCATATGGTTTGTTTTTCACCATGTACATCTCGAACAGAGAAGTGTTTGGCGCTCCGCGACAGGACCCATCTCCGATTAAAAAGGTTGGTTACCATACCATCAGGACGAAAACGTTTATTACAGGAATGCACCAACGAAAATAAGAAAAAGAATTTTGCAAAAATGAACGACGAAACTTCTAAATACTGACATTAAAAATTTATCCTGAAAAATTAACCTGAAAAAAATTCCGGTGGCTTCAAATGCACCCAGATTGTAGTTTTTTTTCTCCAGATACAGATTTCAGGAGCCCCAGCAAGAGTTCGAGTGCCACGATGGTGTTAAAGGTCATCCGTGAGAAACCATCTTTTTTTTTCCGGCGCAGGTGGTCGAACAGGCTGCGGAACTCGTCGTCAGTGTAATAAGGCTGCTTCTTCTCCACCATGTGCACTATTTTTGAAATCTGTTGTTCCATCTTGCTTTTCGATAGTGATTCTTCTTGGCTGGACCACATGGACTTGACGTCCGAGGATGGACCTGCAATCGCCTTACTTCCAGGCAGTTCAGTGAATTCTGGCACCGGCAGCCGCGTCGCGAACCTCCTGAGCTTTTTGTCAGGCGGAGGTAGTGGCCGTGGCCTTGGGCCGACAGGAAGCCAGCGCGGTTTCTCATCGGGCCAGGGAGTAGGCTGCGGATACGTCTTACGTTGCTTTGGCCGTGGCCTTGGCGGCGGTGGCCGTGGGCGTATCAGGGCGCCTTCCTAATTCGTGCTGGTGGGCTTTTCTTTTTTAGCGGTGTGGTTCTTCACTTTCACCTCACTCCGCGTTGGTTCTGGTGGAAGCGTCTGGAGTAGCTTGTCCATCTTGTCTCGGAGCTCCTGCACCTCGCTGGAAGGCCTCTCCCGGAGAGCTTCCAGCTTCCCTTTGAGTTCCTCGGTCACAACGTCGCGCTTCCGCGGCGTTGATGTCAACTCGTTGAGCAGAGCAGGGTCCCATCCCTGGGTATGGGCCTCGGAATCGCAAGCATCCTGCACCGCCTGCGGTGCTCGTGACAGACAACCAGGTGGTGACGGCACCTGGCTGCAGGTGTCCTTCATTCTGGGCTCTTCTTGTTCGTCTTCCTCTTCGTCAATGGCGGACTCGTAGTGCTGCAGGTCGACGAGCTGACACTCGCGTACCGAGGTCCGCCGCCACAAGCCTCCGTGTGCAGCTGGCATCCACTGTCGTTGTAAGAAGCAGGCCGCATGGAAGCTTCGTGCTGGCAAAGACCTATCAGACGCGATCTGCTTCGTTATCGGGCTCCTTGTAATAGATAAGTGAGTGAATATCCTCGTGGCCCACATGAAATTCCTGGTACCTGTCTTGAAAGGCACTCAGAGTACCGTAGGCTTGGAGCATAAGCTGAGCCTGCAAAGGGCTCAGTGCTTCCATCAGGTCATCTTCTTGCGGCTGGTCTTTTTCATGCAGCAATTCTCGCAGCTGACAAACGATGTTTTCTACATCTGACTCAGTGAGGGCCTTCCTTTCTGGTTCTTCATTGACGATGACTTCATCATCAGCAATGACGTTAGTTTCATGCTCTACATCTAGCTCTACATCGAGCCCCTACGGGCCCACTTGCCTCACATTCCTTCGTGCTGAAATGCTTGATGCTGTTCGATGATTGAATGGTCGTCTCTGGAGTCGCCAGAATGCAATACTTTGAACCGTGCTTCGAAGCAGCTCCTTCTGTTGTGTTTCCAGCAACGCCAGGTAGGTTCTGCATCGTGAGACGGGCGAAGAGTTCTGCGAAGTTTTCCGTCATATTGGAAGGCAAGCTGCTGGAAGCCCAGCCAGCCGAGGTGGACGACAGCTTGGGCTTCCTTCTCCTGCCGCGCTTTCGAGCAGCGATGGTGGACATGTCCGGTCAGGCTCGGACGGGGTAGGCGAAGCTTCGGGAGCGTTGTTTCGGGCAACCAAGTTCTGATGGCAGACGTCGAACGATATCCCTGCGAGCAGAACGTGCAGCTCGGGGCTGGACAACGCACCCGGAAGTGCAGCCAGCGAGCCTCATGATGACAATGATGATGATGATGATGAAGATTATGTATAAGATGATGATGATGATGAACCTCTAACGTGGCTCGTACCCACTGATAGGGATAGGCCAAGAATTGGGCGACAGTATGTAGCTAAAGAAATTTCTTTTTGAAAATGAGAAACGCAAAGTATAAGAAAATAGAAAAAGAACAAAATATTTGGGAATAACTATACTAGTATGCCAGCGAGCAGTAAGACTAACTGTAGGGGGAATTTTGAATGAGGTTATAATCAAGGGGAGAATAAATATAATGTTACTAAAGAATTTGGAGAAACCAATTTCAGTGAAATGAATACTGATCTGATAGGCAGAATAAAGCTGCAATAATTCGCAGGGTAATCGTCTTGTTCCAGTTGAAAAATCACACACTGCGCAATAAACGTCTCTGTGACAATAGTCTAGGGTCGAGCCCCAAATTGATAATATTACTGGCATACTTAATCATAATTCAATTTTGCAAAGTGGAGCTTCGAGTAATATCTTTCTCTGGTTTGAATAACGTCGGCATGGAGAAAAGTACTGGCCTATTGTTTCAATTTCATTACAATTGTGGCACAGAGGGGACATCGTGTGACAAGATCTATGTATATAGAAATTTAATTCCGGAATGGGACAGCGTAATCTGGTGTATGTAACTTCCATCTGCCGAGAAGGACACCACTGTTTATTTGTGCAAAAACAGAGATGCTGAAGGACGGCAGATGAAATCAGCGATGATTTGCTTAAGGCATTTTGTAGGCCAAACGTTCTGAATCTCGATGCAGTGACGTAAGCGGTATCTGGTAAAATAGGAATCAAAGGTCCACTTAAAGACGTTCTGGCTAATAAATCTGCCATTTCGTTTAAGTATAAACCGCAGTGTCCAGGAGCCCACAGCAAATTCATTTTTTGTAACGTTACAGGTACTAAATTTTGGAACACATTTAGGATAGTTGTATTCGTTGCTGAGGGAAGTGACGCACATACCGACCGAGAGTCTGCAACATACGACAGCTTACAATTGATTCGCGGGAAGTTTCCGGGGCGCTAAAACAATCGCCAATAATTCTGCTACGAAAATATGCGTGTAAACCGGAAGGCGAATAGAAAAGGAAAACTAAGAGAAGGAGAGAAAATGCCTACGCCAGCCTTTCTGACAGTGAAGCATCCATGGCTGTGATATTGCTTGTTTCCTGGTGAGAGAGGTAATCTTGTAATTGGTCATTTAAATATTGGAGTGAGAGTTTAGCATTTGAGGGGAAAATATCGTCAAATTCGATTTGGAGGCTATTCTTGGATTGAATTGATGGGTGAATACGCTAAATTTGCACATTCAGTGGTGTTAACTGTGCTTGTACAAATAAGATCTGAGAGGTGTTTTTCGAGAGCGTAGAAATCAAAAGCGAGTATTTTTGTTTTTTGACTTAGACTGATAAGTGAATTTATTCATATCGTACTCTTCTATTGATTGAGCTATCGTGCGCTTGAAAGATGCAGCAACAAATTTGTAATCACTCCAATTGTTTGTAAATTGATTACAATGAAGTTGCTTCCCCGCAGCATTTCGTTTTCGGTGAGATCTCGCGCATTCTGAATTCCACCATGGACTTAATGGTTTGCATGTGTGGCAGGTTAAATTACCTGATGCATTCTTCACGAATCATTTTAAAACTGCACATAGGCTCATTGCCCTAATATCTTCTTGCATATCCGTAGGTGAAAGCATCGTAGACTTGAAGTCTTTTTGAAGTTTGTTACAGTTTATAAATGAGTTATTTTTCCTTCTAAGAGAAATCGGAGGGAAATCAATTTGAAAAATAATTGGAAGGTGGTCGCTGTTCGTAGCACAGTCTATGGTATGCCACGATGGTATAGCTAAAGATGAGCTGGAGAAAGTGAAATCTATAGCCGATTGAGACTGGCCGCGAACAAAGGTAGCAGCTTTTAAATTTAGACAAGATAGATTATTATCAAGACTCCAGTACCACAGGCGTTTTCCTTCTGAATCCGTTTTATAACCCCAAGACACATGGCGAGAATTAAACTCACCAGCGAGTACTATATCTTTTCTGCCGGAGCTAATACCCTGTCTACAGAACGGATATCCTGCCCTCCTGCTGGGAAAAATAAATAAATACAGTAAACGGGGAGCAGTCCGGGAGTGCAATGTCTAATGCCAAAATTTCGCATTCATTAGACATGCTTTAATACGATTTGGTTGCTTTGTGACTAAAGTTAGTTGAAACCAAGAAAGCATGGCCACGAACTTTGGTAGGGCGATCCAAACGAAGCAGTCGAGACTTTTTTAGGATACCATTTTGACCATTTGAAAGCCACGTTTCTTGTAAGATAATTATGTCCGGGGAAAATTGAGAGCAAATATATCATAGATCTGTAGTAGCAGAAAAAATCGAACGACATTTCCAGTGTAAGGTTTTTAGAGAGCCTATGGTGAAGATATAACGGTAGCGGAAACTTCCTGATCCAAAATACTCTCTTTCAAGAAGTCTTTCTTGGAGAGGTTCTCTTTTCATATTTTTTAGTTTTTGACTCAGCAGAAATTTGGTAGGGAGGAGATCTGGTGCGTTTTAGATTTTTGAGTGCCATGTCTACATCCTGGTAGTCTTTATAATATTCCGTTAGGGGTTCCGGTTCTGTCTTTTCTAGATGAGTGGAAGGTTGTGCGCAAGCAGAGTCAGCTAACGGGTTGGACGACAATATTTGTTTTTGAGTTAGGTTTAGAACATTTGAAACCTGGGACGCATGAGCTTGGCCATAGGCTACACCAATGAACTGCGCCAGCTGGCTAGACAGCATTTGCTCCAAGGACTCAAAAAGAGCTGTTGCAAATCGTTCCATCGCCTTTTCCGTGGCTTTCTCTACTGCCTCTGCTATGGCCTTGTATAGAGAAACATCCATAGTAGCGGTGTGACGAGCTGTTGCGCCTGCGTAGCCCTGTGATCTTCCCTGAACCTTTTTAAATGATTCCCAACGTGAGAATCGCATGTGTTCCACCACTTCTAGTATTCTTAATTCTGGTTCATTCGCAGAACCATTCGAATAGTCTGCAGGGTGTGCTTCTTTACCTAGAAAACTGTTTTCTTCCTGAGACTTACATTCTGTGCTGTCGTGATTCTCTCCACATAGGCGGCATCGAGCAACCGACCTGCAGCCTTTTATGCTTTGTCCGTAACGCCAACATTTTAAGCACTGTAGTAGTGGTCGTGGAGAAAGTGGCTCTACTCTGTATATCAGGGGCCATGACTTGATTTCAGTTGAACGAACTGTTCCCGGGAATGTAACGATAACCGATTCCGCAGGTGAGTTCTTGTTCTCAATAATTCGGCTACACCGGTATACAGAAACAGCTCCAGCAACTGAAGACAAGTGTAGTACTTATGAGCGGTCCAGGCTCGCATCGATCCCGCGAACTAAGCCTTTCGAGTATGAAAATTCCGCTGGAATAAGCGGGCTCACCAGATTCCATGCAAATTCAGAACAGTTGAGGACGTCTCGAACGCACTCCTGGTGCGATGAACAGCAAAGAATACAATCGCGACCAAAGTGACGGTCCCCGGTGATCTTCTGGAACTGCGAAGTGGCCTTTCGAAGCTCCACCTGAATCGCTTTCTGATTCTGCATCTGTATCGATCCCCCATTTGAAGACCCCAGAGCCACAGGGCCATGGCGTAAATATGAGTCTATCGGCCACTCTCGGGGAGGGATAGAATCTAGCCAAGGGGAAGGCCCTTGACCGGTCGAAGAGAGGGACATCAGGCTAGTCTAACTCGCTTAAGCTCGCGACACAATAAACAGAAAGGTGAAGAAAAAGAAAGCGGTAGACAAATAAAAGCAACAACAAAGACGTTAAACGAACAGTAGTATAGCACCGCCGGATACTTGAACACACCAGACAGAGCCGAGGGAGAGCAGAATGGCCGCGAGACCAGAATGACAAGCCGCGAGCCGTGCTGAAATCTACGGCGTATTTCTGTTTCGGTGTCCATCACTGAAAAATAAATGGACAGAAGTTCTGAACATAAGAAATTGACACATCTTGCAGAGGCCTCTGCGTGATTGCTAAAACGCCATTATGATTTTTTTTGCGGATAACTTATCACACATTCAATGAAATTGAAATCAGGCAAGGAAATAATTCTTTCAAACAGTCATGTGGCATTAAAGCAGCAGTACAGGATCCATATTAACGAAAGTTTCTCTTTCGTATGGTATACTTATAACTGTGATCGAGATATTAAATTATTGGGTTAAGTGCAATAACTACGTTCTGGTTATGAGGCCTGTCGCAGATGGGTGATCCGGTTTCTTTTTGCCCACCTGGGAATCTGCAAACGTGCAGCCATGGCTTGGTGTGCGAGCGTTGTTGTATTCTGCCGCCATCAGAACGCGGCCGCCACTGCCGGTGTCGAACTCTCGACCTCGAGCTCAGCAGCGCAACGCCGTAGCCACCAAACCACTACACTACTGTCGATGGCCTTAGTTACGAGTTTACCGTAAGAAGAGGACAGTGCGATGGCAATGGTGGACACTTAACTTGTGGTGGCTGTTCGACGAAAGGACAAACACGAAATCCGAAGGAACAATAAGTATAAAGTAATATGTGTGGTCACGTGGCATTGTGCTGACGCGTGCTGTCTAGACTGTGTGATGCTGGTCAATCACCTTGCGGTGTAATTTCGAGCCTTTCTACTCCCGGCGTGTGCTGTAGCTCTGGGGTGTGCGTATTCGTGCGCTCTCTCTCAGCAAGGTGCGAAACTGAGAAGGCAATGAACAGTTGATCCAGCTATGTGCTAAGGTGAGCCGAACAGTACTTGTGTTGCTTGGTTGAGAGCTTGTAGACATTTCAATAACAGTGCTGTCATTTAGGATTAACTTTCCGGGAACGTCCGTATAAAAAAGGGTATGAGAAAAATATGATGATTAAGTTGTCATGCGCATCAGCGTTCTATGTGTACATACCGCATGCAACGACCCTTACATTTTACACTTACTACTAGGGGTGTGCGAATAGTGAAATTAATCTTGAATTGAATTCGAATCCAATAGTGCCAAATAGTGGTCAGAAATTTCGAATACCAAATCGATTAACGAATACAAAAGGTTTCATTTAAAATGTACAGAAAGAACAAAGAAATTATGTCTGCACATGTCCTGGAGCACCCAAAGCGGTGAGTGACTGTTACCGATAGGCTACAAAATTGACATGCAGAAACAAGCTGTTCCACATGACCTGGATTCAGCCTCTATCGCCGCGATGTTACGCTGTTTCCTGCAGTTGAAAACATGCGTTGAAAACTGCAGTTGAAAACATGCGCTGCGGCCAGACGAATGTGCGATGAGGACCTTGCCCTTTCCGCAAGCCTTCGCTCTGCTGTGAGCAGATGAGCCATGTTGATTCCTGATCCTGGGTGCAACAAAATATAAGCGCGCGGCGACGGTAGTTAAGACAGGACGTAAATGAAGATGTTTGTGTAGAAGTAGCTTTACGGCGCTTGCGGCATACGCGACCGAACTACGCAAAAGCCAGTGCCTTCGTTTCGGAAGCGAAGTTGTGAAGGGCTTGACAGTTTTCTCATAAGGATTTCTTAAATCTTTTTTTACATGCGGAAATGGCATTTTATCGTTAATATAAACATGGGCTCACTTTTGAACCAGGATAACGGTGAAAGTTTTAACGAAAGGCCTACTGTAACGACGTTAACAGTAGTTTTAACCACACCACCCTAATCAAGTTGCACCATTGGCCTTTGTCGCGTTTTAGATATTCGTGCTGTCGATTTATTCGAAACTTCGAATACTAGATATTCGAAGTCGTATCGAATTATTCGATTACATATTATTCTATTCGAATTCGGAACTCGAATATCCGCACACCCCTACTTACGACTCCTTACATTTTAGGCAGGCAATCGCTTACAATATTTATTCGCTTAGTACAGAATCGCTTGCAATTTACGTAAGGTGTAATTATAAAGTACTTATCAATTTCCCGAACCATTTATGTGCTTCTAAGTTTTTGTTTCAGCGATTGGACCGCGAAGCTTTGTAAACTTTACGGTCGCTGTATTTTCCATTCTTTTCATGCACAGTCGTGGTATAGAGATCGTCTCTTAAGGTTTCTGCTGAGAGGTATTTGTTGGCGGTACATCACATCAATTTGCACAATTAGCACATTTACAGGTTGCCCCAAAACGGGGCGTTTATATTAAATGACAGTTAGTAAATTGTTAAGCAGAAGTTATCAACACGCACGCTTTATTTCGCTCAGGAACTAGTGCACCTCTGCGCAGCAGCCGAGACTGTCCAGCAGCAGGTACATTCGAAACAGGCCGCACTTGCATCGGTCACTCGCCCTTAAGACTACACAGTGCTGTTATGCGTTACATTCGATCAGAAACGACTATTCCTTCTTTTTAATAGTGAATTCTGGAATCTAATACGATCAGAATAGCAAGTAACTATTCGACGAGACGTCGCGTGGACGCGGCCGTAGCCGGGGCCACTACCCCTGCGCGCCGCCGTCCAACGTTACGCCTTGTTCTGCTCCCGTTTCACCATGGCCACATTCAACAGCTGCAGGATGACCTGGTGAAGTGCCCGTACAGGGACTTCGGAACCGGGGAGGCAGGGACCCCCCCCCCCCCCCCCCCCCCAACATTTTGCAGAGGGGGCAGGCTTCCCCACTTTTCGACCGTTGACGCTGATGTCAAAATTTTTACAAGAGATCTAGTTATATTTTGTACTGGTGGGTGTGTGGCACTTGCTTTCCAGAAGGCCGATGATCAACTGTACGTACAACGGTGGGACGATGGCTGGTTAAGAAGCGACAAATTAAAGCACGCCACTCCACAGACCAGTAACCAAACTTTTCATTAAACGACATCTACGCAAACAGATGAACAAAAAAATGGCGGAATATTTACTTACACATGGAGAGGGAACAACAACACACCAATGGATAAGAAACATTTCTCGCATGCCACCGTACTTCCCTACAAAATATTACACAAGCGAGGCAATCACCGGAGACTATATATACTTCTAAACTACATCTTAAGATCCAACAAAACTGACCACAACTCTTGCAATTGCGGAAAGCCTGCACAAAATATCGATGATCAGTTCATAGACGGCCCCTAACAAGAAAGGAAAGAAAACTCTTGACACGCAAATTTCCAAACACCACAGAAGACAAACCTGAAATATCGAACACCAGGGTACATGCCAAGCCCTTGAAGAACTCGTAAAAAATCAACCAGATTATTGATCAAGCCTAACTGGCCCAATCTTGGCTCCACGGCAGCCAGCATTCGGTAACGCTACTGAAAGGAAACCTATCGCTCAGGGACAATAGCCTATCCTCAGTTCAAAGCTCTCTCAGTGGCACCAGCAAGACAGTCATAAAAGGATATGAGAAAGTATTAAAGAAGTTCGAAACTTTATTGGGTATCAACCTTTCTATAGCTCTGTTTGGCCCAAGAGAGGAATAACTGAGGTTGCTTCAACGCCCAGTTTACCGCGCTGCAGGAGCAATAGAAGCAGCAGAGGCTCTTTGTGACCGCTTGTCAAGGCTACGGCCTGACGAATCATTTGACGTCCTATGGCAGCGGACGAACTCAAGAGCAACAGACTCAGGTCTGAATGAACCTCGTGTGCCCAAAGTTTCACAGCCACCCAGAAGGCTTCCATTCACATACAAGCCTGAGGAGCCTGCAGCGCTTGACGGCAAGTCGTCACAGAGAAAAAGTCTTTTTTTGACGCTATCGACCTTATTACCAGCGATATCCGATGGCGATTTGTACAGCCTGGCAATCAGCAGCTGAATAGCCTCGAGCGCAACTTGACTGACGCTGCTGAAGGCCGAAACTTCGCGGCAAGCGACATAAATGAGCTTTTAGGAGCACACGCTGCAGATTTTGACATCAGCAGGCTTTCAGCGCAGCTCATGCTTCTACCAACGCTCCTGCGTGACGGGGGTCCACCCGCAAGTGAACGCATTTTACAAATTCTGCTAGGGAAGTCTGCAGATATGCGTAAGATGATGGACCAGGTTCTCCATTACCTGTAACTCGTGTTTTCTGTACCTGCGTCAACTGTTTCAGGAAAGCGATCCTTCAGTGCTCTTATGCGAGTAAAACATTTTTGCCCAATCGAATGACTCAGAGGAGGCTGACACACCTTCTGCTCCTTCACGTGCACAAGAAGACAACTGCGGAACTGCACTTGGATACCGTTATGAAAGAGTTCGTGTGTACAACTACAGAACGAAGAGCTACCCTTGGCCTTTTTTGACAACCACTCTGGCTCAACGCCCTAGCTCTTGTCATACTGTAGCCATGAAGCTCGTCAATCTGGGATAATAGCTTTGTAAGTAGTGCCTACTTCCTTGCCTACTTGCATCACATCTGAGTACATGTGTCAGTTCCCATTTGCTTCAGTGCCGGATAGAATGCAGAAATATTAAAAATGATTTTTCGCCGCTTTCGAACCCGTTTTGTCATTTGCGTGGTCTGCGCCGGTTTTCAGTGTATTTTTAAAGTGCATACCAATGCAGAATAAGCGAGGATACAAATATGCCAAATTTATTTCGGGGATAATGAATTCAAAGAGTAATAATTGATGTCAACAAAATTATACGAATTATGAAAGTAATAAAATGTAATGTAAATAAATACGAATTGACGAACATTGAGAAAAAAATAAGAAACACAACATACAAAGACGACAATACATACCCCCCCTCCGCCCCCACTCACAAAAACGTTCCGGGGTCCATGTGCCCGTACAACTCTTTCCACAAAGTCAAGAGTGGTCGGCTCAAAATGTACACGACCAAGTGCCGCAGGGAACACCCTCCG
This sequence comes from Dermacentor silvarum, assembly GCF_013339745.2. Taxonomy (NCBI): domain Eukaryota; kingdom Metazoa; phylum Arthropoda; class Arachnida; order Ixodida; family Ixodidae; genus Dermacentor; species Dermacentor silvarum. The sequence goes on along the minus strand of NC_051154.1, from coordinate 356,100,703 downwards.
CGCCGCCTTAAGCCTTGCCCTTTCACCAAGGATCACATGGCGCCAGCGAACGCTGAGGACTACCACAGGCACCTCGCCACCTGCCCGGACCGGTCATCGACATTCTGCACAGCGACCAGGGACGATCCGGACCCACCCTTTGACCTCCGCGAACTCTGAATCGCGCTTCTGCAGCGTCGAGTCCTCGATGAACAAGGCAGTGTCCCATCCCTGGCTCTGGGCCTCGGCGAAGCACGTTTCCTGCGCTGCCTGCTGAGCCCGGGACATGCAACGAGGTGGTGACGATACCTGGATCCAGGCGTCCTTCATGCTGCGGTCGTCTTGCTCCCTGTCCGCTCCCTTGACGGCGCACTAGTGAGTGCTGCTGCTCGACGAGCTGAGGCCTGCGTGCAGCCAGCATCTCATCGTTTGAACACTGCAGGGAAGCAGCAGCTTCTGTTGCGCCTCCTGGAACATCAGGTTGCTGCTGCATCGTGAGAGCAGCTAAGTCTTCCGGGAGGTTTGCCGTGATGTGGGATGGCGAGCTACTGGAGCCGCTGCTTGTCGAGCCGGATGACAGCTTGCGCTTCACCTTCCTTGTCCTGTCGCAGCTACTAAGTGGCGACAGTTGGCATAACCGGAAGCCGGCCAGGCTCTGACGGAATAGACGAAGCTTCGGGAGCACTGGTTCCGGCAGCCAGGTTCTGATGGCAGACGTGGAACATTTTCACCACGAGGAGAACGTGCCGCTCGTGGCTGGACAACGTACCCGTAAAGGCAGCCAGCGAGGCTCGTGAACACAAGCCGCGAGCCTTGCTACAACCTTCGTCGTCTTTCTTTTTCGTTGTCCGTCACTAAAATAGAAACGGGCAGAAATACAGAAAATCTAAAGCGAACGTATCTAGCAAGTGCCTCCGAGTGGGTGCTAGACGCTATTGTAAGGTTTTTGGCAGTTAACCACATATTCAATCAAATTAAATTGAGGGTAGGAAATAATTTTTTTTCACGCAGCCACGTGCCACGAAAGCAGATGCAAAGGGGCGGTATCACTAAGCTTTCGTACGCCTTTTTTAAGCTAAGTTTTATAGGCTCACAAATTTCCGCGGCGGCGGCGGCGGCGGTGGTGGTGGCGGTGTCACGCTGAAACGTGGGCCGATTCTGGCGATAGTGCAGAGAGGGTCCAAGCTGATTAGCACTTACCAGGGATGAAAAAGAGAGAAAATGAAAGAGAGAGAGCATGAAAGAAATAAAGAGAGAAAGAAAGACCGAGAGAGAGAGAAAGATAGAAAATCACCACGAAGGTCAGAGAAATAGAGAGAGAAAGGAAGAAAGAGAGATAGATAGAGAGAAATGAGGAGAGAAGGAAAGAAATATAAAGAGAGAGGGAAAAAAAGAAAATCGCCACAAAGGTCAGATACACACATGACAAGCTTGGCTTGCCGCCATTTTCTCGACTGGGGAAGGGCTGGTGATTTTTTTTTGGCTAGAAATTACAACATTTTGAGTTTTTTTGCGCAACAATTACAATTTCATTATGAGGCAAGCCGCTGGGAGGAGATTAAAATTATGGGGTTTTACGTGCCAAAACAACGATCTGATAATGAGGCACGCCGTAGTGGGGGACTCCGGAAATTTGGACCACATGGGGTTCTTTAACGTGCACCCAGATTAATTTTGACCACCTTGCGTTCTTTACCATGCACCCTACGCAGGGTGACCGAGCGGTTTTGTATTCCGCCCCTATCGTAACGCGGCCGCGCAGCCGGGATCCAACCCGCGACCGGGATCCAACACAGCTCAGCGGCACAACGCCATGACCACTAAACTTTCGCCGCGGTGCTTAGTTATGATATTACCGTAAGAGGACAGTGCGATAGCAATGGAGCACACTTGTGATCCCGGTTTAAAGGAAAGTAAGAACGCAAAATCTGAAAGAACGATAAGAAAGAAGCGTGGTCACGTGGCATTGTGCTGCCGACTGGTGTCTCGACTGTGCGATGTGGTCAATCACCTTTCGGTGTACTTTCGCGCCTTTCTCCTCCCGGCGAGTGCTGTAGCGCTGAAATGTACGGCATTGTGCGCTCTTTGTCAGCAAGGCGGGAAACTGCATTGGCAATGAACACTTGATCCAGCTTTGTATAGAAGTGGCGGCGCACAGCGCTTGTGTTGCTTTATAGGTGGATAGGAAAATGATGCTGTCGTCTCTACGCCATTTGTGATTCGAAGCTTTGCTTTTCCGTTCCTTCGCCCAGCCTTCCGTGCAGTCTCCGCGTGGTCTCTTCTACACAATGTCCTGCTGTTTTCGAAGAAAATACGCTTTTGTGACGTGAGTATGTTCGGGTGTTCAGCAATAGGGTCCCTGGCGAAAATTTCCTGCTGATTTCCTGCTGGGAGCTGCTGGTTTGTACTGGCTTCTGATGGAACCAGCACGTAATCTGCTGGCTGTGCTGGTTCCAGCACGGTGCTTACTGGTTTTCTATTGGTCCCAGCGGGCTGACTGCTGATCGTTCCAGCAAGGTGCTTACTGGTTTTCTGCTGGTCCCAACAGGCAACCTGTTGGCTGTGCTGTTTCCAGCAGGGTGCTTACTGGTTTTTTGTTGGTCTTGGCAGGCTGCCTGCGGGCTTGCTGCTGGTCCCAGCAGAGGTACGAAACATGCATTTAGGTTCATGCGGGCATCAGCTTGTTGCTTGGAAATGTTTGCAACATCGGTGACTTACAAGTCGGCTGACTGCCTGCAACCCTGTGCTGAAACCAGCAGCTATCGGTTTCAGCTACTGGTTCCATCACCTGCTGGTTCCCGTAGCTGCTAGGAATGTGCTAATAAACCAGCACTACTGGAACCAGTAAAAAACCAGAGGAAACCAGCAGGAAATTTTGACCTCGGGTGCGCAAATATTTCCATTAAAAGAAAGAAAATGTATCGCTCTCTTTGGAACGAAGCACGCAAGACAGGCCGTTGCCGTCAAACGAGCAATTGTGAACTGGATACGAAACGTAGGAACCAGAATATGTGAGTATAATTGAGTCACATGGATTTGTCTGATCTGCCTCCTTTGGCTGGCCTTCAGATGGTCCTGTGGCTTCGTTTATTGCGCTTTACCTGGGCCTAAATTGGCCTAAATTTCAAAGCAATTTGTACTTTTCTTTAACGCAGAAGGCAATAAGACTCTGCAAGCATGCATAATGGCTGCTAATTGCACTGGTTCCGATTGTCCATGTCTCCATGGCGTAATGGCTTCAATATCGTGCTTCTGTTTTACAGGTACTGTGTTCGAATCCTGCCATCGGAGAATCTCAATGATGTTTTTTTAAACTATTTACAACGCAGTACTTTCTTAAAAATGATAACTTTGCAAAGAAGGGATTTAAAGTGAGAAGGACAAAGTTTAGGCAAATCCCTGTACTTACCCAAATTGCCATGCTTGCAGCTTCCGCAGACACTAGCGCCACAGTTGCATTAATCATTGCACCAAGCTCTGTGGTTTTACACAGGTCAGGGCAACTCACTGCCTTTCTTTGCTTGTGAACACGTTGAATACTGGAGCATGCTCGTCTCCTCTGCCAATCTGTGTGTTTTGTTTGCATGTTTTCACATAAAGTACTAGTTCAAGTGACTGTTATCTTGGTATTGGAGGTCTCCCAAAGGCTGTGCTTTTGCTGTTTTGTCAAACATCGTGCACGTCTTGCGACAAGCCAGCGAGGGGTTCCCACTCGAGATACAGCTTTTTGCCCATTTCATACAGGTTTGGCTCAGCCTTCCCTTCAGGGGCCTGGCATACCGATTAAACTTAGACCCCAGGACACTGAGCCAGAGCTTCAGGACTGTACTAAACATTGTGTAGCATCTGTTCAAAGAGCTTTTCCCAAGCCATGCATTATGTGAAACCTGGTTGGGGGAGGAGCTGAAGCATTTTCCTGCGCTTCGAGCAATCATTGACCGCACGGAAGTACGTGTGGTAAGCCAAGTATTTGTAACTTTTTTTGCCTAAATTATTCTTTAATAGAATTCATAATAAATGCGCATTTTATTTTTTTAGAACACAAAATTTTTGCGAGCAGCAAGTTGTACGAAGTACTTATAAATAAAACGCTACTGAAGTGCCTTGTTGCTGTTAATCCACGCGGTGCCGTAATGTTTTTATCGAAGCCATCTGCACGAAGAGTTTCTGATAAACAGTTCATATTGTCAAGTGGTGAGTTACGCACCAAACGTTATTGCATAGTACCTGCATGCAATACATTCCTCGCACTAGGCGGCAGTCTGTGCACACGAGTTCTTCTCTTTTGTCTTTGTTAGTTTGCTCTGGTTCATAAGATGTCAGCGCACCAAATACTCCCCTTTACTACTCTGTTGTTGCACGCATTCCCCAAAGTACAAATGTTGTGGCTGGCGCAGAATAGTCTAAGCTGCCTTTGCAACAGTAAACTCACTGTAACTAACAAAACAGAAATGATGATTTTCCGAGCATTTATGGACTGCATGGGAAGTGGAGACAGAGTTCGGCCAGACCAGGGGTTTCTGCTAATCAAATAATTTTATGCATGAAATGTTCGCGCCTACACATGGCTGTTTCATGTGGTGTGCGTTAAAACGACGATGACAGTGTACTTCGGCGAAGACAAACGTCGCATCGTTTCTAGGCAACGTCAGATGCTAGGAGGAGAATACTGTAAAAAGTGGGCTGGTCCCGGCGATAGTGCAATCTAAGACGACACCTCCAAGTGCGAACTGTCACAAGGAAAGAAAGCCACAAAGTATCACGGGGTGCACGCGCCGAGTATTTCGAAGAGCTGAGCAGCTTCGGAACTAGAGAAGCATGCGTGTGATCTTGGCTATGACGAAAAAAAGCAAACAAAAAATAAAACATTGTGTCCTTATGTGAATAGAGCACTCATTACCTAGACAACATTTTTCTTCCTGAGACTTACATTCTGTGCTGTTGTGATTCTCTCCACATAGTTAAAACACGAGTTTCAACAAAATAGAGAGCGCCTGAGAAACGAAATGCAACGGGACAGACAGGAACTCAAGGAGAGTTTATCGAAAGATAGGCTGGAAATAAAGGAAGAAATCAAAACCACCCTGCAACAGATGTTCATTGAGCTAACCCAAGAATTTAGACAACAAATTTGCGACGAAGTTACTCAGACGGTCGTCCACAACGCCACCCCCAACCGCACCCGTGTTAGTCCTCTCGAGGCAAGAGAAGATATCCGGGCGCATCCATACGCACGCCCTTCATCTCAGGCCAGTTTACAATAAAAGATGGCTAGACAACAAAATGTCGCGCGAACACAACCCATCAAAATTTGGCAATGGAACTGCCGCAGTTTCCGCCGGAAACGCGGAAATCTAACGCAGTTCATACACGCACAGACACACACACCAGACATATTGGCACTACAAGAAACATACATTGAACCTAAACTGACTGGATACAATACTTTTGCGTACAAAAACACCACAATGTTCTGATTAAAACAGCGACATTAGTGTCAAAGAGGTTAACCGCAATCGACCACACCCTCAGCTCCGAACGCATAACGCACGTACTCATCGAAATCATTCCCGTAGACAGAAAAGAGCCTAGCTTCTTTGTCCTCAACATCTATAGTGCCCCTAAAGAGCGGGCAGACTGTTTCGATGGGCTCTTCAAACACGCACTAAAGGAAGCAAAGCAACGTTTGCTTATTGTAGGGGACTTCAACGCAGCACACCCCACGTGGGGTTACAAGACCGCTAATCCAAAGGGTCGACGGCTAGCAGTGACGATAGCACGACTAGGCTTGACCATACTTACAGACGCAGCCCACCCAACGAGAATAGGCAACAGTGTCAGCCGAGACACCTGCCCCGACCTTACGCTGATCAAAGACATAAGGTACCAGGGATGGCACAACCTCGATGACACCCTCGTTAGTGACCACAATATAATAGAAACGCATCTAATAACACCGCGAACAAAAATTAAAGAACGTAAAATACGAATGACGGATTGGGACAAGTTCCGACAGCGGCGCAAGCAAGAAAGCACCAACGAAACCTACGAAGGCAGCTTGAAACCAGAAACTCTGCAGGAATGGATCCGACAAATTCAGACAGACTCCCGTGCAACAACGAAAATCATCGACACGTCACCAGAACATCCCGATGTCGACAGGCACATATTACACCTTTGGGAGGCTCGCCATTGCCTGCAAAAAAGGTGGAAAAAGCAAAAGCACAATCGCAAGCTCAGGCAGCGGATATCCGCCTTAACAGCCCAGGCGGAAAGTTACGCAACCGAATTGACGCGAAACAATTGCAAGAACCTATGCAATCAAATGCAGGGTACCTTGGGCACCGCCATAACGTGGGCACTGCTTAGAAATCTCATCGACCACAATCAATCCAAAGCAACGAGCAGCAAAACCCTTCAAAAAATCTTGAGACAGACACCTGGGACTGATGCGGCCATAATACAACAGCTAAAAGACGCTTACATAGGTACAGGCCACAAACCAACTTACATAGATTATCCGCATGCGGAGCCTTCGGAATTAGACAAAGACATCACACCACATGAAGTTAGAGCGGCACTGCATCGAATAGTACGCAACACCGCCCCGGGAGCAGACGGAATACAGTATTGGCTTTTAAAAAACCTCGACGACAGATCGATAAAAGAACTTACAGATTATTTTCAGTACCACTGGCTAGAGGGCACGCTGCCGCAAGAATGGCGGCACGCCGATATTACAATGATGCCAAAACCAGGCAAGCAGCCCTCTCTAAACCAACTGAGACCCATCTCGCTCACATCATGCATAGGAAAGTTATTTGAAAACGTCGTCCTGGCAAGACTTCAGCCGTACCTAGAAGAGCAAGCCTTATTGCCGCACACAATGTTCGGTTTTCGACCGGGGCTATCCACTCAAGACGTACTACTGCAAATTAAGGAAGAGATAATTGACCATATCAGCACTCAACAAAGCAAAGCCATCCTTGCGTTAGACCTGAAAGGCGCGTTTGATAACGTATCTCAAGACCTCATACTCGCCAATCCAGCGGCAACAAAGTGTGGCCGACGAACTTACAATTACGTCCGGGCGTTTCTTAAAGATCGCACTGCGACTATAGGCATAGGAAATATACGTTCGGACTCCATCCCTCTTACGGGAAAAGGCACGCCACAAGGGTCAGTGCTTTCCCCGTGCTATTTAACATAGCTATATGAGCAAACTACCTGCACTACTAGATGCCACACCGGGAATTAGGCATGCGCTTTATGCAGATGATATCGCCATCTAGGCCACCAGTGGCTCAGATGGTGAAATACAGGACGCACTACAAGCAGCAGCCGATGTCACCCAGAAATATGCACGGGAGGGGGACTTACGTGCGCAGCTCAAAAGTCAGAACTTCTTATAGTAAAAAAAACTCCAAAGGAACCATCACCTACCGCCTGACATCACGGTGACTATCGAGGGTGAACCTGTAAATAAGGTTAACAAATTACGCTTACTAGGACTCCGCGTTCAAGCCAATGCGAAAGCGACATATGCCCTGACGCTACCGAAGAAACAGATTAATCAAGTAGTGCACATGATCCGGCGGGTCACGAACCACCGCCACGGCCTAAAGGAATCCGACGTCATGTGCATCACACACGCTTTAATCGTAAGCCGCATTACCTATCACGCACCTTACCACCGACTCACCCAAAACCAAACAAACGAGCTAGACACACTCATACGAACAGCTGTGAAAACGGCGACAGGCCTTCCTATCTACACCTCAACAGCCAGACTATTACAGCTTGGTTTGCATAACACCATTGCCGAATTAATCGAAGCCCAGAAAGTCGGTCAGATCGAACGACTTAAACGTACATCGACAGGAAGGTACGTACTCAGACAATTATGGTACCCAACATCAGAGTTTGTCCCACGAGAGCCCCTGTCAATTGCCCCAAACATCAAAGAAAACATTACAGTGGCCCCCATACCTCGGAATAAGTACCCCGAACACCATAAAGGCAGGCGCGCTGCACGTGCAATGGCACTGCACCGAGCATACGGCAACGACCTCGGCACCTTCTATACAGACGCCGCGTGCTACCCGACATTACAGCCAAAGTGGTAGCGGTGGCCGACTGGAGGGGCGAAGCACTATTATCAGCCACAATACGCACTGACAACTGCACGGAAGCCGAAGAATGTGCCATAGCCCTAGCCATCAGCGCTCAACCCCCAGATAAGATCATACATATTCTTACAGATTCCCAGCAAGCATGTCGAAACTACGCACAAGGACGGATTTCACCGATCGCTCATAAAATTATACACAAGAAGCAAAACATTCCACTAGTTCACCTAGTCTGGACACCTGGGCATGCGTCTCTCCCTGGCAATGAACGCGTTCATGCATCAGCCCGAGGCCTAACCCTCCAGTCACCGGTGGAAGACCAGTCCAACCCAGACAAGGTGGAAACGATACCGCTTACATACACCCATATACTACAACACCACAGACTATCCAGTAGAACATTCCCTCCACCACACGTGAAGCTAAACCGTGCAGATGCAGCCCCTTGGCGCCAGCTCCAAACTAATACGTTCCCCAGCCTTGCTCTCCGCCACACTTTTTACCCTAGCCAGTACCCCGACAAATGTCCTTTCTGTGGTGGTCACCCAAACCTCTACCATTCTACGTGGGAATGCTCGAAACCACCCGGCTTACCTAGAATACCCAACCCCTCCCCATCCCAGTGGGAAGCCGCTCTTTCCAGCACAGCCTTCGACGACCAGCGATGCCTGATCGACCGGGCCAGCCGGATAGCAGCAGCAAATGGGGCCCTGGACTGAGGGCTCCACCCTCTGAGACTTCGTTTTAAAACATAAAATAAAGTTTTCTACTACTACTACTACTCTCCACATAGGCGGCATCGAGCAACCGACCTGCTGCCTTTTATGCTTTCTCCGTAACGCCAACATTTCAAGCACTGTAGTGGTCGTGGAGAAAGTGGCTCTACTCTGTATACCAGGGGTCATGCCTTCATTTCAGTTGGACGAACTGTTCCCGCGAATCTAACAATAAGCGATTCCGCAGGTGACTTCTTGTTCTGAATAATTCGGTAACACCGGTATACAGAAACAGCTCCAGCAACTGAAGACAAGTCTAGTACTTATGAGGGGTGCAGGCTCGTGTTCATCCCGAGAACTAAGCCTTTTGTGCATGAAAGGTACGCTGGAATAAGCGCGCTCACCAGATTCCATGCAAATTGAGAAATGTTGAGGAGGTCTCGAACGCACTCCTGGTGCGATGAACAGCAAAGAATACCACCGCGACCAAAGTGACGGTCCCCGGTGATCTTCTGGAACTGCGAAATGGCCTTTCGAAGCTCCACCTGAATCGCTTTTGGATTCTTCACCTGTATCAATCACCCATTTGGAGGCACAAGAGCCACAGGGCCATGGCGTAAATATGAGTCTATCGGCCACTCTCGGGGAGGGATATAATCTAGCCAAGGGGAATGCCCTTGACCGGGAGAAGAGAGAGACATCAGGCTAGTCTAACTCGCTTAAACTCGTGACGCAATAAACGGAAGGGTGAAGAACAAGAAATCGGTAGAGAAGTAAAAAGAACAACAAAGACGTTAAACGAACAGTAGAATAGCGCCGCTGGATACTTGAACACACGAGACAGGGGCGAGCGAGACCAGAATGGCCGCGAGACCAGAACGACAAACCGCGAGCTTTGCTGCAATCTTCGGCGCCTTTCCGTTTCGTTGTCCATCACTGAAAAGTAAATGGACAGAAATTCTGAACTTAAGAAACTGACACATCTTGCACAGGCCTCTGCCTAATTGCTAACACGCCATTATGATTTCTTGCGGATACTTTATCACACATTCAATGAAATATAAATCAGGCAAGGAAATAATATTTTCAAACACCCAAAAAGCAGCAGTAGAGGCACGAAAGCATCAGTAGAGGATCCATATTAACGAAAATTTCTCTTTCGTATGCTATACTTAGCTGCGATCGACATATTAAATTATAGCGTTAAGTGCGAAAACTATGTCCTGGTTGTGAGGCATGTCGTAGATGGGTGATCCGGATTCATTTTGTCCACCTGGGAATTTGTAAACGTGCAGCCATTGCTCGGTGTGCGAGCGTTTTTGTATTCCGCCGCCATCGGAACGCGGCCGCCTCTGCCGGTGTCGAACGCTCGACCTCGAGCTCAGCAGCGCAACGCCGTAGCCACCAAACCACTACACTACTGTCGATGGCCTTAGTTACGAGTTTACCGTAAGAAGAGGACAGTGCGATGGCAATGGTGGACACTTAACTTGTGGTGGCTGTTCGAGAGAAATGACAAACACGAAATCCGAAGGAACGATACGTATAAAGTAATATGTGTGGTCACGTGGCATTGTGCTGACGCGTGCTGTCTAGACTGTGTGGTACTGGTCAATCACCTTGCAGTGTAATTTCGCGCATTTCTCCTCCCGGCGTGTGCTGTAGCTTTGGGGTGTGCGTATTCGGGCGCTCTCTCTCAGCAAGGTGCGAAACTGAGAAGGCAATGAACAGTTGATCTAGCTATGTGCAGAGGTGAGCCGAACAGTACTTGTGTTGCTTTGTTGGGAGCTTGTAGACATTTCTATAACAGTGCTGTCATTTAGGATTAGCTCTCCGGGAACCTCAGTATAAGAAAGGGTATGAGAAAAGTATGACAACGATTAGGTTATCATGCGCATCAGCGTTCTGTTTGTACATACCGCATGCAACGACCCTTACATTTTACACTTACGACTAGGGGTGTGCGAATAGTGAAATTAATCTTGAATTGAATTCGAATCGAATAGTGCCAAATAGTGGTAAAAATATCGAATACCAAATCGATTAACGAATACAAAAGGTTTCGTTTAAAATATACAAAAAGAACAAATAAATTATGTCTGCTCATGTCCTCGAGCACACAAAGCGGTGAGTGACCGCAAGGCTACAAATTGTCATGCAGAAAGAAGCTGTTCCACATGACCTTGCTTCAGGCTCTCTCGCCGCGATGTTACGCTGTTTCCTGCAGTTGAAAACATGCGTTGAAAACAGCAGTTGAAAACATGCGACGCAGCCAAACGAATGTGCGAGGAGGACCTTGCCCTTTCCGCAAGCCTTCGCTCTGCTGTGAGCAGATGAGTCATGTTGAGTCCTGATGCCGGGTGCAACCCAATATAAGCGCGCGGCGACGGTAGTTAAGCGAGGATGTGAAGGAAGATGTTTGTGTAAAAGTGCTTTACGGCGCTTGCGGCATACGCGACCGAACTACGCAAAAGCCAGTGCCTTCGTTTCGGAAGCGAAGTTGTGAAGGGCTGGAGAGTTTTCTCATAAGGTGTTTTTTATCTTTTTTACATGCGGAGATGGCATAATCTCGTTTAATATAAACATGCGCTTGCTTTTGAACCAGGATACCGGTGAAAGGTTTAACAAAAGGCCTACTGTAACGACGCTAGCATTAGTTTTAACCACACCACCCTAATCAAGTTGCACCATTGGCCTTTGTTGCGTTTTACATATTCGTGCTGTAGAATTGTACGAAACTTCGAATACCAGCTATTCAAAATCGAATCGAAATAATCGATTAGATATTATTCGATTCGAATTCGCAACTCGAATATTCGCACGCCCCTACTTACGACTCCTTATATTTAGGCAGGCAATCGCTTACAATATTTATTCGCTTAGCACTGAATAGCTTGCAATGTACGCACGGTGTAATTATAAAGTACTTATCAATTTTCCGAACATTTTATGTGCTTCTGAGTTTTTGTTTCGCTGATTTTGGACAGCAAAGCTTTGTAAACTTTACGGTCGGTGTATTTTCCGTTCTTGTCATGAACAGTCGTGGTATAGATATCGTCAATGAAGGTTTCTGCTGAAAGGTATTCGTTGGCGGTACAACATCACATCAATTTGCACATTTAGCACATTTAAAGGTTGCCCCAAAACGGGGCGTTTATACTGAATTAGGGACTTGTTGAGCAGAAGTTATCAACACCCACGCGTTAGTTCGCTCACATACTAGTGCACCTCTGCGCCGAAGCCGCGACTGTCCAGCAGCAGGAACATTCGGAACAGGCCGCACTTGCATCGGGCACTCGTCCTCGACACTACAGAGTGCTGTTATGCGTTACATTCGATTAGAAACTACTATTCGTTAATTTTTAGTAGTGAATTCTGTATTCTAATACGATCTGGAGAGCATGTAACCATTCGACGAGACGTCGCGCGGGACACAGCCGTAGCCAGGGCCACGACCACTTCGCACCACGGTGCAATATTACGCCATGTTATGCTCGCGTTGCACCATGGCCACATTCAACAGCTTGCAAGCTGACCTGGTGAAGTGCCCGTACAGGGACTCCGGAACCGGGAAGGCAGGGGGGCGGTCGCCCCCCCCCCCCCCCAACATTTTTCCAGAGGGGGCAGGCTTCCCCACTTTCCGACCGTTGACGCTGACATCAAAGGTTTGACAAGAACTATAGTTCAATTTTGAAACTGGTGGGTGTGTTGTTAAATGCTTTCCAGAAGGCCGATGATCAACTGTACGTAGAACGGTGGCACGATGGCTGGTTAAGAAGCCACAAATTAAGGCACGCCACTCAACAGACCAGTAACCAAACTCTTCATTACATCACATCTATGCAAACAGATGCAGAAAAAATTGGCGGAATATTGACTTACACATGGAGAGCGAACAACATGGATAATCAATTCATAAACATCAATGGATAAGAAACATTCCTCGCATGCCACCGTACTTCCCTACAAAATAATGTACAAGCCAGGCAATCACCGGAGACTGTATGTTTCTAAATTACCTCTTAAGATCCAACAAAACCGACCACAATTCTTGCAAATGCGAAAAACCTGCACAAAAGATCAATGATCAGTTCATACACGGTCTCTAACAAGAAAAGAAAGAGTACTCCTGACACGCAAATTTCCAAACACCACAGAATACAAACCTGAAATGATCAAACACCAGGGTACATACCAAGCCCTCGAAGAACTCGTAAAAATATCAACCAGATTATTTATCAAGCGTACCTGCCCCAATCTTGGCTCCACGGCAGCCAGCATTCGGTAAAGCTACTGAACGGAAACCTATCAGTCAGGGACAATAGCCTATCCTCAGTTCAAAGCTCTCTCAGTGGAATCCAGCAAGACAGCCATAAAAGGATATGAGAAAGTATTAAAGAAGATCGAAACTTTATTGGCTATCAACCTTTATATAGCCCTGTTTGGCCCATGCGAGGAATTACTGAGTATGCTTCATCGCCCAGTTTACCACGCTGCAGGAGCAATAGAAGGAGCAGATCGAGGCTCTTTGTGACTGCTTGTTAAGGCTAGGGCTTGACGCCTCATTTGACGTCCTATGGCAGCGGACGAACTCAAGAGCAACAGAGTTAGGTCAAAAGGAACCTCGTGTGCCCAGAGTTTAGCAGCCGCCCAGGAGGCTTCAATTCACATACAAGCCTGAGGAGCCTGCAGCGCTTGACGGCAAGTCGTCACAGAGAAAAATAGTTTTTTTTTGACGCTGTCGAAAGTATTACCAGCGAGATCCGACGGCGATTTGAACACGCTGGAAATCAGCAGCTAAACAGCCTCGAGCGCATTTTGACTGACGGTGCTGAAGGTCGAAACTTCTCGGCAAACGACCTAAATGAGCTTTTAGGAGCACACGCTACAGATTTTGACATCAGCAGGCTTTCAGCGCAGCTCGTGCTTCTCCCACCGCACCTGCGTGACGAGGGCCTTCCCGCAAGGGAACGCATTTTACAAATTCTGCAGGGGAAGTCTGCAGATATGCGTAAGATGATGGACCAGGTTGTCTAGTACCTGCACCTCATGTTTTCTGTAGCTGCGTCAGCTACTTCAGGAGAGCGATCTTTCAGTGCTCTTATACGAGTAAAAACATTGTTTCGCTATCGAATGACGCAGAGGAGGCTGACACACCTTCTCCTCCTTCACGTGCACAAGAAGAGAGCAGCAGAACTGCACTTGGATGCCGTTATGAAAGAGCGCATGTCTACAACTGCAGAACGAACGGCTACCTTCGGCCTACTTTGACAACCTCTCATGCCCAACGCCCTCTTGTCATGCTGCAGCCATGAAGCTGGTCGATCTGCAATGATAGCTTTGCCCGTAGTGCCTACTTTCTTGCCTACTTTTATCACATTTGTGTACTTGTGTCAGTTCACATTTGCTTCACAGCGGGATAGAATGCAGAAATATTAAAAATGATTTTTCGCAGCTTTCGAACCCGTTTTGTCATTTGCGTGGTCTGCGCCGGTTTTCAGTGTATTTTTAATGTGGATACCAATGCAGAATAAGCAAGGATGCAAATATGTAAAATTTAATTCGACTAAAATGAATTAAAGCCGTAATAATTTATGTCACTAATAATATAGGAATTATTAAAATAATAAAATGTAACGTACATAAATACGAATTGACAAACATTGAGAAAAAAATAGAAAACACAACATACAAACACGACAATACTCGCCCGCCCCCCCCCCCCCCCTCCGAAAAACATTCCGAAGTCCCTGTGCCCGTACGACCCTTCCCACAAAGTCAAGAGTGGTCGGCTCAACATACACATCACCAAGTGTCGCAGGGAACACAATCGGGGATGACTTGAGCCTTGCCCTTTCACCAAGGATCACATGGCGCCCGCCAACGCTGAAGACTACCAGAGGCACCTCGCCACCTGCCCGGACCGGTCGTCGACATTCTGCACAGCGACCAGGGACGATCCGGACCCACCCTTTGACCTCCGCGACCTCTGAGTCGCGCTTCTGCAGCGTCGAGTCCTCGATGAACAAGGCAGTGTCCCATCCCTGGCTCTGGGTCTCGGCATAACACGTTTCCTGCGCTGCCTGCAGAGCTCGTGACATGCAACGAGGTGGTGACGATACCTGGATCCAGCGGTTCTTCATGCTGCGGTCTTCTTGCTCCCTGTCCGCTCCCTCGACGGCGCACTAGTGAGTGCTGCTGCTCGACGAGCTGAGGCGTGCGCGCAGCCAGCATCTCATCGTTTGAGCACTGCAGCGAAGCAGCTGCTTCTCTTGCGTCTCCTGGAACATCAGGTTGCAGCTGCATCGTGAGAGCAGCTAAGTCTTCCGGGAGGTTTGCCGTGATGTGGGATGGCGAGCTACTGGAGCCGCTGCTTGTCGAGCCGGATGACAGCTTGCGCTTCACCTTCCTTGTCCTGTTGCAGCTACGAAGTGGCGACAGTTGGCATAACCGGAAGCCGGCCAGGCTCTGACGGAATAGACGAAGCTTCGGGAGCACTGGTTCCAGCAGCCAGGTTCTGATGGCAGACGTGGAACTTTTTCACCACGAGGAGAACGTGCCGCTCGTGGCTGAACAGCGCACGCGTGAAGGCAGCCAGCGAAGCTCGTGAACACAAGCCGCGAGCCTTGCTAAAAACTTCGTCGTCTTTCCTTTTCGTTGTCCGTCACTAAAATAGAAACAGGCAGAAATACAGAACATCAAAAACCAACCCATCTAGCAAGTACCCCCCAGTGGGTTCTATCCCACTATTTAAAAGTCGTATTGTTCATTTTCATTATTTTAGGGGCGAAGCTCCTTATAGCGGCACCCGTTCGTCCCCGTCGTCGTCGTAGTAGTAGTAGTGTGTAACCAGTCTGAGAAAAATGAGAAAAAAAATTTCGAAGTTGTGTCCGTAACGCGGAATCGAACCAGGGACCCCTCGCTTCCGAGCGCGCGGCGTTAGCCCACTACGCCACGAAGCGGATATGGACACGCGCACCACGATGGCAATAAATACCAAACATTAACGAAAGGCCGCGTTTCTAGCGCGTTTCTAACGCGTTTGTGCTAGCGCGTTACGGCCCGTGTAAGAAGCTGGTGTAAGACGCTGTGGCCTCTCCGCCTTACCTTCAACGCGTTTCGAACGCGCTGCCCAAAGCGGTGGCAAGTCAAGTTCAAGTCGAGGAGCGTTTATGAATATGGGGGGTATACTCTCTCAGCAGTCATGTGATGGCGTCGGCAAACGCGGTGCACGTTCCGGCTAGTGTAAATGGCTGCGTAAGACGCTGTGGCCGCTCCCCCTTACTAGAGAGTACTGCACGTTTCTAACGCGTTTGTGCTAGCGTCCCCTTAAGCGGGAGATCTGATGATTCCCTCCGGAGCTTCGCCCACTCATCATCATTCACCCCGTGAATGATGATGAGTCAATGAATCACTCATCATCATTCACTGTGATACTTTTTTTTCTTTATTTTTGCTCGTGCATTCCTGTAATAATTGTTTTCATCCTGATGGTATGGTTACCAGCTTTTTTCATCGGAGAGGCCGCCTCTCGTGGAGCGCCAAACATTTGTCTGTTCGAGATGCGGTTAAAAACGAAACGTACTTGCTCCAAGCGCACGGCTGCAAGCCGGCCATTGGCTTACGATGTCGCAGAATTCTTGTTTGAACCATGACA
The DNA here is from genome assembly GCF_013339745.2 of Dermacentor silvarum. Taxonomy (NCBI): domain Eukaryota; kingdom Metazoa; phylum Arthropoda; class Arachnida; order Ixodida; family Ixodidae; genus Dermacentor; species Dermacentor silvarum. Next base: position 356,084,222 of record NC_051154.1, on the reverse strand, counting down.
GCCGTAGGCGCCGACTACGAGGGCGTGTTGCCTCTACCTTTTCACTTAAAGTTTTATGGCGGCTAAAAGCGTAGTACATCATTGTTGGCGCGAATGTGCACGGTTTTTAAGAGAAGCTTGTATTCGCTTGTCGCTGGTGATGTTTGTCACCGTTGATATTTGCGTACGAAAAAACCGAAGCCAGGCGAAAATAAAAATTGCGCGTCGGGATGCGGAATCAAACCACCGAACTCCAGTTTCCGCGACCACCACGCTAACCGATACCGCCACTGTCGGGTCGTCCTAGGCGCCCTTTTAAGCAGGGTTTTATATGCATGAAGCAATAGACGCGGCGCCCGCACTTGGCGCAAGCGATGACGCCATACCCCCGAGCCAATTACAGGCGTTGCGTCCCTCCGGAGGAGGGAAAAGTGATCGCGTGTTCACTCGCCTCGCGTCCGCCGTTTTCCGCCAGTTCAGGCCCTGCAGTCAGGTGGGCAGGGTGCGTTTTGTTCGTTCTGCCGAAGAGCAGGCTGCGTTGAAGGAACGGCAGCGGCCGCGGGCTCGTTAACGTCTCAAACGTTCCAAAAACTGACCAACAATGCACTCCCCTAGGGTTTTGCTTTATTTCTTCAAATCCTGACAATTGGAACATAAGCGCTATAGAAGCACCAGCGGTGACTTCATCATCCCTATTTTTTCACTTCAACATTTCTGTTTTTATATTCCACAAAGAACACCATGCACAGACACAATATATTTCAATGTATATACAAGACCAAGTTTATTATACTTTTTAAATAGAAAGAGATTGCCAACTAACAATTATGGGAATGGGAATGGGAATGGGAATGGTATGGATAGCCTACGCCTCGAGAATGAATATGTTGCTGTAGGTTCACCTGGCTTTAAATTGCTTTGCGGGCTTTTTTTGATGCTGAAAGTAGCCTGCAGTCTTCAGTGACCCCTTCGGTAGAGTCTTTTATCAACGGCGTGTGAAATGCCCGTGAATGATATTTGCTCAGTATTGTTTCTCTTTCCAGTAGGCAATGCTAACGACTGATGAAAACAAAAAAAATCTCTTCTAAGAATTTACATTTGTTAGGACTGCAAACATCGCCACTTGCATGGAGAGGTTATAAATACTCAGTAACCGAAATTAGGCCAAGCCGGATGCACTCGAAATCAGAATCAATAGCAGTGATGCGAAGCAGCGAAGGCGGATTAGTATTAGTGATAGCGAAGCCTAAAAAATTGCACGAAGGAAGAATCTTACCATATAAGTCCGTGTAAGGATTGCAGTCGTGTAAAGGCCGGGCCCCCATCTTGACACCATATATATATATATATATATATATATATATATATATATATCCAACGGAGAAGTAATCGCGTTCGCTGCGCTGATTCCGATCACGCTCAACAGCGAATTTTTCCTCGCGGCTTAATTTCGCACGCCACTACTAGATGGCGAGTGTTCGTGGTCGTGATTAAAGACCCAATACTACATCACGCTGCCCTCGATGAGGAGTCGAGAAAACCAGTTAGGCATGTGCTGATACCTGGCGGTTGCAAGAGGAAGGCTAGGAAACGGGCGGTGAGTGGCTGCGAAGGTCGGGCCCGAGATGCCCGAGAGGCTGCCCATAAACGGCGTGCTCGACAGGAGGTCCGCTGCCGCAAAGTTCTCGATCCGTCCCTCTGTCGAGCCCGCCGTTTACGGGCAGCCTCTCGGGCACGATCTTCGCAGCCACTCGCCGCCCGTTTCCTAGCTTTCCTCTTGATACGCCAGGTATCAGTACATGCCTAACTGGATGGCTCCGTCTCCTCAAAGAGGGCGGCGTGATATAGTATCGGGTAAAGCCCTTGATGGTGATGATGAAATGTGGCTGGGCTCTTTACATGGGGCGGGTAATTCGAATAGGCCCTAGACAAAGAAGATAATTTGAAAATGTAGCGACGCTCTCCTTCCCGCGGCGCTCTCCTCCCCGATTCTCCTCGCGCACCAGCTACACGCGCAGCGCGCGCTTTTTCTCCTTGGCTCCCGCGGACTGGCCGCAGCATTCCATGGAGGCGCGTGTTTTGGGCCAGTGGCATGCCCCAGTGGAAAAGAAAGTTTCGAAAAATCACGATAACAGCATCGAGAATGCTGAAGGTAACGTTTATGAGGAGGTTGGTTTCTTCCTAAAGCCGTATGAATGGTACTGATGTCAAAGAAGCTTTGACAAAATATATACTATTCTATACTAAATAGTTGCGATCTGGGTCAATTAGTACATATTCTTCAGAATTAAACCTGTAAAAAGACGAAGAACAGAGGAGAGACGTGGAACACACAAGGACAACGACATTTTCTTCTGCCACATGAGAAGCTTTACTTTGTGCATATGATTTGGTATTGCTTGTGACACATCCATCTGTGTCTTGCTTTATTTGTCTTGCCTGTGCGTGCACGAACACCGCAGGTATTATACGCAGCGTGCCTTGTTATAATGAATTAGTCGCGAGTGCATTGTCCGTTCACGTGTTCATCTTCTCAATGTGAAAATAGCTTTTGCGCCGTGGCCTCTAAACTCAATAGGATGATTGTGCAATTTGAGTGCGATCAAGTGCTAACGGCAACCACTCATCAACCACAATTACCGCTCGACTTGTCGCTCGAGGCACTTTGCATATATTCGCGGGCTGCTTTCACGCTCGGTAAAGGACTTTTATGTAGCGCGTACTGAGCAACAGAAAGCTGTATCTCGAGTTTTTCATGTTTCTCTACAATTTTCTCAATGGCTCTGCCAATCTAATTATAATTGAGAAGTTGATCAAAAAATTAAGACTATATAGTACTCTAATTAGGCGGAATGCAAAAAATAATCAGAGTATCTCCAAGCGATGGCAAACAACATTACCTGCAGCTACCTGGCATTTGCATATTTCTTAACTTTGGCTCAAGTTAAATGAAACACCCTGTATACTGCTTTCTCTGTAACCCCCCCCCCTCTCCATTGCCACCACAATAAATATAACTAAACGTCTGCAAGGTTAAACACATAGGCACCGACTACGGGGGGTCTGCCCCCCCGGCGATGCCGAAGCACCCCCGCTCCTAAAATATCTATACCAGACTCCTGTTACCCAAACCCTTTATGGTTGATTTTGAGTTGCCTCTACATTTTCCCTTAAAATGTTATTGTGGCTAAAAGCTAACCGCATCTTTGTTGACGCGGACGTGAACCCGCCGTGGATGCTCAGTGGCTATGGTGTTGGGCTGCTGAGCACGAGGTCGCGGGATCGAATCCCGGACACGGCGGCCGCATTTCGATGGGGGCGAAATGCGAAAACGCACGTGTACTTAGATTTAGGTGCACGTTAAAGAACCCCAGGTGGCACAAATTTCCGGAGTCCGCCACTACGGCGTCTCTCATAATCAGATCGTTGTTTTGGCACGTAATTTAAATAAATAATTAGTTTACTTATAAATAAATAATTATAATTATATATATTTAGTTAGTCGCGCTCCACTGTGAATTTTCCCGCGCAGCGTACTTTCGCGCGTCGCTACTGTATAAAAAAAGACGGTTACAACTTAAGAAGACAGGAGAGGCGCCCCGCCCTGACCACTAAAGCGCAGCAGCCGATTTCCACCGCTACTAAAGAAATAGTGCCGCTGACGCGACTCGGCTCAGCTCGAAGCGCGGACTGCGAAGTCCTCTGTCGGCGGGGTAACCGGCCGTCCGGCTCATGACGTCAGTCTAGAGTGCACGCCCATTGGTGGATGCTCGTGTGCACCCGCCTTTGAGGGGCAAATTCCACTGCCTTCTAAAGTTGTACATGACTAGTGATGGTGAGAGGAGGCGATCGCGGAGGTTTATGGCACATTTCATACTCGTAGTTGGTAAAATTAGATAAAAAGGCCCAGTCCCATGTAATGCTCGTCAAAATTGCGTAAAAAATTCGGCCCTCACATGAGTCTGTACGTTGGTTATATCGCCTATATGAATTGTAGTAACATTTACTCACTAATTAAAATAACAAACATCGTGCAATACACGGTCCTTGTAAACCTGTAAATATCCCGCTGGATGACCACGAGCAGTCGCTATAACAAGGCTGGCATTACGATGAACGCCGGCAGCGGGGGCGAACGGTTCGTACAGCCATGTGATTCACCGCGACTCCGAAAATCAGATTCATCATCTGCTTATATTTATGTGCACTACAGGACGGCTTCTGTCAGCGATCTCCGATTACCCCTGTCTCCTAATTAATTTAGGCTATGCGATCTGCAACACTTGGGGCGCGGAAAAACAGCCTAAGAAGGAAGACAGCACGCATGAAGTGAGCAGCCATCCCGGCTCGTCCTTGATCATTGCACCCCGCAATGATTACCAACAATTGGATACGGCACGCGGACCGCGCAAGCGTCAACCGGACACAGTAATTTGCAGCTGCAGCATGGCTAAATGAGAAGACACGTTCTCTCCTCCCCATGCGTGCATTTGATCACGTGACCTCCAACTAAACCGGATATTGAGCGCGTTCGAAGATAGTGTCCATCAAGCCGCCATCCTTTTCGGCTCAGTGTTACGGGATTTTTCTCGCACCCACAGTGTATGGGTCGCTCACTCATATGACTTTTCGGCTTTATACGGAATATCACGGCGACGGCGACAGCGAAAATTTGCCTGGGGTGTCGATTCAATTGTTGTCGCAAAAGAAGGAGAAATAGAAAACAGGCGTCGAGGTCGCTTCTACCGCGGCTGCGGACGTTGCAATATGCAACGGCTACAAACACAGCATGAGCACCAACGACAAAACCAATAATGAGCCCCTCGCTTATCGGTACTTCGCCAGAACCCGTCTGACGCTGAAAAGGAAGCGTATTTTGCACCGTATAAGCACCAGCGGAAACATAACACAAGGCCCGCGGGGAGACAGCGCGCGCGACGGGACCAGCCATTTCGGATGGCCCAAGCTTGAACTCCGGCCCAGGTTAACTCCAAAATGAAGCGCGGGACCCACATATGTATGGCAGAGGCAGGAAAACTAGAAGTTGAGGACCTGTGTATTCTAGCCGCTAGGCGAAGGAAGACTCCACGCCGCTATCAAGAAGGTTCCTCAGCTCACGTGTTTCCATCAGCGAGTGGCATGTACCGCCGGAGGTTCTATGAAGTACTTGACACAGTTCTGTCTTCGCTAAACAACATGTACCCACCTGATACGTGGTAGCATAAGTCCCACATTGAGCAGCTTGCCATAGGGAAAGAAGATGAAGCATATATACCATAGTTCTACGATGGCGACCTTGAACTAGGGCGCCTGATTTTGGACAGACATGTGCTGATTGACATTTTAAGCCAGCAAAGGTCGGGACTATTGCACACATTTGGGGACGTCGTGCACATGTTTACGGGGGGCAAGGGTGAACACCTGCGAAACCTTTTGCCGGAAATGGCCAAGCAAAAAAAAAATGTCCTCTCCTACCTCCTTTCCTCCCACTTTCCCCTCCCCGTTGGCGCTGAGCGGTGCTCCCTGAAGGGCTGCAGAAGATAGCGCCAACCTTTCCTTTTCCAAATGAACCAATTAGTAGCTAAAAAATTGCGTTGGCCATACCGGTCTCGTCGACCACATCCGAGAGGTCCTTTTCTTGCCTTCGGCGACTGAAAATGTACTTGCGGTTGACGACTGGACAAGCCCGTTTGAACCATCTGATAATTTTTTTCACGCCCACAAAGGACTCTCCCGGAAAATCAATTTGATTAAGATTGCCGACGACTTCATTTCCACATCAAGTGCCCGAATGAACACTTTTTCAATGATGGTGAAATTGTCGCATCAGACAACGAACTGATGTCTTTAATAGGAGAGAGAAAGGCATCAACTTAGAAGTCAAAGCAAACCACCTGGCTTAGAAAACAACGCAAAAAGTTATACAAGGGAACGGAAATGGGCTCCATAACAGCGCAAGCAGAGTGAGGGCATTAGGGTAAGAAAAGACGCGTGCACGGTTGGGCTATTCGTAAAACTCCCTAGTCTATCTGTGCATTTTCCTTATTAATTTTTATTCGTCGTACGCTGCAATTGCCTCTCAATAACACAATCCACGTGATTCCTATATTTGTCCTTTCGCGTTTTTGAGATATCGCTTATTTATTTATTTGTTAATCTCTTTATTTTTTGGGGGGGGGGGCACCTGATAATTTTTACTCTATAATCATTTATTCTGCCTCCAGAAAATGAACGAAAGCAGTGGCATAAAGCATGCTTTGACAAGTAATGAAACTATTACGCTATGGAATCACATTATTCACATCATGCTAATAATTCTAGTCATAAGTTGTGTTCAGAAATTGTTATATATCGTTTGTCTTACCTTTTCAATAACTGACCTTTCGTCAGGAAAATATTTCTTGATTGTATCTTTTGTATTAAATTTGTTACAAGGCGTTACATTGCTTTTCAAAGATGTGTACTTGTGCTACTTAATACGCACAAAACACATGTATCTGCCTAAGGTGCTTAACTGAATCCGCTTGTCGCATGGCTCAACAAAGAGACGCCAAGTCTCTTGGCGGTGCGAGGGGACTCGGGCTGTAAAACTGAATAGTCTCCTACTCTGAGGTCTTGCAAATACTCACACAAGCTCGTCACTTCAATGTACATTCTCTTGAGGCCCCACGAAGTTTCCAGTAGAACTGGTAATAGAGGTAATATATATATATATATATATATATATATATATATAGTGGCCGTGAGAGTCTCGGAGGTACGGGTACCTCACAGCAGTTGCTAACGCCGGCGGCATAAACTACTCTTCAGTCATCCACGCAGGGCTGAAGTACCCCACAGCTGCCTCACCTGCGTGCGCTCTTGAAAAAGCAAGTTTACAGAGGAAATGACAAATAATTCTTGCACAAGCGTCTGGTGCAGAGCTGAAATCTTCGCGCTATGGTTCCCGAAAGCCTGACCGGCACTTCCACGGCCACCTGCTCTTCTTCGTCGCTTGACGCGGAAGGCTCGTAACCGTAAGCGGTAATATTTCTTGCCAAGTTGGAATGGTCCTCGTCTTCAGACGTGTACTCATCGCTGGTACAGGCACCAGAACTCGAATTCATGTTCGCGATGGCTGCGTCGGCGGAGTTCGAGTGGCCGCGGCCTGGCCGGCTGGCTATCCGACGAGAGTGTCGTGACGTCACGCCTTCCAACTCCCGCGGGTAGGGCAGCGATGCTCGCGCTCACAAAAAACGCAAAAAATAAAGCCATCGGCTCAAAAATGAACTAAATGACTACTTCTTTTAGGTGTAATCACACACTGAGAATTCATTTTCAGCATTTTCGTAAAATTTTCAGATTTTGTGTCCGTATCCCTTTAACACAATGCGCAAAGTGCTTGGCCGATATTGTTGCCCGTTTTCGTCGGACGATCGCACTTACGTCCACTGACTGCGCCACCCAAAGAAGCAGCACAGGAAGAACAGTACGTCCTATCTCAGGTTTATTACATCTAAATAAAGAAAATCGGGTTACTAGCGCTCCTTGCTCATAGTTTCGCTATCAGGACGATTCAATGATGCGATAACATCATCTTAGAATATTACGCGCTGTCTGAGACCCGTAGCTGTAGTAGCAGCTATGAATTGAAGTGAACGTAAGCTTATTAGAACTCGTTTTTGGGCTAGTTCGTAACGCGTCTCATGTGAAGTAATTAAGCGTAATTTTGCGCGCGCTCGCTCGCACGCACACACGCACACACACGCACCCATACACACGCACACACACATACACACAGAAACACACACACACATGAACGCACACAAGCACACACACACATGCGCATGCACGCACACACACTAACACACACATACGAACACACATCGTGCTGTCTGTTGGAGGTTGTTATTGAGTGTATGCGTGTGCTGGTGTGTGCGTGAATGCGTGAGTGCAAAATTGTGCCGAATTACTTCACTAAACGTAAACTAAATAAAAGCAAGTTGAAGTGCTAGGTGTCCTCTGTTTGAATCCTGCCATTTATGTGTATTAATTACAGACAATGTCTTTATGAGCGACTTTACCGCCACTTTACCGTATCGGGTATGTTTAAAACCTCTTTCCTGGGTCCATCCCGCAGGTAGTGCACAGCTGCGCCGGTCATATTACATCAGGTTCAGGTTTGAGCTGGGTTATTGTTTCGCACTTTTAATTTTTAAGCCCGAGAAGATTTAACATAAAAGGCATGCGCTGTCGGTGCTTTGTTTCATGCGATGTTTTTGTGGGCTGCAAGTCTACGAATTCTGTTGAATAATTTTCCAAGGAATATAAGACCTGGAATGAGAAACTTAGGGATATAATGGTGTGGCAATATAGCCCGCATATACGGCATGTCATATAGCGGATACCATACATGTCATGACAGATACCATACATGTACCTAAACAAACCTCACGGCGACGACAAACATTCGCTTGTAGTGTCCATATAATTGCTATCGCAATAAAACTGAAATGCCTGAGGTCACAGGCGTGTGCGCAATAACCGCAGAACAAAGTCTTCAGAAGATATCCACGCCGTACACGCATGTGTATGGCAATGATGGCCAGTAGACGACTCGACTAGAGATCTGCACTAAGCATGGTGCCAACAGCTCGCCACATGGTGATTCCGTGCCATTTGATGGCACGGAATATTGGATCACTACAATATTCCGTACACTCAAGCAAATCTTGCAGGCTCACGAAATTTTAATTACGCGACGAGGCGAGTCCCACCGATCACTACAAGCAGCCCTCACGTAGTGAGCGCGTGTATGACGCCGCAGCGCAGTCCCCAGGTGATTCGTTAGTATAGTTGAAGGTTGGACGCCGACCATAAAAAATTGAAATAAAAAGACATTTCGGCTACCGCATTGGAGCTGTATTCATCATAAAACGCCTTTTTATATGTCACTTTTATGGTCGGTGTCCAACGTTCAACGACTTACAATGTCTCCTCCCCTCAAGACGGGTTTCTGTCAAACTGGATTTCATTCACCAGGTGACGTCACACGCTAGAGGGCGCCACTGAAACTTCTCTTGGTACGGACCATATCACGGCTATGTCAGCTGGTACACCCCCCAAGTAAACGGGAATTGCGTTCTGAGCGCCAGTTTCTCCCCTGGTGCTTGGTAGGCCATGCTTCTATGAAAGAAATAAAAAAAAATAAGCCTGCTGTTATGTCAACGGTTTTGCTGATGGGCGAGGGGGAGACGGCCATCCCGCTTATCTGCAATGCGCTCGACAAGTGTGCGATTTTCTCGGCAGACGCAAGAGGAAACTAACATGAGCTCCGTTTGCTGCTACAGTCTGCATTATTCTAGCAGCTGTCATTTTCAGCTTTTTTTTTTCATTTTTTAGTAATGACCAGTTCCTTTTCAGTGTGTGGTTCATGTATTGAATAAACGCCAGCAGCGCATCTGTGTTTGCTGAAAATTTACCCTTTTCCGTTATGATACGCGAGCCAGCATGCCATGGCGCGTGGCTACTGTGTTTCGGCAGGACAATAACAGGCAGTTAAATGTGCTTTATTTTTCAATTTTATTAGCAACTTTTGTAAACAGGAAATACAATACACAAAAGAAATATTGCAGACCTGAGTATCGCGCATCTACAGTATGAGCTGCACATGCTATAGGCGCATATATACATAAAGCTTCTTAAAACTTCTGAAATGGAAAAGTCACTTTTTTTTTTACTTTGCATGAGACAATCCTACCAACGCAAATCGTTTGTCGCCACGGCTATCTGTGATTACTCATGGAAAAAAATTATCATTTAGCGAGACCGGTTGAAAGGTTGAAGACAGCCCATTTCGCATAACCAAACACAGACGAGGCGGAGTTGTCCGAGCTGGAGCTGCGGTCTGGAAAAGATGGAAGTAATGAGTTTCATGCTTACACACAACGCAATTGCAGGGACAAATTTCAGCACTCTTTCCGCAACGCCGTACGGATTACCAGCGACATCAGATCTCAACTGCACATCGCGCCCATTCCCCGCAATATGCACCCCGCACACAACGTCGGCAGACGTCGGGCCAGAGGTAGAGCTCTACTCCAACATGTCCGTAACAACCACATTGAGGCAAGCTTCGTGGATGACGCGGCATATGTTCAGCAAGAGGCGTTCGCCGTCTCCATCGTCGACTCTAACTCCAGGATCACTTGCTGCGCTACAGTACACACTTCGAAGCCATTAGTAGCCGAACAGGTTGCAATCGCGCTGGCTGTGCTCGATGGTCGCAGAGAGGCAATGTATAGCGATTATAAGGCGGCCATTAAGGCCTACCAAACCGGGATGGTCTCCCCTCAGGCCCTTCGCATTCTCCAAAGCTTGAAAATTATCTCTCCGCATTCTCTCATTTGGTTTCCCGCTCACTTGGGGTCGACTGAGGGCTCTCCCTCTAACCCTAACGATAGCACGCACGAGGCCGCGCGAGGACTCACTGACCACGCCGACTCCGCAGTCCCCCTACCCCGCGCGGAACCATTGATGACGTATAATGAGATCACCAAGCATTATCTGTCAAGACGGGCATTTATCTGTCAAGACCGCCCGCGCCCTGCCTTATGCAGGGCGCGGGCGGTGAGCCTTCGACTTTTACAAGCTCGTGCGTATTCCAACCTTGTGGTTCTTCACGCTATATACCCAGAAAAGTATCCCAGTACGGACTGCCCGGCCTGTGGACTAACGGCAACATTGAACCATGTGTTGTGGTAGTGTGAAGCCATCGGCTTCGCCTTCAGCGAGGATAGGTGGGCTGCGCTTTTGGGCAGCCCCGAACTCAACGACCAAACCCTGGCCGTCCAGAGTGCCCGCGATCGGGCCGTCAAGCTTGGCTTGGCGGTCCCTACGTGGGACTAGCCGGGTGGCGCGGGGTCTCCCCTGCGTCTTCTCTGGACCTCAATAAAGTTATTTCACTCTCTCACTCTTTCCGCAAGACAGTGCTTTAAGTTCACGTACGTCCACTTTTATTATATTTTAGTTGTGGGATTTATGTTAAAAATATAGCATAAACATTTAACAATTCAAATTCTTATTTTTACCTGCAACTGTATATATCGAAGTAGCAGGTTTGGCAATGCTGCTTTCTCAACAGCTGTCGGAAAACATTGTACAGTTTCTTACAGCTAAATTGTCTTTATCCCTTATTCACTTGTTATTAAGGCACTGACGGATTAGTTTGTTCAACGTTTTTGTATACTCCTTGTCTTCCTAGGTCTGCAGAATGCCTATTACGGGAAGACGATGTTCGAAAAGTTGTAAGCCTCTGGTCAATGGTCTATGGGCATATCCTACTGTAGAAGAATTGGTTTTGCACAGGAGGAGCAATACTTTGCAGAAACAGCGGAGTGCGTGGCTCGCTAAGTGCCGACGTAAGCACCCACGTACGCAATTAGCGCCAGCACGACTTGACATGAAGGTAAATCCGCTCGTTCTGAACAAAATCTGCTTGTCTGCGTAGTTCTTAGTTTAACAACCATGAAAATCACACTTCGCAGATGAATATTCGATAAAGAACAGACAAGCAGAGTTTTTTTTTTCTTCTAATTTTCTTTCTTTTGGGGCGACACACATTTCGCAGCGCAACGTAAAATGCACCCGGTGCCGTAGCAAACAATGCGAAGAAAAGAGCGCTTGCAGTGCTTTCTGCACTAGCGCAGCACTCCTTCTACTGGGTTCAGCAGCTTGTGAAGCTTTAGGCTACTTGCAATATCTAACCAAGAACAGGCAAGCACAATGTTCTCTAATTTAACCCCCTCGTCCGTGCAGCAAGCATTCAATCATCTTCAGCAAAGATAAAGTATGAGTTTTTTATTCCATAAAGTGAACAGCAGTCGCCGAGGTATAACGAAACGCAATTTCCGTCAGCCGGTCAGCTAGCACTCAGGCGTCTCAGGAGCTGCTGTCGGCAGGTAGCTTCAATGTATTTACACACCACAGAGAAATGTACCGCTTAAGCGGTACATTTCTCTGTGCTATAGCACGTCCTTCGTGCTATACACGGACGTGCTATAGCACGTCCTTCATAAACACGTCACCAAAGCCGCGAGCGTTCGGTGCGAACGCGGGCAAAACGCCGCCGCCGGCGACAACAGTTGTGCGCGTTGTTTGTGTGACCGTACACAACCGCTGTCAAAATGCTGGCTACGTGACGGAACGGCTAAATGCCGTTGTCGACACTGTTAGGGGAGAGGCGGGCCAGAGCCCAGAGAGAGTCGGCGACACGGGCGGCAGAGGCCGACAGGGCTGCGCGCATGCGCCGCAGTGGGCTAGACACGCAGCTAGTCTACGTGCCTCGATGCCCTTCTCCCTACCGCGCCCCTTCCACTGGGAAGTCGTGTTTGCTCTCCGCCCCTGCGTTCGCTACCCGTGAAAGCGCGCTTACCTCACCCTCGCGCGCTTTCACTCGCACATACAGCATACGGCCAATGAGAGTCTTTTTCTATTTCCGGACGCCACTATCGAAGATTAAGCCCTTAACAGCTTCGCTGTAAAAAATGCAGTGGCTTAGCTCGGCTTTGCCAGAATATACGTAGCGGTAGCTAAGTCGGCAACATCGTTCAGAACCGGTAGACCTGGTTGCATGGGCGGGTAACGATACCCATTGGTAACGCTAAAGAGTGGAAATTTCTGCTTAACGAGAAATTTCTTGCACGTTGTCCAAACCCGTGCCACGGGTTCACCCCACTCAGGCGGCGCCGCTAAACTCAACGTTTCACGCATGGCACTACTTTCCGGCGTCAATTCTTTCATGTGCCAAAGTCACCCACGTCGCACACATATCCAAACGGATCGTTTACGAAGTCCGTCTCGAATGTGCGAGTCGCACTGGCGCTTTCGCTAAGTTTCACCGTATAGTCAGTCAATCGACGAGCCTTGACGTCATCAACGGCGTCTTGTTGTTGCTGCTGCTGAGATGTTCGGCCATGTCGCTCAGCCTCCTAGCGACGCCGCTTTGCTAGACGTTCCTCCCTTTGCTCCGGTTTCTCCGCAACACGTTTAGCCTTCTTCTGTTCGTTCTTCCGACGCCCAACCGCTAATTGCCAGCCAACTACTTTGGGATCTGGTGAGTTAAGCTTCTACACTCTTCTGCGCAACTGAGCGGCATTTTCGCTCTCCTTCTCCATGGCTATGCCACACTGGCAATCGCCCAGCGCAAACGATCAAACGCCAAGCCCAAACGCCGGGCAAACGCCCAGCGCGCCAGCTGTGTGCCGTATGACGTCACTGCTCCTCGCGCATGCGCAGCACGGCTCTCCGGGAGCCCCGCGAAACTGCTCAACCTCGGCCAGTGTAGCTCACGCTACAACATAAGATGTATAACAAAAATACTAGACAAAAAACCTGTACAGCATACCTGATTAAATCAAGCAGGCTAGGCGGCAATCTCTCACCGCCCCGTTTCAAAGGAGATCACATTAAATCATCATCATCAGGTGTAAAAGGGACCCCACCCTAAACGGCCACTGCCAGTAGTCCAAAGGCAGTGGCTGTTTCGAATGGGATCTAATGAAGTAGCTTTGCGAATCGTATATATAGCCACCTGTTATTGGACTGCCAACGTTCCAGGCATGAAGCGACTGTTATCTACGGAATTGCTCAATGACACCGGAGTGGTACCTAAATATCCTCACTGCAGCAAATATTCATCTTAAAGCGCATAAGTACTTTATTGTATCAAAGCTGAGTATGCATAAGGTTTCATGTATTTTTCGTTTTTGTACGTCGACAATGCGCGTTTGTGAGCATGAGCCAACCCCGAGACAGTGGAATACCGGGCAGATCTGCGGCGTTAGATGACGCATTCCTCCTCTAATAATAATAATAATAATAATAATAATAATAATAATAATAATAATAATAATAATAATAATAATAATAATAATAATAATAATAATAATAATGTTTATTTAACGTGCCCAGGAACAACCCTAAGGTCTGAGTGCTGGCGCACACATACATTACAAACCAAAAACAAAACACTGCAGGGGAATATCATTAAAAAATAAATGATTAAAAATAAAAATTGTGAAAAGAAGAGAGTACCGAGAACAAAGCGCAAAGTAAATACAAAAGAAAAAGGAGGAGAAGGGCACTTGAACAATGCATAATATTGTTACGCGTGAGGAAAACGAGGACCGGTGAACGTGCTTGCGGTCCCGGGTTGGAAAAGAGAAAGAGGACGACGCTGAGTGCATCAACCAGCCAGCCGCTCTTGCGCTCACCTTCGCGACCTAAAATAAACGGTCCCCTTCATCTGTAAGGTTTACAAACGGTCTCCTTTGCGCGTAACAAAGTGGTGGAAGTGCTGGGTAAGCGCTCACAACAACGGAACCGTCACTGCTGCAGCTTCGTCGAAGCCGTCGACTTGCCGGCCTCCCGCCATCTTCCGTGACCATCTTCGCCATGCCTGAAGAGGGAGCCGCTCCGAGGGCAGCGCCGAGCAGTCCGGTGCCGTACTACCGAGTTCCACCCACCTTCGGAGGAAAAGCGGGAGAAGATGCCGACGAGTGGCTCGTCCACTATAAACGAGTGAGCAAGTCCAACGGGTGGGATTCAACCGCTCAGCTCACCAATGTGGTGTTCTCCCTGACCGACACCGCACTCGTGTGGTACGAGAATCACGAGGAGGCGCTTACGACGTGGGAACGTTTTGTTGAAGAGCTCAAGGCCTGTTTTGGGGACTCAGTCGCCAAAAAGAAGCGTGCTGAGCAGACATTGTCGCAACGGGCGCAGCTACCAGGTGAGACATGCACCACCTATATAGAAGAAGTTTTAAAGCTGTGCAAGGTGGTCAGTGCTCGCATGTCAGAAGAAGATAAAGTCGGACATTTGCTGAAAGGAGTGGCTGAGGACGTATACAATTTTCTAATCGGTAAAGAAAGCCTAGGTTCTGTGTCCGACGTCATTCGGCATTGCAGAACTTTTGAAACGCTCAAGATGCGTCGGATTACGCCAAAGTTTGGTCGGTTGGCAAACGTTACGACGGTTGCCAGTGTGGATACGAGCCCTTGCCTCGACCTTCCTTCGACCATCCGACAGATTGTCCGCGAGGAGCTTTCCCGCCGCGATGAGATGTCGCGTTCAACAGCTGACCACCATGTCATGTACACGTCGCGTGAGGGTATGACTGCACCACGTTCGGCCCCTTGGCAACCGATGGTTAGCACAGCGGCCGTAGAGTACAGCGCAGCCCCACAGTCTCGGATGACAACACGCTCTCCGACTCCACGCTATGACCGACGCGCACAGCGCACGCCTTCTCGACCCCCGATGTATCGTCATGACAGCCGCCATGAACCAACTGAATACACAAGAGAAAATGACAGTATTCGCTTCATCGACCAACAATCAAGGTTTCGACCTCCCCCGGTGTGTTACTCTTGCGGTGTCCCGGGACATATATCGCGGTTTTGTAACCAGCGTATGAACACGTGGTATGGTCAGCCTTCAGAGTTTTCACGGCCCTCCGAACGGCCCCATGGTGTCCCGTGGCCAGCCCACGCATCGTCTGGCTACGAGTATTGGCCACGCAGCTCCCGAAATCGCTCCCCAGCGTCTGACAGGAGTTTGACGCCCCCACCGCGTCCTCGTGCTTCCCGTTCTCCCTCACCGCTACGTCGCAACGCATCTCCTTCGTCACCGGAAAACTAGCTAGCGCGGCCGATGGAGGTGAGGTCGCTGGAGATGTGCTACTGACAGAAATACCTCCTGTGTTGATGCTTAAAAACAAAGTGCGCGTTTTTGTAGATAATGTGCCTGTGATGGCTCTGGTGGACACAGGCGCAACAATTTCGGTCATGAGTGTCGCTTTTAAAGACGTGTTAGGGCGAAAGGTGTTGTTTAAATGGGACGAATATTTAAAGTTCTGTGGAGTGAGTGGCGAGCCTTTGCGACCTATTGGTGTGTGTAGTGCTGACGTGTCTTTGGGAGGCCATGTTATTCTCACAGAGTTTGTAATTATTCCTCGGTCGACTCATGATGTGATCCTCGGCATGGATTTCTTGCGGGAGTGTGGTGCCACTGTCGACTGCCGCACAGGGAAGGTATTCGTAAGTGGTCAGATTCCGTCAGGACTCCTTGAGAACCCTGTAGATCGCGAAACTACATTGTGTGTTTGTGGTGATACGGTCGTACCTGCATCTACTACCGTTTGTGTTCCCGTTGCCTGTTGCGGCGCCAATTCCGACAGCTTCGATGCTACCGTAGAACCGCTGCACATTAACTGTGTGAAGAAGAATGTGTTGGTGCCACATTGTGTAGTGTCGATAAAAGGCGGACGCGCTGGCTTATGGACCGTAAACTATTCTCAGGAGCCCGTTATACTACCAAACGGCTTGAAATTAGCCTTCGTCAGGGAACACGCGTCCTTATCAGTGGCTGAACTTACAGAAGTGCCGGAAGAACCTGATGGCCACAGTTCGGAAACTGCCCTTTTGGCGATGGTAAATAAATCGCTCAGCACAAGTGAACGCCGAACGTTAGTGGGTGTGCTTTCGAAGCACGTTTCGGTATTCGACTTTGCGCAGAAGGACAAAATGCCTGCAATTCCCGCGTCTCGAGCACGCCATACTATCAACACAGGTTCGGCAAATCCGATTAGACAAAAGCCATATCGCGTTTCACCATCAGAGCGTCAGATTATCAACGAACAAGTGCAGGAAATGATGAAAAAGGGAGTCATACAAGAGTCAGCGAGTCCGTGGGCAGCTCCAGTGATTCTTGTTAAAAAGAAAGATGGATCTTGGAGATTTTGCGTCGACTACCGCCGGCTGAATGCTGTAACAAAAAAGGACGTGTACCCACTCCCACGTATTGATGACGCAATAGACTGCCTTCATTCCGCCTCTTACTTTTCCCTCAGTAGACTTACGATCCGGCTACTGGCAAATTCCGATGCATCCTGAGGACAAGGAAAAGACTGCTTTCGTAACCTCTGACGGGCTCTTCGAATTTAATGTGATGCCATTCGGACTGTGCAACGCTCCGGCAACATTCGAGAGATTTATGGACAATATTCTGCGAGGCTTAAAGTGGAACATCTGCATGTGTTACCTCGACGACGTCGTCATCTTTGGCCGCACCTTCAACGAACACAACTCGCGTCTGAATATTGTCCTGAACTGCATCAGGAACGCTGGCCTAGTTTTAAACTCCAAGAAATGCCACTTCGGAGACCGCCAAACCCTTGTGCTTGGACATCTCGTCGATAAGGATGGCATCCGCCCTGATCCCCAGAAGACAGCAGCCGTTGAAGCGTTCAGTGCACCACGCTCTGTCAAGGAGCTCCGTAGTTTTCTGGGGCTTTGTTCCTATTTCCGCCGCTTTATTCCTAAATTCGCCGACGTCGCGTATCCGCTGACATGCCTGCTACGAAAGGATATCCCCTTTGAGTGGACTCCGGAGTGCGACTCTTCTTTTCGTCAGTTGAAGTTTCTGCTGACGTCACGGCCTGTTCTTCAACACTTCAATCCTTCAGCTCCGACGGAGCTCCATACGGATGCCAGTGGCATAGGTATTGGTGCCGTCCTAGTTCAACGCCATGGTGACCGGGAACACGTGATCGCATATGCAAGTCGATCCTTAAGTAGGCCTGAGCAGAATTACACTGTCACGGAGCAAGAATGCCTCGCGGTAATATTTGCGGTTCAGCGGTTTCGCTCTTACCTGTATGGACGCCCCTTCACAGTTGTCACCGACCACCACTCATTGTGTTGGCTTGTAAATCTTCGTGACCCTTGTGGCCGCCTTGCGCGCTGGGCGCTCCGACTGCAAGAATACAGCTTCAGCGTCTCTTATAAGAGTGGTCGACGACACGCTGACGCGGACTGCCTCTCGCGTATGCCACTTAGCACTACGGACTGTGACGCCGACGACTTCGATCACCTTGTGGCTTCTCTGTCACCGCGTTTTCCAGACTTCGACTGTTTCAAAGCCGAGCAGCGAAAGGACGCTAAATTAACACCGCTCTTCACCGCTACGACTACCCCTACTCAAGCACACGATTTCTGCGTGCGTGATGGACTCCTGTACAAGAAGAACTTTTCCGGCACAGGCGCACGTTTTCTTCTAGTGGTGCCGGAGAGCCTTCGCATAGCGATCCTGAGTGCTATGCACGACGACCCTACGTCTGGCCATTTAGGTTCGGCGAGGACGCTCTACCGGATTCAGGAACGATTTTATTGGCCTGGAATGCGACACTCTGTTGAAACGTATGTGGCCAGCTGCATGCAGTGTCAGCGCCACAAACGTCCATCTACAGGTCCAGCCGGTCTCCTGCAGCCGATCCCGCCTCCAAGCACGCCTTTCCAACAAGTGGGCATTGACTTCGTGGGCCCTTTTCCGAAATCAGCCAAAGGAAATCGTTGGATAGTTGTTTGCGTCGACTACCTCACACGCTACTGCGAGACGGCGGCCGTGCCCTCCGCAACTGCCAATGACGTTTCAACATTCCTGCTGAAATATGTCATCCTGCGACATGGTCCGCCTCGCGTGATCATCAGCGACCGTGGACGACAATTCACAGCGGATGTCGTGGAGGAGCTGCTTCGCATGTGTGAATCCCACTTGCGTCACTCGACACCGTACCATCCACAAACGAATGGGCTTACGGAGCGCACCAACCGAACAATTGTAAACATGATATCTATGTATGTTTCATCCGACCAGAAGAACTGGGATGACGTACTGCCTTTTATTACGTACGCGTTCAACACCGCCAAACATGAGACTACCGGGTATAGCCCTTTCTTCCTGCTGTACGCACGGCCACCCCGGTACACAATCGACACTGTTTTCCCTTTCCACAGTCACGAAAATCCCACTATCGCCGAGACTCTCTGCCTTGCCGAAGAAGCTCGTCGTATCGCTCGTTTGCGCACTTTGGCATCGCAGGACAGATCAAAAGCGCGCTACGACATTCGCCACCGTCCGGTAATCTATCGCCCGGGTGATTTAGTCTGGCTGTGGACTCCAGTACGGAAACGCGGGTTATGCCAAAAGCTTTTGGCCACCTACGATGGCCCGTTTGTGATTCTTAACAGACTGACGGAAGTCACCTATAACATAGCTCGCCTCATGGCGAGTGGTAGAAGAGCTGCCAAGACCCAAGTGGTCCATGTGGCCCGCTTGAAACTCTTCACTTCAAGACAAATGGATTGACTCGCCCGCCGGGCTTCGTCTGCGACGGGAGGAATGTTACGCGTGAGGAAAACGAGGACCGGTGAACGTGCTTGCGGTCCCGGGTTGGAAAAGAGAAAGAGGACGACGCTGAGTGCATCAACCAGCCAGCCGCTCTTGCGCTCACCTTCGCGACCTAAAATAAACGGTCCCCTTCATCTGTAAGGTTTACAAACGGTCTCCTTTGCGCGTAACAATATTATAACACAAGGCAAAGCTCGGAAAAGAACGATGACAAGGAGTTATGAAAGATATCAAGATCACGAAAGTAAGCGTTGTAAAGACTCTGTATCCTGTGGACGGTTGAGTGTTCGTGATGACAGGCAGGAACATGGAAAGGTCTATGTTCTCTGGTGATCTTGCGTGGGATACGAAACATGACACAGCTGAGAAGTTCGGGACACGTGAGGTTACCGTGAATGAGTTTGAAGAGAAACAGGAGGTCAGCGCGATTACGTCGGTCGCGAAGGGAGGGCAACGACAACAATCCAACAGTGCTAGTACAGGGTGCAATGTCCAGGTTTGCAAAGCGGTGATTATATATGCTTAGAAACTTTTTCTGGACACGATCTATAATGTCACTGTTGGATCTAGAAGAGCCATTCCAGACGACCGACGCATATTCGAGTTGAGGAAGACAGATGGTTGTGTACAATTTGCGGAACGGAGTAGGAGACTTGAATTCCCTCGATAGTCTGCATACAAAACCTAGAGAGCGCATACCCCGCATTGCAACACGTTTAATGTGCGCCGAAAAGTGTAAGGTTGCATCAAAAAGCACACCAAGATCATTGATCTCGCAGACCTTACACAACGGCACAGAATCTACAGAATAAGAAAAAGAAATACTTGCTGTTTTGCGAGTGAAAGTCATGACTTTGGTTTTAGCAGCATTCAAGGTAAGCTTATTATCCTTGCACCATTTAGAAAAGGAAAACAGGTCAGACTGCAGGGCGCGGCAGTCATCAACAGTGTGAATTTTCTTAAAATCTTGATGTCATCGGCATATAGAAGGAAAGAAGAGTTCCGAATAACAGAAAGAACGTCATTAATAAAAATTAAAAAAAGGAGTGGTCCTAATACTGACCCTTGAGGGACGCCGCTAGTTGCCATGTAAGAAGAAGACGTTTGACCATTGACGTTAACATAACACGATCTATCAAGAAGATAACTGCGCAAGAGGTTCACAACTGACGAGTCAATATCAAAGTGCGTAAGCTTCATCAGAAGCAGCGAGTGGCTGACTACATCAAAAGCCTTGCTGACATCACAATAAATGGCGTCAACTTGCCCCCTTTGAAGTACCGGCGTGGAGATCTGTGTCATGAAACTTGTGAGATTTGTGATAGTGGAGCGGCCGGTCAGAAATCCATGCTGATTCGGAATGAGCGAGTTCTTCACAGTAAAAGACAATATGTTGTGAAGAGCAAGCTCAAAAATCTTGGACGTAGCACACAGAAGAGAAATTGGGCGATAATTTGAGACATCGGTTTTACAGCCAGACTTAAATACAGGAAAAACACGAGCAGTTTTCCACATGTGAGGGAAAGTGGAAGTAGTCAAAGAGTTATTAAATATAGATGTCAAAACTGGAGCAAATATACTGCCGTAAGCTTTTAGAATTGCGGAGGGGATACCATCAGGGCCGCAGGATAGGGAAGGTTTCAAGCGCTTAAGGCATTCGTGGACAAGCTTTTCATCAAACAACACCACACTAGATGTAGGAACTGTCGTGTGCTGCTTACTGACACCAGCGTTGAAACCTACATCTTTATATAAAGAAGAGAAATGGGCTGCAAAACAATCCGCGACTGCTTGAACTTCTGCCCCTCTAGAGTCAAGTAAGCGAAAACACTCTCTATGTTTATTGGAGCGCTTACGGATATACGTCCAAAATTCCGCCGGCCGGTCGGAGGCAACTCTTTTCCAAGAATGCCATATATGAGTCTAGATCCCGCTTATAGAGACGTTTACAGAGAGCCCGAAAAAAGCGGAATTCATCTCTGCACTCATTAGGCAACGGAAATCTAGATTTTCGGTGTGCGCGATCTTTCGGCTTTAGGGAAATTATGAGTTGAGATGAAAACCAGTGGGGATATCTAGAGCGTTTAGGCCTGTACTGGGGAATGTATTTGCGCATACTGCTCAAGACAAGCTCCGTAAACTGATCTACTTGGTCATCAACGTTGCTTTTGTCTGTAACCAGTGACCAGTCGGTGGTGGACAAAAAATTATATAAACCAAGATAATCACCACGCTTGAAAGCAAAGCGTGGGGATTCATTTATGCCACTGGAGGAGCTCTGCCTCAGTGCTGACACAGAGGCAGTTATCTTTAGTGGCGGATGAAACTTATCGGTACGCACAAGGAAAATTTCGGAACGAGATACATCTAAGACTGGAGCATTCGAGATGCAAAGATCTAAGACGTTGCCACAGGAATTGGCAATCAAGTTATGCTGCTGAAGGGAACAGAAGGACAGAAAGTCCAACAACAGGCTACATTTCTTCTCTGTGTAATGATTGTAATGAGAATATCTAAATGTGTTCCAATGAATACCTGGTGTATTAAAATCACCAAGAATAATTACTTTGTGCTTACTATGGGAGGATATTACGCTTTCAATGGAAGAGATAACCTCATCAAACAAAACAGGGGAAATATTCGGCTGTACATAGAAAGATCCAATCAACAATTTTTCACATCGGGCTAGGCTGACTTCTAGCCATATCGACTCCCGTACACTTTCTATATCGATGCGCCGTACACATCGCAGCGAATTGTCAACTGCGATAAGTACGCCACCACCTTTTTGTTGAGATCCACTGAAGTCTCGGTCACTGCGGAAGACGTTGTAGTGCGGTGGAAAGAAGTCTGAAGACGAAATGTCACCACACAGCCAAGTTTCGGAAATAACAAAAATGGGGAAGGAAGACGAAATGACATTGGCGAAAAATTCACGTGCCTTGGTGCGAAGTCCACGAACGTTTTGGTAGAAAATGTCCAGATTACACACTTTGAACGTTTGCGGTCTTCTCTGAAGCATGAAGCATGCCGTCGTGTAGCACCCACGGAATGGCTTGAACAGGCATCCCATTGGCCACAGAGACGGGTCGTTCAGGCGCTTAAGCGCTTCATCGTCGACGGCTTCATCAGCCCAGACGAGAAATGAGGCATACGAATTATGCCTCGTCTTGAGGCGTTTGCAGGCAATCGGCGGTGCTCCGACGTTTGGCAGGTGAGCACTCAGATCCGCAGACGTTGTGTTATGTACAAAATGTATGTACAAAAATGCAACCTTGACTCGCAAGAGGACAATGCCACCGACTGTGAGGACGTCTGTGCCGTACAAATATAATAATAATATAATAATAATAATAATATAATAATAATAATAATAATAATAATAATAATATAATAATAATAATAATAATAATAATAATAATAATAATTTCAATAAATAAATCAAGATGCATTGGTTCCAGCGGGTGGGTATACCAAAATCGTTTGTGAACAGGACATGGACCCACGACCAGGAGGCATTGCTATATATGCATAGGACAAAATGTATGTACAATCATGCAACCTTGACTCGCAAGAGGACAATGCCACCGACTGTGAGGACGTCTGTGCCGTACAAATGAAAGAATGAACTGTGATATCCACTGCGTCTATATCTCCAGGCACATACACGTGTGATATCGAGAAGTTCATGGGCACGCACATTGCATGGGCGATGATCTCACCACCCCTGTGATCATCTTTGGAGACTTCATTGTGGACATTTCAAAAGCAGACAAGGAATGGTTCGCACAGTTTGTGCTAAAAGTGTTTGGTTTGAAGTTCCCTATACCAATCCAAGTCATTGAACTAGACAACAACGGTCATGTACACATTTAACTTTGGCCAAGAATCTGTCTAAGCTTGTAACCGAACCAATCAGTGTACATCAGCGTAATCACAAAGCAATAGTCACTACCATTACCAAATGATGAAAATAAATACACGTACCCTTGTCTAACCCTATGTGATGTGTTACACCTTCGCTGGTCACTCACTTAAACACTGTGGAATGGCTCCTCAGTATTTAAGCAAAGCTTCATACGTATTCTTTAACAAGTTTGTTGGATCCTTTTGGTCGGATTCTCGCCGAGGGAGGTGGGCCGACCCTGGCGACAGTGTAGCATAGAGTGGGCCGAGCCTGGTGATAGTGCAATAAAGACTGGGTCGCTCCTGAAGACAGTGATATCCGCGGAAGTCACGTGGGCTGTGTGGTGCGGTGCGTCTCCAACCATTGCTGTTTTGCCGGAAATGCAGGTATTTGCTATAATGCAATATACGAATCTACATAAGGCACAATAGTTATGCGATGGGAAAATAAGGTGAACAATTGCTTGCATGTATCGTATTTACCTTTTCATAGAAATTACTCTAAACCCATGAAGGTAGTGTCGCGAAACGTTGCCTCGAACAAGTGCGTCAGGTGTGCTGTGGTTTTTTTTTCTTTGATTTTTTATTGCAATAATTTCTTATGCGACGGAGTGCTTGAAGCTCGCTATTGCCCCTCCGCAGTGGGTCATCCCGGTATTGCAATAGCTCTCTGGTAAAAGTGGTCCGTAACGAATTGGAAAAAAAAATATTCCGGCAGAACACGTCTTACGATAACATTGTAGCGAAGTTACGCAGCTGTTAACTTTCAGGACGCATCAGCTCACCAGGGAGACGACGATGAAGGGGGACGAGCTCCGGCAGAAGCAACTGTACAGCGGCAGGTACGACAACGATGAGAGGAATCATTTGAAAAGCTAGGTTTATTAGCTTGGTATTACTTTAATGTAATGTCCAACGTATCATATATGCTACGCTGAGTTTGATGCTTTAAAATGCGGATAGAAGTGCGGGAAACCATACCAAAGCCCAAAGTTCCAATTTTAATATGCTGGAGTGAATTTTCAGCTCTGAATAGTGCAACAATTCATTTGCTAATTAATAAGTACATTAATTAGGCTGTAACTGAAAAACATGTTTTTTCCCTACTAATGTACTCTCCATCGCCGGAAATAAATAACGACAGTTTGTTCCAATTTTTCTTGATGTGGAACTGAGTTTGGGCATTACAGGGTTAAGTTTACACTGTACACATATAACACACAAAACGGCGTCATACCGGCCGTCGGCCGCCTGCCTGACTGGCCTGGTCTGCCGTCGGGAGTGCACTGTGGGCTGCAGTCTCGTTGTTCACGAAAAGACTCAGAGACCTTCCTTAAATTGGTTTTCACAGCATTCAAGGCACACGCGGACCATTGTGAGACGCAGGCATCTCCACCAATCGCCTACTCAGACCAATCAGGCAAGCCGACATGATCCAATAGGGACCAGAGTTGAGGCGACCAGAAGTGTTCTCAAAAGCACCACGCACACAACAAAACTAAGCGTGACTAACGAATCACTCTCCCCGGATCAACAGTACAACCGAGCGGGAAACGACCCCGCGAAACGCACACACACTCGTCCCCACCCGTTTCGGGATCTCTCAAGGTCGGCCTCATTCAGAACAGTCGTCGGACGGCGCGCACACAAAGGGAATGTCAGGTACGACTCCGTCATTCCCGCGCAAAGGCTGCATTCGCCCGCGCCGCTAGTTTTAGTGTTTCCATGCCTCGGACACCGCTCTCTGCCCGGATCCCCCGCATCGAGGAAGATCCCACGACAATGTCGACAATGTCGTGCGACAATGTCGATGTTATTGCGATTAGGATTGAGGTAATGTGGCGACACCGCATTGTCGCCGCAGAGACACGCCATGTTTGAGGCGCGTATGCAGTCTGTCTCGTCTCTCGCGCATCTAGCGACGCGGCCGCGAATTCTGCGCGTGGAGCACGTGTAAAGCAGGACCACAATTTGCAGCGCCTGTAGGCAGCCGCCATGCTTTTTTTATGATGATGATGATGATGGTAAGGGACTACGGGAACGGCGCTGCTCGCAGCGGCCCACACCGTGTTTACGGTTGTCAGTCAATATCAATTACGCGGTTGTAGATAATCGTAAGACTTGCCGAAATGAGGTGTTTCGAGCGAGGTACACGTCACGTGTTTCCATTTTTCGCCGCCAAATTGAGCAATACCGCGAAATATGAAAAATACCATGTAACGGCGCACCCGTGCGCACTACCAGTGACTCTAGTGCGCATGCACACTAGCAGCGCCATCGAGCAGTCTCAGTGGCAAAGCAAACAATTTATATCAGGCTCGCCGTTCCGCGCAGCGCATTTCTTCCAACTTAGTACGCAATAATCGCCAGGAGCTGTTCGCGGATCGTTGAAAGATAGGATAGGATAGATAAATTTTATTAGAAGAATACTCCAAGTTTATCCATTCTGTAACTCTAATGTTACACCGGTTATCCATCCTACGCATTACGTGGCCTGCTCAGCTGCATTTTTTTCTTCCTTATGTCAGCTAGAAAACCGATTATCCCCGTTTGCTCTCTGATCCACACCACTCTCTTCCTGTCTCTTATCGTTAGGCCTAACATTTTTCGTTCCATCGCTCTTTGTGCCATCCTTGTTCTCGAGCTTCTTTGTTAACCTCCAAGTTTCTGGCGCTTATGTTAGCACTGCTATAATGCAATGATTGTACACTTTTCTTTTCAACGACAGTGGTAAGCTCTAAGTGAGGATTCGGTAGTGCGTAACGTGGGCACTTCAACCCAATTTTATTCTGTCAATTTCTTTCTCACGATCAGGGTCCCTTATGAGTAATTCACCTAGATAAACTTACTCCTTTACAGCCTCTATAGGCTGAGTGGCAATCCTGAATTCTTGTTCTTTTGCCAGGCTATTGAATATTATCTTTGTCTTCTGCATAATAATCTTTAACCCCACTCTTATACTTTCTCAGTTAAAGTCCTCAAGTATTTGTTGTAATCTATCCCTATTGTTGGTGAATAGGACAATGTCATCTGCAATGCAAACCGATGGTTATTGATATATTCGCAGTTGTTCGTCACTCCTAATAGCGAATTCCATTGGGAGAACAGGAGCAGGGCGCCGCGCAGTGCGGAGTCGGGTGACAGCGCAGTGAGAGCAGGGACACTCGACCCGCCACTGGAATACGGCGTTTATTGGGAGTGCAGGTGGGAGGGGGACCTGTGAGGAGAAATGTACCATGTGACTAAAGCAATCGACGTCCCACTATTCTTTGCAGGAGAGCGGCAAAACACGCGTGGTCGTCTTGTAATCTTTCGGGCGTAACGCTGTCACCGTTTGGGGCCACGTACTACATACGTCTGTACAGCGCCGACGCATCCCACAATGTTTCGGCCTGCGAAGATCACATGAAACGGCAACTTGAATCTGAAGTTGAGCTCCAGCAGCTTTCGCTGCTGTCACCGTCGAGCGTCTCAAGCACTTCAGCAAGGCGAAGACGCTTTGCTGCCGCTGTCCCCCGCGCATCCATGCTAGAAGCAAGGCGGACTAGAAATACCAGGATCTGTCACTAAATCGCTGCGAAGCTCGCTCGTATCACCGACGTCAAAAACAGCGGTGCCAAAACACCAACTACGCTTGGCTGCCGCCATTGCAGCCACGCGCGCCGGCTGAAACAAAATAAATAAGAAATGAGGAGGATATGACGGCTAAAGTAACGTGACTTCCGCCGTACTCCGCTTTTCAGGCGAGAGCAGTCCGGACTTCTCCCGTCTGCTCCCGGCGCAGCGAAACTGCTCTTGTTCTACCACTGGATGACGGCTCTCCCACTCCTGTTCGACCACTGAAACACGTCGCCTCTGGAACGAGCTCTTTTAGCGTGCTTTTGAGTGCTCCTGTTCTCCCAATGAAATTCGCCATAAGTCTTCCCAGTCTAAGAGCTTGAATACTTCTAAGCGTGCAGTGAGCAGCATCTGAGAGAGTGTGCCTCCTTGCCTGACACCTTTCTTATTAGGTAACTTTCTACTTTTCTTGTGGAGAACCAAGATAGCTGTGGAGTCCTAGTTGATATTTGCCAAGATATTCACGTATGCCACCTGTACTCCTGGATACCAAGAGAAGAGAAGCGCAGTCGAGGATGGCAGAAAACTAAGTGGGGTGATGAAGATGATGATGATGACGGTGATGAAATTTGCAGGCGCAAGTTGGAATCAGCTAGCGAAAGCCAGAGGTATTTGGA
This sequence comes from Dermacentor silvarum, assembly GCF_013339745.2. NCBI lineage: Eukaryota > Metazoa > Arthropoda > Arachnida > Ixodida > Ixodidae > Dermacentor > Dermacentor silvarum. Next base: position 356,056,872 of record NC_051154.1, on the reverse strand, counting down.
GATCGTAGTGAGAGGCCTTCGTCCTGCTGTGGACATAAATATAGGCTGATAATGATGATGAATATAAGTTTTGTTTTCACACTCTCGGTCCATACACTAACATATGAATAGCTTGTGCGCATACAGTCACATATAATTTTTAGCATTTCGGCGGCCTTTCCAATTTAGAGGATAGTAATAAATACGTGACGTGTGGCTGGCTCGAAACACTTCATTTTTACTTCTATCACGATTCTATACATCATTTTGACACTTAAAATAACTATTGAAAAGTAAGTTAATTGCTTTTATTTACTAATTGAATATCAGGCGCTAAAGGGTTACTCTAAACAATACTCTAAACAACGTCCACTTGGTCTTATTAACGTAGAAGAACCCGTGTCTATTTTTAGCGTGGTGCGTGACAGCTGGGAGACCCTGTACAATCGACATCGTATTTCTTTGCTTAAAGTGGCACTCTCCAATGAAAAAAAAAAACGGAGACACACGGCTTCTAACTTGATCGCTTTCCTATCCAGCCTTTGGGTTCGTAGAATTCCCTTCATTTAAGTTCCTTCAATACGGCGCGGGCTTATATATCAGCTGCAGAACGTGACTTTAGCCAATCACTTCTTAATTCCAGGTGCCTTACTGTTTTCTTTAGTAGCTATGGCCGAAGCACAATATTGTACGCAGTAAGTCATACGCAGTTTCGTTCTATGTCGGTTGGATAAACATGAATCGAACGGAATGAGGTAACTTAATTCATCCAGGAGGAAGTGTTCACACGTTTCGAAAAAGTGAAAGGTGAGACACGACTATTTATTCGCCCTCCTTGCTCTTTCGAGCGCAGGTCTTAGACGCCCATTCATTCGACGTTCCCTACCTCGTAACCGAGCGAAGGCGGAGCACAGCGAGGGATTCAAGTCGCGAGGAGGAAATCGGAGAGGAGAGTGCAGCGCGGAACCGTTAATCGGAAAGCGGAGGAGGGTACGGCGAAAGCGTGAAATGAAAAGCGTAGTGTGCCGACGGTTGCTACGAGGTGGCGCCTGACTAGCGCGCGTCATCTGGGCCGTTGGACTGCTGCGGCTGCTGCAAAATCGCGCCCACGCGTGATCCTCGCTCTGGCTTTCGCGATCTGCAGATTAGCGAGGCAGTGGCGCCGCACATCGCTCCGTTTGCAACGTGCCGCACAAGACGGACTGTCCCCGCCAGCCAATATAACGCGATATGAAAGCCCCTATACGGCCGCGCTCAAATTTCCCATTAAGAAGTATCGTTACCGTGAATTTTTCCCCCGCTTTTTTCCATCGAATCTTTCTTTGCCTACTGCCCGGGTTTGGCGTGGCTACAGATGCTGCTGCTGGGTGGGTCAATATCTTAGCGGATATATTTGTAGATATATATTGTCAGCTTGCCGGGACGATGAATAATAGGGCATTAACAAATGCGTGATTTCAAGTTAAGTCTCTACTGGGCGACTTTGTGGCCCAGAGAAAACAAGCAACGCCCTGAGCACAACGTTAACTGCGAGCACAGTAATTGGTTGTCGAAATCTGATTCCATGCTTCAAGTGCGTCGCATATTTATACATGACTCATCGTACATTCCAGCGTAATCCCTGGTGCTCGCGTACTTTCCAGAATGTATGTGCCCGTATGTACACACCTATTCGCTTCGCGTACGCGATCTGCTTAGACAAGATTCTTTCGCAATAACAACGACGAGAACATTCGAGAAATTTCTGACAGGGCACGCCTTGCGCCGAGCGATAACTGTAGCAGTGGTTAGCAGGGGAAAAACGGTCACCGGAAAAAAATTAAACCATAAACAAGCATCGATATATATATATATATATATATATATATATATATATATAATCACCGTCCAAAGGCACTTCGTAAAGATGGTTAACCAGCGAAGCTGAAACGCGCGGCTCCGGCGTTTACGACTGGGTTCATCCTGATGGTTCATTAAAGTATTCCTCAATTATTGGTTACGCCTTTGCGTTTCTTAATGAGGTTGCACACGCGTTCGGCTACGACGGAGAGAACGACGTCATTGGCAGTATGCCAGCAGTCCGCCGTTGTCGCTTGCGATTCTTCGAAGGTAAATTCCTTCAGAAGTAAATCGGTCTGTTACACAAGACAAATGAACGGCTCATACCCCCTTAAGCAATGGCTCATACCCAGTAGTTTAAACGCGGTCTCCCCATAACTACGACCGAAGAAAAGTGAAATTCTGCGCTAGAATGATGAGTGGCAACGGAAAAAGGCCACGACGACGAACGCGGGAGCAGTGGCACGAGCGCAGCCCGAGGGGCGCCAACAAGCCCGCTGCGGAAGAAGATGACGACGCTCGAGCCAATGCTGATGATGAAAGTTCTATATACAAAGACGATGCACAGACGCTTTTTCGTTTCGCCTAGTCATATAAAGCTTCGCTTTACTATGTACGCGTCTTAATCGTTTTGCACGATTGGTGGGTGCCGTAGTGCTAACCTATACCGGATATAGTGAAAGCCAAGCAGGACCGCGGCGGCTGGGGAAGCTCGTAGGCGTAGACGTGAGTGAGTTAGTAAAAACTTTATTGAAAATAAATAAATAAAAGAAGGCATGCACGCTGGTTGGGGCCCCTATTCCAGGGCTCCACTGGCACGATCGGCTCGCTGGGCTTGGTACAGAGGAGCCAATTGGCTCTTCCGGCCCTCGTCCGCAAGCCATGTTACCCACTGCCTATTCCTCATGTGTGGATGTTTGACTGCTATTGGGCTGTCTATGTGCGGAGGCCTTTTCGGACACTCCCGTGATATGTGTTTTAATGTGGGTATTGTGCACCACGGGCACTCCTCAATGAACCTCGTGGGGTGTATTCTGTGTAGGTGGTCAGGTTGTGTTATGTATTCGTCTCAATATGACGCCAGTCCCTGTGCTGCTGGCTCTTTAAATTCAAGTGAGGATGTCCAAAACATATTCGCTGCTGCATTTGCTGTAAAAGCATGTCACGAGAATTCGGCAGAAGGTCGTCGCTGGGCCCTGCCGTTGCTCGGACGTTTAATCCTCGAGCAATACGGTCTGTCGCAATACGGTCTCGCATTCCCTGCCAGTCCCTCGTGTGCAGGACACAATATGATAGTGTGGTGCCCTTCTAGTTGATTGCCCAAAATGTTTAGTATTCACTGGGGTGCCGTCCCATTTAGAAAGAGTCGGCCAGCTGCTTGTGAGTCGGATAATATGACAGCCGAATTGGTTTTGGCGCTCGGCGTCGTGAATGGCCAAGGCGATGGCTGCAGCCTCTGCCACGCATGCCAACGAAGTTTTGAAGGATGCCGGTGTCACATTGTTCTGACATGTAGAGACTACGGTGAACGTGTCAGAGTTGGTTCGACTAGCATCCATGTAATACACTCCCTGTCCCATGCCCAAAGGTTTATGAAGAGTCGTTGCCCTTGCTCTGCGTCGTCCAGGATGGTACTTGGGGTGTGTGTTCTTGGGAAATGGGGCTACCGCAATGTGCGATCGAACATTGCGGTCTATCTGCTCCCTTTCCTCTCCGCAATACTGGGGCCTCAGTGTAAAGTCTAACCTCGCCAATACTTCCCTGCCCTGAGTTGAAGAGGAAAGTCGTCATTTCTGAGCATATAACGTTGTGACTGCATACTCGTCAAAAGTATTGTCCAGGCCTAGTCCCTCGAATATGTCTCTGTTAGCGCATTCGGGAAGACCTAGGGCAGATGAAGCAACGGACGCAGCAGTGGGACTCTGTCTTGGCTGGGGGTGCGAGCGTAGATCGCGAGCTGCTGAAGCCGCCTGAGACTGTCTTTGTGCCCGTCGTGCAATCCTTTTGCTTGTTGTCCAACGTTAATAAACCTCCTTCCAAAGTGGTGTAGGTGCGGGATCTGAAAACCTGGAACTCCGAAGTCGAACTCCCTGAACGATCCTTCTGGTCGCCTTGGACGTTGGGCTCTTCGCCTGCAAGAATTTGACATTCGTGTGGTGTACCGATCGGAGCGAAAGCACTCTGACGCGGATGCGCTCTCCCGATCTCCGTGAAATCGGCTGAAGAGCCGCATTCAACTGGTGCCTTTGCCTTGGCTGCTCTGACCGCCACAGACATGCCATCTGAACATCGAAAAAACCCCTGGATCGCCTGTCTCCTCAATGTTCTTTCCCCTCCGCCAATTTCTGCACACCCACGTGCACTTCGCCGCCAAGCCACGCGTTTTGCGATGCGGGACGAGCTATTACATCGTCGCAACTATCGACCGAATGGCCGTAAATGGCTGCTTGTCATCCCTAGTCACATGCGGTCCGATATCTGCGCATATTTTCATGCTGACCCCCAACATGTTCACGCTGGTGCGCTGGAAACGTTTGAGCGGCTCCGCCAACGTTATTCCTGACGTGCACTATACACCTATGTCCGAAAATACATTCGGTCTTGCCAATTGTGTCAACGATGGAAATCATTTCCCCATTCGCCCGGACTCTTGCAGCCTTAACCGTGTCCTGCATGCCCCTTCGACCGTGTCGGAATCGATCTTTATGGCTAAATGCAGTGCTCTATTGCTGGTAACAGATGGGTCATCGTTGCAGTGGACCACTTAACGATGTGCGCGGAAACAGCCGCGCTTCTTTCGGCTGGTGTTCGTGACGTTGCGAGCTTCATCTTGCGTCATTTCGTCCTCCTTCTTCTTCTTCTTTCTGGGGTTTTACGTGCCAAAACCAGTTCTGATTATGAGGCACGCCGTAGTGGAGGGCTCCGGAACAATTTCGACCACCTGGGGTTCTTTAACGTGCACTACAACGCAAGCACACGGGCGTTTTTGCATTTCGCCTCCATCGAAATGCGGCCGCCGGGGCCGGGATTCGATCCCGCGACCTCGGGCTCAGCAGCGCAACGCCTTAGCTGACTGAGCCACCCCGGCGGGTGTCATTTCGTCCTCCGCCATGGCGCACCTCGCGAGCTACTCAGCGACAGAGAGCGTGTGTTTTTATTCGATGTCCTTCAGAAGTTCCTTCGTTCATGCCATACAGTTCACCGCACATCTATAGCCTACCACCCACTGTCCAACGGACTAACAGAGCGCTTCAACCGAACGCTGGGAGGCATGCTGTCCATGCACATTGCTTCTGACCACTCTAAATGGAATGTCGTCCTTCCGTTCGGCACTTACGCGTATAATACCATGAAACAGTCGACCACCGGATTTCCCCCATTCTTTCTTTTTTATGGCCGCGAACCATGCACCACACTCGACACCATATCGCCGTATCGTCCGGACGTCTCCGAATTCAGCCCAGTTTCTGAAATGGCTCAGTATGCTGAAGAGTGTCGTCAGCTTGCCCGTTCATTTACTTCGGCCAACCAAGCCCTCCAGAAAGATCGTCATGACTGCAATCTGATTGAACAAGCTTTCGCCATCGGCTCCCTCGTATGCCTCCGCATACCGTTTCATTTCCCTGGCCTGATTCCTAAGTTGGCCCCCAAGCGAAAGTATGAATTAAGCGAAGTATAAATTAAAAGCCATGCACGTCCACGCCAACAGTGTTGCCGTCAGCTTTTAGTCACAACAAAAGAAAAAAGTAGGGGCAACGCAATAGAATCCTCAAATTGTGTGGGTAACAGAACAACGGTTATGACAGTTTTGGGGCGGGAAGGGAGGGGGGTAGGCTACGGATCGCCGGGGGGCTCTCCCCCCGGGAAAAGTCCGGAGGGGGCAACTTCACCAACAAATGTTGCAACTGATGCAACTGATGCAACTGATGATGCAACTTCACCAACAAATGTACGGAAACCTGCAAGATTCATCTCGCTAAGAATGGGGTGCTTAGAAGACGCGAAATACTTACTCCCGATGTTATGGAGCCAGTGCTCCGGCGCACGACATTCCGTTCTCATCGGGGAAAAGAAAATAATGCTAGCCATTTCTCTGACCTGCTGCTGCTTTGAAACGCGCAGCAGCAAGGCAATTCCATGAACAACGAAGCTCAGATTGCTACGGAAAGACGGAAAACCCTAGGAAACCCACGTTCGGAGCGGCAGGGCGACTACCGCTTGGAAGGCGCATCGGGGGCGCGAGTTACTATGGGCACCGTTCACTGTTCAGATGGCGCTACGACATTTCATGTTTCGCCCCAATATTGCCGACGCCGGCCGCTAGAGAGGCTATGAAAATGATACGCCATTTCGAACGACAACGGCTTCCTTATCGTCGCTCGTTTGAGAGGTATGCCCTGCGCTTTGACGATATCAAACTCACAATTGTTCCCGCTGCTCATATCGATTGCGAACGCGTGCTATCATATGCAGAGCATGCGCACTTTGAGATTTTCAACACTCGAGCAGTCTTCTTTCGTGATAAGCGATCTAAAGTATCACGGCGAATGTATACAGCGTCTCTCCAGTTTTGCTGGTTTTGACACTGGCCGTCCCAAAGCTTCACTTGTAGTGGCGCATAGATCGCGCGCAAAGGAATGCACGGTGCCAAAGCAAGTTTTGCGCCGTGTTCGTGACGTCAGAGTTCCCCGACGGCGTAGTATTGCGCGCCGCAGCCATTCAGCGTGGCGGATGCGCTGGATCCGCGAAAGACGGGGAGAAAAAGAGGAGGTTGACGGCTTCGGCAAGGGTGTTGCGGCGTAGATCAAAGAGCGCCGCTACTTTCCTACATCACGGGGTTTTATTGCCCACGCAATAGTAGCGCCGTCCAACAGTCTAAGTGGGAAAGCAAGCTGTTCATGTGCTACTGGGGCGAACGTCGTAACACGAAACTCTGATTATCGTTCTAATAAAGTTTATATTGGCTGTCTCACCTTTCAACGCTGCGTGAACAGCTCCCAGCAATTATTACGTATTAAGTTCGAGGAAATGTGCTGCGCTGAACGGCCAGCCTGATATAAAGTGCTTGATTTTCCACTGAGACTGCTCGATGGCGCTGCTATTCCGCGGGCGCGCTAGAGGAACTGGTAGTGCTCACTGCGCAGTTTATGACATTTTTCGTATTTCGCGGTCATGCACTATTTGCCAGAAAAAGCAAACACGTGACATATACCACGCTGGAAACACCTCATTTCGGCCGGTCTTAAGATTCTCTACAACCACACACACGGTATCGGCCGCTGGCACCAGCCCGGTTCCCGTAGTCCCCTCACCATCATCATCACCACCACAACAAAAGCATGGTGGCTGCATGCAGACGCTGGAAATTGTGGTATGTATTTACGCATGCGCCAAGCGCAGAATTTCGCGGTGCGCCACTAGATGGCGAAGTCTGCCCAGAAGGAAGCGCGAGAGAGGAAGCAGGCGGCATACAGGCCTCCAACATGGCGCGTCTCTGCGGTGTAAATACGCTCTGGCGCCACATTGCCTCAATGCTAATGGCATTAACGTCGACGTTGTCGCGAATAAAGTATGCCGCGGGCCCCGTTTTGATTTCTGTGACTGCTGGATCTTCCTCGATGCGGGAGATCCGGGGCATTCCTCGAAGCGGGAATGACGCAGTCGTACTTGACATTAACTTTGTGTGCGCGCCGTCCAAGGATTGCTCTGAACGAGGCCGACCTTGAGGGATCCCGAAACGGGTGGGGACGAGTGTGTGCACGTTTCGAGTGGTCGTTTCCCGCTCGGCTCTGCTGTACTCGTGGTGTTTTCCTCTGCAGTCATCGCTTCTCAAATGGAAATTTGGTGTCCGTGATGTGTGACTCTCTCCATGCTCGTGCTCTGTGCCGTGAGTGTGTTTTGGTGCAAGCTCTCCTCGGAGGTAATGAATGAGCTGCAACAGCCGAAGATGTCATCCATCTCCTGACACTGCATTGGGGGAGGTGACGTGACCGGGACGACGGAAAGGATAAAGGCGAGACGCAAACTTTTTTTTGACGGTATCGGCAGCTTGAACTTGAAATAAACTTATCTGAATCGTCCATTCCTATATGTTCTTTTAAATTATGTAAATATAAACGCCTGTTCTAAAAGATCCTGAATATCAGGCCAACGCCTTTTATCCTTACTGCACCACGGCGCATTAAGTTGCCACATCTACGGTCTCTAGGCCGCAATACTGCCTAATAGAGAGTAACTGGCGCCCATAAACGCCTTAAATGACAGTTTTAGGGTTTGTTATAGGTGCTTAAAACAGCCTTTTTGAGTGCTTAAATTTCGGTCTCTATTTATTACCTTAGAACAACGACGGTATGGCCGCATGGCGACAATGGTATGAAGATGCTGTAATGACGACGACCGTAGGACGACAATGGCGACTCAACGACAGCATCATGACAATGGGATGAGGAATGTGGATTGACTGCTACGCAATGACGACGACGGAATGAAAATGACGGCATGACGATACAGGTACGTCGACAATGACATGACGACACTGGTTTGATTACGACAGAATGACGACGACGCAGACTCCGTGACGATGGCTCAATGACTACAATGGCATAATGACGATAGATTGACGACAGACTGATCACCATGACGGTATAGATACGATGGCTTTAACATGGCGGCGTTATAACGATATGACAACGAAGTGTTGGTGACAGTGCGGATACTGCGGGACCACGACATGGCGACAAAGGCATGACGGATCGAGAATAAGAACGACTGTATGACCATATATCGTCATAGAGTATATTGCAATATATTGCAATATACAAATATAGTAAATTGCAATATACAATATATTGCAATGAAGCTGAAATGACGGCAATGGCGTCACGACAAAAGCATGACGACAACAGGATGCGTACATTCGAGTAACTACGAATGAATTACAATGATGAAATGGCCGCGAATACACGCAGAATTGCCGCACGACTGGCCGCTCGAGGCATTTTGCGTGTATTCGCGGGCTTCTTTCACATCGGAAAGACACTTTAATGTAGCACGTATTAAGCAACAGAAAGCTCTATCGGGAGTTTATCATGTTGCTCTACAATTTTCTCATTGACACTTTGATAATTAGGACAGTACTTCTCGAGGTAGATAATTAATTACAACTAACTAATGAGTTCTCAGTAACAAAAAAATTACTGGCGGCTACTACACTGTACTGGAAACAATATGCAGTAGGTTTGCTTCGCGTAACGCCGTTCCTCTTTTTTAAATTGTTCTGCGTGATAGCTAGGACACCCTATATATATATATATATATATATATATATATATATATATATATATAGAAGAGAGGCATTGCAGGGAAGTTAACCAGACGCACGTCCGTTTTTCTACTCTTCACTAGAAGAGGGTGTATGGGATGAAAAGGGAGAGAGAGGGGAGGTAGAGCACAGTTGCACGCACATTTCAAGGTTCGCACCACGTATACACACAGTCGGCAAGACCTCTTGCCTTCAAGTATTGCAACAGCGCTTTCCCCGCTTTCTGTGCCATCGATGCGTACGGCCATGCTCGAAGGATCTTCATTTCGGAAAATGGTCTACAGTCCAGTCGGTTCACTGCTGTCCGGAGAGCTTGACGGTCGACGTCGTACTAGATACAGAGACGAGAAGAAAGGGAACCGAGTGGCCCGATTTTTATTAATCATATCATAAGAAGCCAATAAACCATGACACCAAGGATAACATAGGGGTTACTAACTAACTAACTGCAATACTTACTTACCATGTACTTACTAACTGCAATAAAGAAATGATAAATAAAGGAAATGAAAATCGATGAAAAAACAACTGGCCGCAGTTGGGGTACGCACCCACGTCTTCTTATACGCGTGCGATGCTCTTATCATTGAGCTACCGCGGCGCCGTTTTCCCATCCACTTTCTCGGGTATTTATGTTTTACAACTAGAACTAACTCTGGGAGTGTTAGCCAGCGCCACTAGTCAGAAATCTAGGCGGCGGATGTGGAACATCCTCTCTGCCGCGGGCGTCACGAGGCGTCCCGAGCCTTCTGTTTGAAGGTATCACGACGTCAAGGTATGCCCGCGGCAATCGCGCGCTCACCTGAAGACAAGTAACCGCACAAGTCCAAAGGCAAATGTCATCTGCGTATATCGAGAGGTAGATTGTTTTAGGTAAAACTTCAGCTAGTCCAATGAGTGTCACATTGAACAATGAAATAAACGTTAGCTTAGTAGGACTTGTTGTTGGGCCAGTGGTAACTCATCATAGTGAATTAGGCGCAATTTCTCACTCCTGCATTCACACACGCACCCCCACACGCATACACCCACCACCCCCCAACGCACTGTGTGTTGGGGGGTGTTCCTGAGTGTACGCATGTCTGGGGGGGGAGCTTGAACGCGGGAGTCCATAAGTGAGCCTAATTACTTGACTAAAGGTAAGCTAACTAAGTAAAAACAAGCTGGGGTGGTAGGGATCCTTTGTTTGAATCCTGCCATCGGACAATTTCAATTATGGTTATTAAATAAAGACAACATCTTTCTTAGCGACTTTTCCGTGTCAGGTATGTTTCAAACCTCTTTGCTGGATCGATCCCGGAGGTAGTGGAGAGCTGCGCCAGGCAAGTTACAATATTTTCAGGTTTGATCTAGCTCTGTCATTGTTTCGCACTTTCAATATTTAAGTCTGAGAAGATTTAAGGTGAAAGATATGCACCGTCGCTGTTTTATTTCATGACACTTGGTTGTGGGCTGTCATTCTCCGAATTCTGAAGAATAATTTTGTCAGGAATGTAAGACCTGGTGTGTGGAATTGTAGTGATAGAATGATGTGGCAATATAAGCCGCATATACCGCATGTCATATATTACGGCATGGCATATAGCATACATGTATCTATATACATACGGAAACTCACGGCGACGGCAAACATTCGCTTGGAGTGTCCATATATTTGCTACTGCAATAAATTTGAAATGCCTCAGGTCGCCGGCGCGTGCGCCATAACCACAGAACTAAGTCTTGAGAAGATATCCACGCCGTACACGCATGTATATATGCAATGAGGGCCAGTAGACAACTCGACGAGTGATCTGCACTAAGCCTGGTGCCAACAGCCCGCCACATGGTATTTCCGTGTCATTTGATGGCGATTAGTTAACTAGAATATTCCCTACACTCAAGTAAAAACTTGCACACTCGCGAAATTTTAAACACGCGGCGTGGGGAGGCCGACCAACCGTTTCAAGCAGCCTTCGCGTATCGAGGGTGTGTGTGTGACGCAGCAGCGCAGTCACGAGGTGATAGTAAGTAGTTGTATACATGGTACGCCGATCATAAAAATTCGAAATAAAAGTTCTTTCGGCTTCCGCATGCTAGCCGTGTTCTTACTAAACGACTTTTCTTATTTGATTTTTATGGTCGGCGTCCAACTTTCAACTACTTAAGATGTTGGCTCCGACATGACGGGTTTCCATCAAACTTTTGAACGTCACACGCTAGAGGGCACCACTGGAACTTCTCTTGATACGACCAGACCTCTTGCAGTCATAGGTAGCTGTACAAGGTAAATTTTGTAGGAAAAACTGTCAGCCCTTCCACTGGGGTGGAGATGGAAGACCAGCCAAGCTGTACTATGGTGGGAATTAGGTATTTCCAATTATGACTATTAGGATGTGATGGTGTAATTGGTTATTTGAACTAATAAAGAATGATATATATATATATATATATATATGTATCATCCGGCGGTTTGCATTTATTTAGTGACCACAGGGATCAAGGCCCCATGGTCGCTACGGTACACCGCCATAGGGTGAACGGCAAAGATTGGCACATTCTTCATAAACACGTCACCAAAGCCGCGAGCATTTGGTGCGAACGCGAGCAAAACGCCGCCGCCGTCGACAACAGTTGTGCGCGTTGTTTGTGTGACCGCGAACAACCGCTGTCAAAACGCTGGCTACGTGACGGAACGGCTAAACGCCGTTGTCGACACTGTTAGGGGAGAGGCGAGCGAGCGCCCAGAGAAAGTCGGCAAAACAGGCGGCAGAGGCCGGCAGAGCTGTGCGCATGCGCTACAATGGGCAAGACACGCACAGTCTAGGGTGCCTCGATGCCCTCCTCCCCACCGCTCTCCTTCCACTGGGAAGTTGTGTTTGCTCTCCGCCATGCGTTCGCTCCCCGTGAAAGCGCGCGTACGTCACCCTCGCGCCCTTTCACTCGCACATACAGCATACGGCCAATGATGAGTCTTTTTCTATTCCCGGACGCAACCACCGAAGAGTGAGCACTTAGCAGCTTCGCTGTAAAAAATAATTATCAGTGGCTCGGCTATGCCAGAATATACGTAGCGGAAGCTAAGTCGGCCACATCGTTCAGAACCGGTAGAGTTGGTGGCATGGGTGTGTAACGATGCCCATTGGTAACGCTAAAGAGTGGAATCTTCTGCTTAACGAGAAAGTTCTTGCACGTTGTACAAACCCGCGCCACGGTCCCCCCCCCCCCCCCCCCCCCCCCCCCCGCCCTCAGGCGGCGCCGCTAAACTCAACGTTTCACGCATGGCACTACTTACCGGTGTCAAGTCTTTCATGTGCCACAGTCATGTGCACACGTCGCACACATATCCAAACAGATTGTTTACGAAGTCCGTCTCGAAGGTCCGAGTCGCACTGGCGCTTTCGCTAAGTTTCACCGTATAGTCAGTCAATCGGCGCGCCTTGACGTCATCAACGGCGTCTTGTTCCTGCTGCTGAGATGGTCGGGCACGTCGCTCAGCCTCCTAGCGGCACCGCTTTGCTAAACGTTGTTCCCTTTGCTCCGGTGTCTCCGAAGCACGTTTAGCCTTCTTCTGTTCGTTATTCCTACGCTGAACCGCTAATTGCCTAGCAACAACTTCGGGATCTGATGAGTTAAGCTTCTCTGCTCTTCTGCGCAGCTGAGCAGCATTTTCGCTCTCCTTCTTCATGGCTATAGACGAGGCAACCTAAAGTTTGCCTGCGCGCCACCAGCGGCGCCCGCTCGCCTGGCGGCAAGATGGAAGTGTCGAAATGTCGCCGCCGGGCCAGCGCGCACCTGTGTTCTCTACGGCGCGAGCGATCGCGTGCGTTGTTTTCGTGACGGCGAGTGCGACCTCATCAAGCAGGAAAGGTGGCACGCAATACTGCTGTGTTGTTGATTGCCATAACAGCCTCGAAAAGTCGAAAGCCGCCCGTGAAGTTCTACAGAATTCCGGGGAGGTGGTACGAGGAGGACAGATGACAAGCGTGGAAACTGCAGTGCGCCGAGTCAAGTAAGCTACGTACTTTGGCATTCGCGTGCAATATCACGGCCGCTCGATAAGAACGCAATAGTAATGTGCCTGTATTTAGCGCATGGCCCTTTGTTCAGACGTGTCGCGTATAGCTGAATCGTACAGTGAAATCCGCCGTGTTAGCTTAGCGGTAAATGCATACGTGTAGCGCGCTAAGCTCAACGACGCGAGCTCGATTCCCGGCCACGGCGGCCGCATTTCGATGGGGGCGAAATGCAAGAATACAGTTCTTGTCATGTACTTTGATTTTTGTGCACGTTAAGGAACCCCCGGTGGTCCAATTTATTCCTGAGACCCTCCATTACAGCGTGCCTCATAATGATATTGTGCTTTTGGCACGTAAAACCTACGAATTTAATTGATTGTACTGTTCGTTCACTCGCGATGGGCAAAGACTGGCTCAGGTAATTGTATCCTTTTTTCAAACGCTGCAACTTAAATTCCTAGTTGTACAGGTAACAAATAGGGCCGCACGTTACTTGTCTTTTGTGTGGTGGCAATCCGTGTTTAATGCAAGCTGCGGTCATCGCATGCGTCGGTAAGCGGCAGATCGCAAAGCAGCTACCCGAGACGCGCGCGTTATGTTTCTTGCTTGGTCATGCTTTCTGGGTTCACAATATCCAAGCATGTTTTAACGTAATTGCCACCTTGCACATTCTTCCTGCTTCACTCTTCCCGCCAAGAATCTTCGTTTCGTGTAGTCGCCGGCCATCGGTGTGACCTTACTTTTGCTGCGATGATCATTCACCCGACGAGAAACAAGATTTGCTTTGGTGAGGCATGTATCGCTAATTCTTGCGCTCGTGCTGCTGGTCCCGAGGTAATCGCTGGTTACCGTGACCTGGGTTCATTTCGCGGAGCAGTTTGTACGAGTGATTTCTCATGATCAGTGAAAAGATACCTTTCTCAATAATTCAATGAGTTGCCATGACTCTAGCATTGAATAGGGCATGATATACATTAAATATTTATGCAGCATGATATAAGGCATTATGCACATATGTAGTACTTACATCGTTAATTTTTTTGGCTTATTGGTGCCAAATGCATGTGTTCTTTCTGTTCCGACAGTGCTGATTCCACTTCCTGGGAGCCAAATTGAGAGCAGCCGTGTGTGCGCGCCCAGCGACTAACGAAACCAACCGCAATCGTCACCGTCTCTGCACATCTCTGCAAGCATGCATGACCGCTTTGTGACTGCACCATAGAAAAATAAAAGTGACTAAATGACTGAACTCGGTGTGTACCTCTCACTCGATGTCGTATACAATCTTGTTGGACACCTCCGACACGCACTTGGCTTTCACTGTCACATCACCGCCCACAATTTTTCAGCACCATACATGTGTGGAAGCAGACGCTCCCCTTTCTTGAGGTTGCCGCAACGAAAAAAAAAACGGTTGGCGTCGGCAACCGTCTTGAAATTGCACTGCAGTCTCTGCATCGCTGTTCAGCAAGCAGGCGATCTGCCGCCGTCGAAAACGGAGCGCTGTGAGCACGAGCAGCGAAGGAAAGCGCGGGCGAAACCAGGCGAACCAATGTAAACAAAGCGGAGACCGCACCACGGAGCGACCGCGCTGCTTGAAATTTCCACATTGGAGCTCTGTCAGGAGGCGCAGCAGCGCCTTCAGGCGATCGTTTTCTCCTCTATACCACACTGACAATCGCCCAGCGCAAACGATCAAATGCCCAGCGCAAACGCCCAGCGCGCCAGCTGTTCGCCGTGTGACGTCACTGCTTCTCGCGCATGCGCAGCACGGCTCTAGCCACGCGAAACTGCTCAACCTCAGCCAGCGTAGCTCACGCTACAAAATAAGATGTATATAGAAAAATACTAGACAAAAAAACATGTACAGCATACCTGATTAAATCAAGCAGGCTAGGCGGCAATCTCTCACCGCCCCGTTTCAAAGAAGATCCCAATAAATCATCATCATCAGGTGTAAAAGGGACCCCACCCGAAACAGCCACTGCCAGTAGAATAAAGGCAGTGGCTGTTTCGGATGGGATCTAATGAAATTGTTTTGCGAATCGTATATATAGCCACCAGTTATTGGTCCACCAAGGTTCCAGGCATGAAGCGACTGTTATTTACAGAATTGCTCATTGAAACCGAGAGTGGTACCTAAATATCCTCACTGCAGCAAATGTTCATCTTAAAGCGCATAAGTACTTTATTGCAGCGAAGCTGAATATGGGTAAGGTTTCATGTATTTTTTGTTTTTGTACGTCGACAATACGCGTTTGTGAGCATGAGCCGACCCTGGAGACAGTGCAATACCGGGCAGATGCGCGGCGTTAGGTGACGCATTCCTCCTCTAAAGATAATAATAATAATAATAATAATAATAATAATAATAATAATAATAATAATAATAATAAAAAATAATAATAATAATAATAATAATAATAATAATAATAACAATAATAATAATAATAATAATAATTATTATTATTATTATTATTATTAGAACTTGCCTTGCGTGCGCAGACGTCTACCGAGTCGTACCTGACGTACACTCGGCCAAAAAATATTGCGGGGGGTGCGAGCGCGTGGCAAAGCGGTCCTCCTCTCCTTCTAGCGGCGCACCCCTGGTGTCGTGACCGACGCTTGTGCGCATGCGCGTCCCTTCGTGACTGCAAGCGTGCATGTTCCCGCGCTCGCTCTTTGCGCGCCGGCGATATCCGAGTGCAGTCGCGAGGTGGCGGCTTCGACGGGCATAACTTAAAGTCCCTATATAAGAAAAGTACCGCCATCCTTTGATAAACGCCGCTTCTCTCTCTCCTGTATCTCCGATTGGACGATGATAGCGCGCGCTTTTCACTTCTTTATATTTTCTTTTTTTCCGCCTCAGAGCCATGTTGAAAGTCCTCTGCGCAGCCGCAGTCGCCGGCGGCGGCGGCGGCGCGCGCCCGGCCTGAAAGCTTCAACGTGGACTTTCTAGGTGCGCCACCGTCGACTTGGCTTTCGCAAGCAAAAAGTAAAGAAAAAAAGCAAGTGCTTTAGGAGAGGAGGCGGCGGAGGAAAGAGTCGATGGCGGTACTTTTCTTATATAGGGACTTTAGCATAACTATGTGAACAGTGAGCTGGCGTGCGTAGCCGCGGCCGCTTTTTGCGGCGTCATGAGCGCGGATGCATATCTGCCGGTCTCGAACGCAACAACGCAGTTCTCGTTTCTGCGCTGCGCCTTTTCGTGGCCAATCTTCGTTCTTTTTCTTTTTATGAACGGGGCGTTCTCCCGCAGAAGAGCGTGGCAGAAAAGGCGCTCTATAGAATGATAGGCAAGATGAAAATAAACTTATTTCCGTTATATCAGCTAAGCTGGTTTTGCCCGTCGAAGCCGCTACAGTGCCAATCGCAATAAAGCCCCTATATATAAAAAGTCCTGCAGTCCTTATGGGAAGTCCTATATATAAAAAGTCCTTCGTCCTGCAGTGGACATAAATATAGGCTGATGATGATGATGATGATGATATAAAAAGTAGCGCCATCCACTTCCCTCCTCCTCCGTTCCACTATCGCGCTCGGCGCGACCAGCGCGATCGAGGCGCAATATCGACAGTGGCGCCGCCTGCGTCGGGCCTGCCATGGCAGACGACAGCTAATGCGCTACCAGAGGAAATCCGAGGAAAACTTCGATCGCGCCCTGCGGAAACGTTTTCGAGGCGCGATTTTGCTTCGTCAGTAACTGGTCTTAATAATGCCGTTTTGGAAGTAGCAACGCGACGATGCGAGACGGCGCAAATATCAAGTATGCAGCAAGCGTTTGCGCACGCCGGATGGTAAACAAAAAAATCCTTTTGCCCTCGCCTTGTCGGTTGCGGCAACTTAAGGCGCAGCAGCATGCCATCACAACGAAGTTCTTGTCCCTAACACGTTTGATCCGTTTGTGCGTACAGCACTTTCGTCGCACAGGCCCGAGAATGGCAGTCGGAGCGCGCTGGAAAGAAAAAAATATACATAAGCGTGACGCGAACTTCCACGTGACACGGATTGGCCAATGGGGGAGCGGAGGAGGCTGGGGCGACAGGAAGCGGCTAAGAGAGGGCGAGGAGGAAGCGCCGGGGTGAGCGCGGTGGCGGCAAGATCTAAGAATGGCGCTACTTTTATAAATATAGGGGCTTTAAATCGCAAGAGGGGCACCTCGCGGCGACACTGGGATATCGTCGGCGCGCAAGGAACAAGCGCGGAAACATGCACGCTTGCAGTCATGGAAGGAAGCGCATGCGCGCAAGCGTCGGTCTCGACACCAGGGGTGCGCCGCTAGAAGGACAGGAGATCCGCTTCGCCACGCGCTCGCGCCCCCCGCAATATTTTGTGGCCGAGTGTACATTCAGGATGTACTGGCCCTTTGCCGGAAATTTGACGCCAACATGACAGAAGCGCATAAGGTCGCGCATGTATTGAGAGGGATCGCGGACGATGCGTTTCAGCTGCTCGTGTTTAAAAACGCTTCTGCAGTCACCGAGATTCTCACTGAATGCCGACGCTTCGAAGAAGCTAAAAGCCGACGTATTGCCCACCACTTCGCCCACCTTCCGAACGCGGCAGTGATATCAACCTGTGAGGACATTCGTCTGACGACTTAGCCTTCCACTTCGGAGACTATCCCCCGAATCGTTCGATGCGAAATCGAAGCCGCATCGCCTGCACATTTCATGCGAGGGGAGCCCAGTGATACCCAACCGACCATGTCACTGATACAATCCGTTGTTCCTCAAGAACTGGCAAACGTCGGCCTTCAAAACATCTGCTGTGTCAACCGTCCTGACCTTTACCCTTCAGCCGGCTTCAACCCTATCCAACGCCACTGTCCTACTCCGAATTATCGTGATCCGAATGCGTGGAGGACACCAGACGATAAGCCAATTTGCTTCCGATGTGGACGTGTTGGACCCATTTCAAGGTACTGCCGAAGTCCTTGGCCCTCGCCTACTCGACCAAGCTTTTCCAGCTTCCGCTATCCACCCCGAACTCAACCTCAGGTACCATCCCAAACTGAACCAGAAACATTTGCTGAGAACACTAGGAACGCCGCCCAGTACAGCCGCTCGCCCTCACCACGACGCCGGCCTTCTCGTTCACCTCCACCACGCCGTTCCTCGTCCCCGTCCTACGCCCGGCGTTTTCCTTCGGAAAACTGACGGCTGTAGCTCCTGGAGGTGACGCTGCTGTAACGACCTGCCCTCAAATTCCTCTGTTGACGCTCCCTACCAATCAGAACCTGATCGACGTTGAAGTGGATGGCCTACCTGTTAAAGCTTTGATTGACACCGGCGCCCATATTTCTGTTATGAGCTCTCACCTCCGTCAGCAGTTCAAGAAAGTTATGACCCCTGCCTCATTACCTGTTGTACGTGTGGCCGACGGTGGTACGTCTCCTGTAGCTGGCCTCTGTACCGCACGTGTCAGTGTTGCCCGCCGTCAAACTTCTGTTTTGTTCACCGTCCCCGCCGGCTGTTCCAATGATGTCATCCTCGATCTTGAGTTTTTATCCGCCCACTCCGCCCTCATCGACTGTTCCGCTGGTACGGTACAACTTGACCTACCAAGTGTAATTGATCAACCCGGACCGATCACAAGCCGCCTCTGTTCTGCTGAGCACGTCCGTTTGCCGCCGCAAGTCGTGACTTGTGTTGCTGTGACGCCCTCCCCACCAGTACCTGACGGTGACTATGTGCTCGCTCCCATCACTGCCATTCTGTTGACGCACAGTGTTGGCATTCCTCACACTGTTATAACTCTACGGGACAATCTTACTTGTCTTCCTGTGGTGAATTTCAGACTGCGTTCACAAGTGCTCCCACAGGGCATTCCCTCGCTAGGCTGACGCCCTCCTACGAGTACGTTATCTCGGCCTTGTCTCCACCTGATGTTGCTCACTCGTGCACCGCCGATATCCCATCTGCTTCACGAGATGTCTCCTACCAACCTGAACAAAATGATCGCTCCAGACCTTTTGCCCCACCAAGCTGACGATCTCCTTCGCCTCCTCTCCTCTTATCCCGACGTCTTTGACCTTTGTGACCGTCTTCTGGGTCAAACCTGCGCTGTCAAGCACCGAATGAACACTGGCGATGCCCATCCCATCCACCGACGACCATATCGGGTTCTTCAGCTGAGCGCCACATCATTCAAAAGGAGGTCGACAAGATGCTCGCCAAAGATATAATCGAGCCTTCCTGTAGCCCTTGGGCTTCTCCTGTTGTTCTGGTTAAAAAGAAAGACAACAGTTGGAGGTTTTGCGTGGACTACCGGCATCTTAACAAGATCACCAAAAAAGACGTGTACCCGCTCCCACGCATAGACGACGCCGTGGATTGCCTTCATGGTGCCAAGTATTTTTCTTCAATCGGCCTGCGGTCAGGGTACTGGCAGATAGCCGTCGATGACATGGACCGTGAGAAGACCGCTTTTGTTACCCCGGACGGCCTTATCAGTTTAAAGTCATGCCCTTCGGCTTATGCAACGCCCCGGCCACCTTCGAACCCATGATGGACACTCTCTTACATGGTTTTAAATGGTCCATTTGCCTGAGTTATCTTGACGTCATTGTATTTTCACCGACATTTGCAACGCATCTCGACCGACTTTCCTCTATTCTTTCTGTGTTTCGCAAAGCCGGCCTGCAACTTAATTCATCTAAGTGCCACTTCGGACGTCAGCAACTTATCATGCTGGGTCATCTTGTCGACTCCACCGGTGTTCGCCCCGACCCTGACAAAGTTCGAGCCGTGCAGAAGTTCCCCGTTCCAACTTGCACAAAGGAAGTTCGTAGCTTTCTGGGCTTATGCTCCTACTTCCGTCGTTTTGTCAAGCATTTCGCGGAAATCGCACGCCCTCTCACAAACTTACTGAAGACAGGCATCTCGTTTTATTGGGGCGCTGCACAGGCTACCGCCTTCTCTACCCTCATCACGTCGCTCACTACACCACCTGTCCTGGCTAATTTCGACTGCTCCGCTCCTACAGAACTCCGCACCGATGCCAGCGGCCACGGAATCGGCGCTGTTTTGGTCCAGTATCAGAATGGGCATGCCCGTGTTATCGCATATGCCAGCCGCCTCCTTTCCCCAGCCGAACAGAACTACTCCATCATGTAACGGGAATGTCTTAATTTCGGTTGGGGGGTGGGCAAATTCCGCCCCTACTTACATGGCCGGCATTTCACTGTCACTACCGATCACCACGCACTTTGCTGGCTTTCGTCCCTTAAAGATCCCACCGCGCGTCTTGGTCGCTGGGCACTGCGGCTCCAAGAGTACACTTACTCTGTTTATTATAAATCTGGCCGATTGCACAGGGACGCTGACTGTTTGTCCCGCAATCCCGTGGATCCCCCTGAAGCATCCGATGACACGCCTGCCTGTATACTCTCGCTATCCGCTTTCGACCACATCCGAGATGAACAGCTGCGTGATCCCAGCTTACGTGAGCTTATTCAGAAGCTGGATCCCGCAGCACCCGATCCGTTTCTTCGCCTCTTCGTGCTTAAAGATGGCACATTATATCGCTACAACGTCCTTCCGGAGGGACGCGAGCTGTTGCTCGTCATTCCTACGCATCTGCGCTTGAGCGTTCTCGACCAGCTGCTCAATGACGCCCCAACAGCTGGTCACCTTGGAGTTTCCCGGACCTACGACCGTGTGCGGCGTCGCTTCTTCTGGCCCGGTCTTTACCGCTCCGTTCGTCGCTACGTTGCTGCTTGCGAACCGTACCAACGCCGAAACAAACCACGAATACCTCCTGCTGACCTCCTTCAGCCCCCTGACGTCCCGTCTGACCCTTTTTTCCGAGTTGGCCTTGACCTCCTCGGTTCTTTCCCTGCCTCTACTTCTGCAAACAGATGGATTGCCGTTGCTACGAGCCACGCCACCCGATACGCAATTACACGCGCCCTCCCTACCAGTTGTGCTACGGACGTCGCTGATTTCCTGCTCCATGATATCATCTTGCATCACGGAACCCCTTGTTAACTCCTCACCGACCGTGGCCGCTACTTTCTCTCCAGAGTTATCGATGACTTGCTTAGCTCCTGCGCGACAAAACACAAATTTACGACGGCTTACCACCCGCAAACCAACGGCTTGACCGAACGCTTCAACCGGACGATAACTGACATGCTTTCCATGTATGTCTCTTCTGACCATCAAGACTGGGACGTTGCGTTGCCCTTCGTTACGTTTGCCTACAATTCTTCCCGTCATGATACCGCTGGTTTTTCACCCTTTATCTTCTGTTTGGCCGCGACCCCCAAGTTACCTTTTGACACGATCAACCCCGATGCCGTCCATTTCCCTACTGACTACGCCCGCGATGCCATTTCCAAAGCTGACGAGGCACGCCAAATAGCTCGGCATCGCCGTACTACATCGCAAGGACACCAGAATCACCGCTATGACTCCCGTCATCGCGACTTTATCTACACTCCGGGTGCCCTTGTGCTTTTATGGACTCCGGCTCGGAGTGCTGGACTCCGAAAAATTGCTTTCTCGGTACTCCGGTCCCTACCGTGTCTTAAGGCGTGTAACCTATCTTACTTACGAGATTGGCCCTCTCGCGTCTTCCTCTCCCTCCGTCTCGCCCCCTACAGACGTTGTTCACGTGTCCCAACTTAAACCCCACCACTCGCCCACACCACAGCAAGCACCGTGACGGTGCTTCAGCGGCCGTTTGCCCAGCGCCAACGCCGGGCAAACGCCAAGCGCGCCAGCTGTGCGACGTGTGACGTCACTGCTTCTCGCGCATGCGCAGCACGGCTCTAGCCACGCGAAACTGCTCAACCTCGGCCAGTGTAGCTCACGCTACAAAATAAGATGTATATACAAAAATACTAGACAAAAAATCTGTACAGCATACCTGATTAAATCAAGCAGGCTAGGCGGCAATCTCTCACCGCCCCGTTTCAAAAAAGATCCCAATAAATCATCATCATCAGGTGTAAAACGGACCCCACCCGAAACAGCCACTGCCAGTAGGCCAAAGGCAGTGGCTGTTTCGGATGGGATCTAATGAAATAGCTTTGCGAATCGTATATATAGCCACCAGTTATTGGACCACCAAGGTTCCAGGCATGAAGCGACTGTTATTTACAGAATTGCTCATTGAAACCGCGAGTGGTACCTAAATATCCTCACTGCAGCAAATATTCATCTTAAAGCGCATAAGTACTTTATTGCAGCGAAGCTGAATATGGATAGGGTTTCATGTATTTTTCGTTTTTGTACGTCGACAATACGCGTTTGTGAGCATGAGCCGACCCTGGAGACAGTGCAATACCGGGCAGATGCGCGGCGTTAGGTGACGCATTCCTCCTTTAAAGATTAATAATAATAATAATAATAATAATAATAATAATAATAATAATAATAATAATAATAATAATAATAATATAATAATAATAATAATAATAATAATAATAGTATTGTCACGGGACTATTGCTAAAGAGGAGCGTCGATGAAGAAGACGTTTTTGGATCTAGCGCGCTCTCGCCCATATGCTTCAGCGCTTCATCGCCTTGTAAATATATTGTAAATACGTTTTACTGTTGTGTCTGCCTCCCCGTAACAATATAATAATAATAATTTCAATAAATAAATCAAGAGGCATTGGTTCCAGCTGATGGGTATACCGATAATGTTTGTGGACAGCACATAAACCCACGACCAGGAGGCATTGCTGTAAATACAAAGGACAAAATGTATCTACATTCATGAAACTTTGACTCGCAAGATGACAATGCCACCAACTGTGGGGATGTCTGTGCGGTACAAATGAAAGAATGAACTGTGATATCCACTGCGTCTATATCTCCAGGCACATCCACGTGTGATATGGAGAAGTTCAAGGACACGCACGTTGCATGGGCGGTGATCACACCACCCCTGTGATGATCGTTGCAGACTTCATTGTGGACATTTCAAAACCAGACAAGAACTGGTTCACTCAGTTTGTGCTAAAAGAGTTCGGTTTGTAGTGCCCTATACCAATCCAAATCATTGAACTACACAACAACGGTCATGTACAGAGTTAGCTTTGGCAAATAATCTGTCTAAGGTTGTAACCGAACCAATCAGTGTACTTCAGAGTAATCACAAAGCAATAGTCACTACCATTACCAAATGATGAAAATAAATACACGTACCCTTGTCTAACCCTATGTGATGTGTTACACCTTCGCTGGTCACTCACTTAAACACTGTGGAATGGCTCCTCAGTATTTAAGCAAAGCTTCATACGTATTCTTTAACAAGTTTGTTGGATCCTTTTGGTCGGATTCTCGCCGAGGGAGGTGGGCCGACCCCGGCGACAGTGTAGCATAGAGTGGGCCGAGCCTGGTGATGGTGCAATAAAGACTGGGTCGCTCCTGAAGACAGTGATATCCGCGGAAGTCACGTGGGCTGTGTGGTGCGGTGCGTCTCCAACCATTGCTGTTTTGCCGGAAATGCAGGTATTTGCTATAATGCAATATACGAATCTACATAAGGCACAATAGTTATGCGATGGGAAAATAAGGTGAACAATTGCTTGCGCGTATAGAAAAATAAATTCCACGCATCGTGTTTACCTTTCATAGAAATTACACTAAACGTATGAAGATAGTGTCGCGAAACGTAGACTCGAACTAGTGCGTCAGGTCTGCGGTTGTTTTTTTTTTCTTTGATTTTTATCGCAATTATTTCTTATGCGACGCAGTGCTTGGAACTCGCAAGTTGCCCCTCCGCCGTGGGTCGTCCGGCATTGCAATCGCTCTCTGATAAAGTGGCCCGTAACGAATTGAAAAAAAAAATATTGCGGCAGAACACGTCTTACGATAACATTGTAGCGAAGTTACGCAGCTGTTAATTTTCGGACGCATCACCTCACCAGGGAGACGACGATGAAGGGGGAAGAGCTCCGGCAGAAGCAACTGTACAGCGGCAGGTACGACAACGATGAGAGGTATCATTCGAAAAACTGGGCTTATTAACTTGGTATACCGTTTCATTCCCCTGGCCTGACTTTTAAGTTTGCCCCCCATTTACCAAGACCCTTATCGCGTCATCGTGTGCCTATCTTCCGTCACCTATGTCAATGAGCCGGTCAACACAGCCTCCGACAAGCGTTGTCTTGGCCGCCAGTTGGTCCACGTGAGCCGCCCCAAGCCATATCATGACCCCCCTAATTTTCACGTCGCCTTTAGTCGCCAGGATGGCTTCCCTTCGCCACCGGGGTACTGTAGTGAGGATGAAGCAACGACCGCAGCAGTGGGACTGTCGTGGCTGGAGGTGCGAGCGTAATCACGAGCTGCTGACGCCGGCTGAGACTGTCTTTGTGCCCGCCGTGCAATCCTTCCGCATGCCGTCCAACGTTATTAAACCCCCTTCCACCTGTATTATCTCATGGTTCGTCAAGGCCTGATACGGAAGGGCGTATGTGATCCGGCTGATTACGAATTCGTGGATCAGGTTGATGGTCTCTCCTTCAGTTGGGCCGTGTCAGCTTCTTGCCACTCTCAGTATCACCCTGGCAACGTTTCCTGTGACCGCCGTTAGTATTTGAAGAGTGTGTCTTTCTTGTTCCATCATTCTGCGCTGTATCCACATCCCCAATATTCTGGTGTCTCCACTTCTCGAATCGGCGCCCCGTCGAGTGTCAGAGTGATTAACACCCAGTTCTTCTTTCTTGCGTATTTCGCAAGCACCCGAATGAGTTCTCATTTCTCGGGTGCGCACGCCATTCGGCTGTCATATTATCCGACTCCAAGCAGCTTGCCGCCTGTTCTAAATGGGACGGCACCCCAGTCAATAATAAAATTTTTGGGTGATGAACTAGAAGGGCACCACGCTATCATATGGTGTCCTGCACATGAGGGACTAGCAGGGAACGCGAGGGCAGACCGTACTGCTGGATGTTTAAACGTCCTAGACGCGGCAGGGCCCAGCGACGACCTTTCACTGAATTCTCGTGACATGCTTTTACAGCAAAGGAACAGCGGAGACGTTTTGGACATCCTCACTCGAACTTAAACAGCCAGCAGAAGAGGGACTGGCGTCGTATTGAGACGAATACATACCCCAACCTGCACCATCTACACAGAATACACCCCACGAGGTTCATTGCCGAGTGACGGTAGTGCACAGACATACCCTCATTAAAACACATCACATGGGAGTGTCCGAGAAGGTCTCGTCACATAGACAGCCCAATAATACAGAAACATCCACTCATGAGGAATAAGCAGTGGGAGGCGTGGCTTGCGGACGAGGGCCGGGAGAGCCAATTGGCTATTCTGGACCAAGCCCAGTGATCCACTCGTGCCCGTGGATCCCTGGAATAGGGGCCCCAACCAGCGTGCATGCTTTCATTTATTTATTTGGTTTCAATAATTTTTTTCTCACTCACTCACTCACTCACTCACGTCTACGCTTACGAGCTTCCCCAGCTGCTACGGTCCAGCTCGGCTTTCACTGTATTCGGTACAGGTTAGCGCTACGGCACCCACCCATCGTGCAAAACGATTAAGACGCGTATATATTAAAGCGAAGCTTTATATGACTGGGCGAAACGAAAAAGCGTCGGTCCATCGCCTTTGTATATAAACTTTCATCGTCAGCATTGGCTCGAGCGTCGTCTTCTCCGCAGCTGGCTCCTTGACGCCCCTCGTGTTGCGATCGTGCTCGGCACGCGCTCGTGCCACTGCTCCCAGCGTTCGCGTCGTCTTTTTCCGTTGCCACTAATCATTCCAGTGCAGAATTTCACTTCTCTTCTGTCGTAGTTATGGGGAGGCCGCGTTTAAAACTACTGGGTATGAGCCATTGCTTAAGGGGGTATGAGCCGTTGATTTGTCTTGTGTAACAGACTGATTGCTTCTGAAGTAATTAACTTTCGAAGAATCGCTAGCGGCAACAGCGGACTGCTGGCATACAGTCAGTGAGGTCGTTCTCCTCCGTCGCAGCCGAACGCCGCGTGTAACCTCATTAAGAAACACAAAGGCGTAACCAATAATTGAGGAATACTTTAATGAACCATCATGATTAATCCAGTCCTAAACACCGGGGCCGCGCGTTTCAGCTTTGCTGGTTAACATCTCTACGAAGTGCAATTGGACGGTGATTATATATATATATATATATATATATATATATATATATGTCGACACTTGTTGATGGTTTATCTTTTTTCCCGGTGACCATTTTTGTTTCCCTCTTGGAAGCTTACCTCACCGCACCTTTGTTTCTTTGAGCATGGAATTTTCTTGCAGAAAAAGGGCATTGCATTGGTTTCACGTGTAACACCCACCATCTTATGTGACATCTTTTTATCTTACTTTGACCAAGCACTATAATGTGTTTTACTTCATCTCATCGCAATGTTCTTAAAGTTTTTAGATACGTTGATGATTTTTTAGTTGTTATTGACAATAGGTGCCCTTTGCCGTGCGATGGAATGGTTGAGCAGATATACAAGTTTTTAGAGTAAACGCAAAAGGACTCACATTTACTAATGAGCTTCCGAAGGACAGTACGTTGCAGTTTTTAGACCTTAACCTAACACTTCTGAGTGATCACGTTTGCTGTGCCTACACCCCTCGAGGTAAAAAATAATTGTTGCAGTACGACTCAGCGCACTCTAAGACTGTGAAGCGTGGAATCGCCTTACTTTGCCTGAATCGGCTCTGCGCAAGTCATGTGTAATATGATGCAGGCGAGTTTCGCATCAGCTTGTTAATACTGTTAAGGGCTGGCTTCCCTAAGTCTGTCTTAATTCTGTGATTGAGTCCCTGCTACAAAAGTTGAAAGCCTCCACTGCCAATGTGAAGGCGCACTTCGCAGGAAAGGGAGCGGGTTAAGCCAGAGGCAGTCCCATATGTTCACCGTTTGAGCCATAACCTCAAGAAGGTGGCTACCAGATATGGCATTCCCGTTGTTTTTTTCAGCTCCCAACAAATTGGCTCAATTATGCCCTCGTACACACGCGATGGGCCGCGAGGCAGCCAGAAGCAGCACACCAACCCTGTCAGGAGCTGTTTGGAAGGGGTGGTCTATGAAATACCCCTAGACTGCGGTAGGTCGTACATTGGACAAACGGGACGTTTGCATTAATGACAGACTGAGGGAGCATGCTAATAGTATTGGCAAGTGTGACAATGCGCATCTTCCTGCGCACTGTAAGTCCTGTCACTGTGAGCCACGCTTTAAGCAAGTGTCGATTCTGGGCAAAAGTGGCGACAAAACTTCGAGGGAGTTGTTGGAAGCTTTCTTTATTAAAAAGAAAGGGTCTGATTGTGTTAGTGACACATCCATCACATTATATTCTGCAGAAATGTGCTGTCTTGATAAAATGTTATCACGACCATGTCGTTCCATGTCATACCTTGGCTCTCTGCGCACGCGCGGAAGTTAACTTTCTTTCTGTATGATCTGATGCTGTCATTAAACAGTTCGTAGTTTTGGCGCTTCACTGTCTCCTCTCTTCTGTCCCCTTTTCACAAAATGCATTTCGCGCCACAGACAAGGTTACCTAGGAAATATCTGCGCCAACTTGTCCAAGAAGTAGTTCTTTTGGAGGTAGGGAACGCCGAAGGAACGGACGTCTAAGGCCTGCGCTCTAAAAAGCAAGGAGGGCGAAGAAATAGTGTGTCACCTTTCACTTTTGAAAACCTGTGAACACTATACCTCCTCGACGAATTAAGTTACCTCATTCTGTTCAATTCATGTTTATCCAACCGACACAAAACGAAACTGCGTATGACTTACTGCGTACAATATTGCGCTTCGGCCATAGCTACTAAAGAAAACAGTAATGCACCTGGAATTAAAGGGCCCCTAAACCACCTCAGATATTTTTGACATTTCAAGTAAACACGCGCATCGAGTTCAGAATGCCGTCACGATCAACGATGCAAAGGCTGCAGCGCTACGCGCCGCGGAAGTGCCACAAAATAAAAAAAAAGAAAACAATGCCGTCCTCCTCCCCTCGCCTTTCCGGTATTAACAGCGGTCGTCACGATGTCAGTAGGGGGAATGGTGGTGATGTCAACTGCGGAAGCAATGTCCCATTGGTCGAACAAGAACCTACGACTTCCGGTTAGTCTGCTAGCAGGTACGCGCGCTTTCTTCTTTCTCGTCGTGTTGCTCGTTTGTGCGCCCTTGCGAATCGGTAATTACAGCCCGCAACGCAAGTGCCAAATCGCTCGCGTTCCAACACAGTCGTGCTTAGCGGTCTGATTAGCTGCGCGAAGAGAGTA
Source organism: Dermacentor silvarum (assembly GCF_013339745.2). Taxonomy (NCBI): domain Eukaryota; kingdom Metazoa; phylum Arthropoda; class Arachnida; order Ixodida; family Ixodidae; genus Dermacentor; species Dermacentor silvarum. The sequence goes on along the minus strand of NC_051154.1, from coordinate 356,028,490 downwards.
CGACAGTGTTGGCCTTTCCAGACGTGCGCGCAAACAAAGGGTCTATAGCGGCACGCTAGCATAACACGGGCTTTGCACCGCAGCAAAAGCGGGTAGCCGAGAAGCGCTGAGTCCACGTCCCCGTTACCGGCGCGGTAACTCGTCGCACGCCGTTTGCCAATCGTGGGCCGCCATTCGCAGCGGTTTTTGCTCGCGAACAGCGAGATTTCCTCGCCGTACGTAGAGAGGATGAGACCGGGACTCATTTGTGCGGCAGCCTCACCGCCGCTGATCGCTCGACGGCGCCGATATCGTTGCTAGGCTATTTCTGGTTCACTTCAAAGCTAAAACGGGACGGGCGCTTCGAAATTAAATACCGACGCTCACAAGCCGCAACATTTTCTTATCGCTGTTATCGCTCTTCGCAATAATTGTACACAAAGAAGAAAAATACACCGTCGGCGGCGATGCGAGCATAGCCGAGCCCGTCGTTACCGTCGTTACCGTCGCCCGTCGTTACTGTACCGTCGTCTACCGGCGGTAGCCGTGCAAAGCAGCTGAGCGATAGCCGATGTTTTCGTTGCCGGTGTCGGAGACGCGCGGCTTCGCGGTCGTCGATTGGCCCATTGATCGGGCAGCGGGCGGGGCGCCGCCGAACTGCCGTCTACTTTGGAACCTCCCGCGCGGCAGAAGTCCTACGGCATTGGCGGCCGGTTCGCCGTCGGTACATGTGCCGCTAGCGTGGACGTGCCTAACCGGAAGTAAGCAGTGCTTTGAGAAGCGCGTTGGCGATGACGTATGTCCCGTGACCTTTCGAGAAGCACTCAGCGAGGAGGGGAGACCAGCCGATGAGGAGTAGCGAAGGAAAGAGCGAAACCAACCCGCCGTGGTTGCTCAGTGGCTATGGTGTTGGGCTGCTGAGCACGAGGTCGCGGGATCGAATCCCGGCCACGGCGGCCGCATTTCAATGGGGGAAATGCGAAAACACCCGTGTACTTAGATTTAGGTGCACGTTAAAGAACCCCAGGTGGTCCAAATTTCCGGAGTCCCCCACTACGCCGTGCCTCATAATCAGAACTGGTTTTGGCACGTAAAACCCATAATTAAATTTTAAAGAGCGAAACGAGTGAGGGCCGTTTTTCGATCATCAAACGCGTGTAACTCAGCTATTACTGCACCATTTCGAAAAATTCTCGCGGCTACGTGTTCGTTGTAGACCCGTGCACAACTGCAACACCACAACTAAATTTCGACCTCTGAGTGGTTTTGGGGGCCCTTTAAGAAGCGATTGGATAAAGTCGCGTTCTGCAGCTGATATATAAGCCAGCACCGTGTTTAATGAACTAAAATGAAAGGAATTCTACGAAGCCAAAGGCAGGATAGGAAAGCGATGGAGCTAGAAGCCGTGTCTTTTCAATTTTTTAGCAATGGAGAGTGCCACTTTAAACAAAGAAATACAATGTCGATTGTACAGGGTCTCCCAGCTGTCGTGCACCAAGCTAAAAAAGAAACACGGGTTATTCTACGTTTTAAGACCAAGTGAACGTTGTTTAGAGTAACGGTTTAGCGACTGATATTCAATCAGTAAATAAAAGCAATCAACTTGCTCTTTAATGGTTCCCTTAAGTGCCAAAATTTCAAAAACGGCGTTGTAGAGAATCGTGACAGAAGTAAAAATGAAGTGTTTCGAGCCAGGCACACGTCACGTATTTATTACTATCCTCTTAAATGGAAAGGCCGGCGAAATACTCAAAATTATACATGACTGCATGCGCACAAGCTGTTCATCTGTTACTGTATGGGCCGAGCGTGTGAACACAAAACTTGGATTTATCATCATTATCAGCCTATATTTATGTCCACAGCAGGATGAAGGCCTCTCACTGCGATCTCCAATTGCCCCTGTCTTCCCTTAGCTGATTCCAACTTGCGCATGCAAATTTCCTAACTTCATCACCCACCTGTTTTTGCCATCCTCGACTGCGCTTCCCTTCTCTTGGTATCCAGGAGCACAGTAGGCTACGTGAATATCTTGGCAATATCAAAAGGATTCCACAGCTACCTTGGTTCTCCACATAATAAAAGTTGAAGTTACCTAATAAGAAAGAGTTAAGGCAAGGAGACACAATCTCTCCAATGCTATTGACTGCATGCTTAGAGAAGTATTCAAGCTCTTAGACTGGGAAGGCTTAGGAGTGAGGATCAACGGCGAATATCTCAGTAACTTTCGGTTTACATTGCAGTTGACATTCTCATTCAGCAACAATGGGGATAGATAACAACAAATGGTTGAGGACCTTAACCGAGAAAGTGTAAGAGTGGGTTGAAGATTAGTATGCACAGACAAAGATAATGTTCAGTAGCCTGGCAAGGGAACAAGAATTCAGGATCGCCAGTCGCCTCTAGAGTCAATAAACGAGCGCGTTTATCTAGGTCAATTACTCAGAGAGGACCCTGATCATGAGAAAGAAATTTACAGAAGAATAAAATTTCAAATTGGTTGAAGTGCCACGGCAGGCACTACCAAATCTTGACTTGGAGCTTACCACTGTCGTTGAAAAAAAAAGTGTACAATTATTGCACTCTACCGGTGCTAAATATGGGGCAACTTAGAGGTTAACAAAAAAGCTCGAGAACAAGTAAGGACGGCATAAGGAGCGATCGGATGAAACATGTTAGGCCTAACGTTAAGAGACGGAAGAGAGTGGTGTGGATAGAGAGAAACAGGGATAACTGGCATTCTAGTTGACAATAAGAAGAAAAAAAATGGAGCTTAGCAGGCCACGTAATGCGTAGGATGGATAACCGGTGTAACATCCATCCATCCATCCATCCATCCATCCTATCCGATCTTTAACGATGCACGAACAGCTGATGGCGATTATTGCGTAATGTTCGGCGACATGCGCTGCGCTGAACGACGAGCCTGATATAAATTGCTTGCTTTGCCACTGAGACTGCGCGATAGCGCCGCTAGTGTACGTGTGCACTAGAGTCACAGGTATTGCGCACGGGTGCGCCGTTACATTGTGTTTTATTTCGCGGTATTGCTCCATTGGCGGCAAAAAATGTAAACACTGACGTATACCTCGCTCGAACACCTCATTTCGGCATGTCTTACGATTATCTACAACCGCCTAATGACATTGACTGACAACCGTAAACACGGTCTGGGCCGCTGCCACCAGCGCCGTTCCCGTAGTCCCTCACCATCATCTCATAACAAAGTATGACGGCTGCCTAGGCGCTGCAATTTGTGGTCCGTATTTACACATGCGCCACGCGCAGAATTCGCGGGCGCGTCACTAGATGCGCGAGAGACGAGACAGACTGCATACACGTCTCAAACCTGGCGCGTCTCTGCGGCGACAATACGGTGTGTCGCCACATTACCCCAATCCTAATCGCAATAACGTCGACATTCTCGCGAAGAAAGTATTACGCGGGCACCGTTTTATTTCTGTGGCTGTGGGGTCTTCCTCGATGCGGGGGATCCGGGCAGAGAGCGGTGTCCGAGGCGTGCAAACACGAAAACTAGCGGCGGGCGACTGCAGCATTTGCGCGGGAATGACGCAGTCGTACCTGACATTCACTTTGTGTGCGCGCCGTCCAGACTGTTCTGAAGAGGCCGACCTTTAGGTATCCCGAAACAGGTGAAGACGAGGGTGTGTGCGTTTCGCGGGGTCGTTTCCTGCTCGGCTGTACTGTCCATCAGGGGAGAGTGATTCATTAGTCACGCTTAGTTTTGTTGTGTGCGTGGTGCTTTTGAGAACACTTCTGGTCGCCTCAACTATGGCCCTATTGGATCATGTCGGCTTGCCTGATTGGTCAGAGTAGGCGATTGTTGGAGAAGCGTGCGTCTCACAATGGTCCGCGTGTCCCTTTAATGCTGTTAAAACCTATTTGAGGAAGGGCTCTGAATCTTTCGTGAAAAGGGACCGCAGCCCACAGTGCACTCCCCACGGGAGACCAGGCCAGTCAGGCAGGTGGCCGACGACCGAATGACATCGTTTTGTATGTTATATGTGTACAGTGTAAATCTAAGTAATACCAAGTTAATAACCTTGTTTTCGAATGATACCTCTCATCGTTGCATTACCCGCCGATATACAGTGTTCTTGCTGGAGCTCGTCCCCTTCATCGTCGTCTCCCTGGTGAGCTGATGCGTCCGAAAGTTAACAGATGTGTCATTTCGCTACAATATTATCGTGAGACTTGTTCCGCCGCAATATTTTTTCCAATTCGTTACGGGCTACTTTTACCAGAGAGCTATTGCAATACCGGGACGAGCCACGGCGGAGGGGCAATAGTGAGTTTCAAGCACTCCGTCGCATAAGAAATATTGCGATAAAAAAATCTAAGCATAAAACAATCGCAGACCTGACGCACTTGTTCGAGTCAACGTTTCGACACTATTCATACGTTTAGTGTAATTTCTATGAAAAGGTAAACACGATGCGTGGAATTTTATTTTTCTATACGCGCAAGCAATTGTTCACCTTATTTTCCCATCGCAGAACTATTGTGCCTTATAGATTCGTATATTGCATTATAGCAAATACCTGCATTTCCGGCAAAACAGCAATGGTTGGAGACGCACCGCACCACACAACCCACGTGACTTCCGCGGATAACACTCTTCAGGAGCAACCCAGTTTTATTGCACTATCAAGGCTCGACCCACTCTACTGCTACACTGTCGCCGGGGTCGGCCCACCTCCCTCGGCGAGAATCCCACCAAAAGGATCCAACAAACTCGATAAAGAATACAATAAAGCTTTGCTTAGATATTGAGTAGCCATTCCACTGGTTCAAGTGGATGCAGAGCAGCGAAGGGTAACACATCCACATAGGGTTAGACAAGGGTACGTGACTTATTTTCATCATTTGGCAATGGTAGTGACTATTGCTTTGTGATTACGCTGATGTACACTGATTGGTTCGGTTACAACCTTAGACAGATTCTTGGCCAAAGTTATATCTGTACAGACCGTTGTTGTGAATTCATTCAATGACTTGGTGGTATAGGGCACTTCAAACCAAACTCTTTTAGCACAAACTGAGTGAACCATTTCTTGTCCAGTTTTGAAATGTCCACAATGAAGTCTGCAACGATCACAGGGGTGGTGTGATCACCGCCCATGCAACGTGCGTGTCCTTGAACTTCTCCATATCACACGTGTATGTGCCTGGAGATATAGACCCAGTGGATATCACAGTTCATTCTTTCATTTGTACTGCCCAGACATCCCCACAGTCGGTGGCATTGTCATCTTGCGAGTCAAGGTTTCATGTTGTAGATACATTTTGTCCTTTGTATTTACAGCAATGCCTTGCTCATGTGTCCATGGGCTGTAAACAAACGATTTCGGTATACACATCGACTGGAACCAATGCATCTTGATTTATTATATTTTATCATTATTATTAATATTATTGTCATTAGTGGCAGAGTGCTTGACGTCTGCTTCACCTTCGCCGCGGGTCGGCCTGGTATTGCACTATCTCCGGGATCGGCCCACACTCACCTATTGTACTGTCGACGTGCATAGATAGATAGATAAGAACTTTATTGATGTCCTGAAGGAATCCGCTCCCGTATTACAGGGACAGGATCGCGGGCCGCTCCGACGTAGGGATGGGGCGGCCTAGCGTCACCGGGGTCGGGGCCGTCTGGACAGCCTGGAGTTGTAGTAGAAGGACCGGGCTCTTGATCATGGAATCAAATTCTTCTTGATAGAAGTCAGGATACTTTAACCGTAAAATTGAAATTATTATTATTATATTATTATTACTATTATTATTATTATTATTAATATCTTTAGAGGAGGAATGCTACACCTAGCCGCGGATCTGCCCGGTATTGCACTGTCTACAGGGTCGGCTCATGCTCACAAACGCGTATTGTCGACGTACAAAACGAAAAATACATGAAACCCTATCCATATTTAGCTTCGCTGCAATAAAGTACTTATGCGCTTTAAGATCAATATTTGCTGCAGTGAGGATATCTAGGTACCACTCGCGGTTTCAATGAGCAATTCTGTAAATAACAGTCGCTCATGCCTGGAACGTTGGTGGTCCAATAAACAGGTGTCTATATATACGATTCGCAAAGCTATTACATTAGATCCCATCCGAAACAGCTCTGCCTTTGGTCTACTGACAGTGGCTGTTTCGGTGGGGTCTCTTTTACACCTGATGATGATGATAATGGGATCTCCTTTGAAACGGGCTTTGAGAGATTGCCGCCTAGCCTGCTTGATTTATGCTTGATTATTTGAGGTATGCTGTACATGTTTTTGTCTAGTATTTTTGTATACATCTTATTTTTTTACAGCAAAGCTTTTAAGGCTCACTCTTCGGTGGTCGCGTCCGGCAATAGAAAAGACTCTCATTGGCCGTATGCTGTATGTGCGAATGAAAGCGCGTGAGAGCGAGGGACGCGTGCTTACACGGGGAGCGAGCGCACGGCAGAGAGCAAACGCGACTTATGCGCGAGTGAAAGCGTGCGAGGGCAAAGGACACCAGCTTTCACGGGGAGCGAACGCATGGCGGAGAGTACACGCTACTTATGTGCGAGTGAAAGCGCGTGAGGGCGAGGGACGCGCGCCATCATGGGGAGCGAACGCACGGCGGATAGCAAACGTGGCTTATGCGCGAGTGAAAGCGCGCGAGCTTGAGGTAGGCGCTCTTTCACGGGGAGCGTACGCACGGCGTAGAGCAAACGCAACTTATGTGTGAGTGAAATCGCGCGAGGGCGAGGGGCGTGCGTTTTCACGGGGAGTGTACGCACGGCGGAGAGCAAAAGCGACTCATGTGCGAGTGAAAGTGCGCGAGGGCAAGGGACGAGTGCTTTCACGGGGAGAGAGCGTACGGCGGAGAGCAAACGCGACTTATGCGCCAGTGAAAACACGCGAGGGTTAGGTACGCGCTCTTTCACGGGGAGCGTACGCACGGCGGAGAGCAAAAGCGACTTATGTGCGAGTGAAAGGCCGCGGGCAAGGGACGCACGCTTTAACAGGGAGCGAACGCACGGCGGAGAGCAAACGTGACTTCCCAGTGGAGGGGAAGCGGTGGGGAGGAGGGCATGGAGGCACCCTAGACTGCGGGTGTCTAGCCCACTGCGGCGAATGCGCGCCGCCTGCCGGCGTCTGCCGCCTGTGTCGCCGACTCTCTCTGTCTGGGCTCTCGCCCGCCTCTCCCCTAACAGTGTCGACAACGGCGTTTAGCCATTCCGTCACGAAGCCAGCGTTTTGACAGCGGTTGTTTGCGGTCACACAAATAACGCGCACAACTGTTGTCGACGGCGGCGGCGTTTTGCCCGCGTTCGCAGCGAATGCGCGCGGCGTTGGTGACGTGTTTATGAAGAACGTGCCAACCTTTGCCGTGCACCATATGACGGTGTACCGTAGCGACCATAAGGGCGTCCCTGTGGTCACTATATACGTGAAAACCACTGGATGATATATTTCTCATTGTTTAATAGTTCAAAAAACCAATTACATGTACCATCTCATCTAAAAGTCATAATTGGAAATACATCATCATCATCATCATCATCTCAGCCTATTTTATGTCCACTGCAGGACGAAGGCCTCTCCCTGCGATCTCCAATTACCCCTGTCTTGCGCTAGCGTATTCCAAGTTGCGCCTGCAAATTTCCTAACTTCATCATCCCATCTGGTTTTCTGCAGACCTCGACTGTGCTTCCGTTCTCTTCGTATCCATTCTGTAACCCTAATGGTCCACCGGTATCCATCCTACGCATTACATGGCTTGCCCAGCTCCATTTCTACCGCTTAGAACTAGAATATCGGCTATCCCCGTTTGTTCTCTGATCCACACCGCTTTCTTCCTGTCTCTTAACATTAGTCCTAAGTGTAAGCTTATGATATGATTAATAAAAGTCGGGCCTCTCGGTTCCTTTTCTTCTCGTCTCTGTCTCTAGTACGACGTCGAGCGTCAAGCTCTCCGGACAGCAGTGAACCGGCTGGACTGTAGACCATTTTCCGAAATGAAGATCCTTCGAGCATGGCCGTACGCGTCGATGGCACAGAAAGCGACGAAAGCGCTGTTGTAATACTTGAAGGCGAGAGGTCTTGACGACTGTGTGTAGACGTGGTGCGAACCTTTAAATGTGCGTGCCACTGTGCTCTACCTCCCCTCTCTCCCTTTTCATCCCATACACCCTCTTCTAGTGAAGAGTAGAAAAACGGACGTGCGTCTGGTTAACTGCCCTGCAATGCCTTTCCTTTATATATATATATAATATATATATATATATTATAGCATATCATAAGAGGCCAAAACAATAACACCAAGGACAACATAGGGGAAATTACTTGTACTTATTAATTGAATTAAAGAAATGATAAATTAATGAAAATGAAAACGGATGAAAAAAACAACTGTCCGCAGGTGGGGAACGAACCCACGTCTTCGCATTACGCGTGCGATGCTCTCACCATTGAGCTACCCCGGAACCGTTTTCCCATCCACTTTCTGGGGTATTTACGTTTTACAACTAGAACTAACCCTGGGAGTGTTAGGCAGCGCCCACCACTCACAAACCATAAGGCGGATGTGCAACATCCTTTCTGCCGCAGGCGTTACGAGCACGTGATCTTTTTGGGTGATGGCAACTGGTCAATAAACCCACATATGCTACCTACAGGCATCATTGTTGCCGGATTCGAGCCCTCGTTATGTAGTGAACGACAAGCAAGGGAACCGAGGGGCCCAATTTTTTGAAATAAGCATATCATAAGAAGCCAAAACAATAACACCAAGGACAACATGGGGGAAATTACTTGTACTTATTAATTGAATTAAAGAAGTGATAAATTAATGAAAATGAAAATGGATGAAAAACAACTGTCCGCAGGTGGGGAACGAACCCACGTCTTCGCGTTACGCGTGCGATGCTCTCACCATTGAGCTACGCGGAACCGTTTTCCCATCCACTTTCTGGGGTATTTACGTTTTACAACTAGAATAGACCCTGGGAGGTTAGCCAGCGCCTGTAGGTAGCATATGTGGGTTTATTGACAAGTTGCCATCACCCAAAAAGATCACGTGCTCGTGACGCCTGCGGCAGAAATGATGTTCCACATCCGTCTTAGGTTTTGAGTGGTCGCGCTGGCTAACACTCCCAGGGTTAGTTCTAGTTGTAAAACGTAAATACCCAGAAAGTGGATGGAAAAACGGATCGGCGGTAGCTCAATGGTGAGAGCATCGCCCGCGTAATGCGAAGACGTGGGTTCGTTCCCCACCTGCGGACAGTTGTTTTTCATCCTCATTAATTCATCATTTCTTTAATTCAATTAATAAGTACAAGTAATTTCCCCTATGTTGTCCTTGGTGTTATTGTTTGTTGGCTTCTTATGATATTGTCACGTAGTAGTGACGCTGAAGAAAACAGTCGTAAAACCGTGTACGACGAAACTGGTTGTTTATTGGGCGAACCTGTGCCCACAAAGCAAGGTACACTCAAAGCACAACGATAGCGGCGAAACAGTCGGCGATCGTCGAAAATCTGATCAGCTGCGAAACGCGTCGGCTTTTATACCTGAGTCATCGAAGGTTCCAGATTAATCCTGATGCCCGCGTGTCTTCCAGAAAGTTCTAGACAATTCGCGTCGCTCATACAATCAGATTACATGGGCGTCGGTGACCACAGACGACGGATAGAAGCATCGATAACGTCCGAGAAGCTTCCAATGCAGGCGCGTCCTGCGCCGAGCGATAACGTTTAACATTTGTCAGCCAATGTTGAAAGCGGCCACCAGTGAAAGATAACATGTGTACGTGTCAATACCCTCCCCTTAAAAAGCATCCCGACTACAAACACGAAAGCGAAAACAAAACCATGCGTAATAAACAAAATAACAAAAAAAAACAATAACAAAATAACAAAATACCTAAGTTTGTCAGCGGGCGTAGAAAGGCTTAAGACGCACCACGTGGATGACTTCAGGTCGTGCCCGGCGCCGCTGTGATTGCGAAATGCCGTCTGGCACGACCTCATAGTCCAGTGCGCCAATACGTCGGGTGATCTTATATGGTCCGAAATAGCGACGTAACAGCTTCTCGCTAAGTCCTCGTCGGCGTATCGGAGTCCAGACCCAAACACGGTCACCGGGCTGGTACTCGACGTAGCGTCGTCGAAGGTTGTAGTGTCGGCTGTCGGTCTCTGCTGGTTCTTGATGCGCAGTCGGGCGAGCTGTCGACCTTCTTCGGCACGCTGCAAATAAGTGGCAACGTCGAGATTTTCTTCGTCAGCGACGTCTGGTAGCATGGCGTCAAGCGTCGTTGCCGGGTTCCTTCCGTAGACCAGGTTGAACGGCGCCATGTGCGTTTCTTGCACGGCCGTGTTGTATGCGAAGGTCACGTACGGAAGGATGGCATCCCACGTCTTGTGTTCGACGTCGACGTACATTGCCAGCATGTCGGCGATGGTCTTATTAGGCGCTCGGTGAGGCCATTCGTCTGCGGGTGGTAGGCGGTGGTGCGGCGATGGCTGTCTGGCTGTACCGCAGGATGGCTTGAGTTAGTTCTGCCGTAAAGGCCGTGCCTCTGTCGGTGATGAGGACTTCTGGGGCACCGTGACGCAGGAGGATGTTCTCAACGAAGAATCGGGCTACCTCGGCGGCACTGCCTTTGGGCAAGGCTTTTGTTTCGGCGTAGCGGGTGAGGTAGTCCGTAGCGACGACGATCCATTTATTTCCGGACGTCGACGTCGGAAAAGGCCCAGTAAGTCCATCCCGATCTGCTGGAACGGTCGGCGAGGTGGCTCGATTGGCTGTAGAAGTCCGGCTGGCCTTGTCGGCGGTGTTTTGCGTCGCTGACAGTCTCGGCATGTCCTTACGTAATGGGCGACGTCGGCAGAGAGGCGGGCCAGTAGTATTTTTCTTGAATCCTCGCGAGAGTGCGTGAAAAACCGAGATGTCCAGCCGTTGGGTCGTCATGGAGAGCTTGCAGAACCTCTGGACGCAATGCTGAGGGTACCACGAGGAGGTAGTTGGCTCGGAGAGGCGAGAAGTTCTTTAGGAGAATGTCGTTTGCAAGAAAAACGACGCCAATCCTCGCCTGAACACCTTCGGCACAATGACGGTCTTGCCTTCCAGGTAGTCTACAAGGCTCCTTAGTTCCGGGTCGGCTCGCTGTTGTTCGGCGAATTCGTCGGCACTGATTGGTCCCAAGAAAGTGTCGTCATCCTGGTCGTCCTGTGGCGGCGGTTCGACGGGGGCGCGAGACAAGCAGTCGGCGTCAGAGTGCTTTCGCCCGGACTTGTAAACGACGGTGATGTCGAATTCTTGAAGTCTCAGACTCCATCGTGCGAGGCGACCTGAAGGATCCTTCAAATTAGCTAGCCAACACAAGGCGTGGTGGTCGCTCACAACTTTAAAGGGCCTGCCATAGAGGTAGGGACGAAACTTTGATGTAGCCCAGATGATGGCGAGGCATCCTTTTTCTGTTGTGGAATAATTTGCTTCCGCCTTCGATAGCGACCGGCTAGCGTAACTTACAACCCTTTCTAGTCCATCAGTCCTCTGCACAAGCACGGCGCCGAGTCCTACGCTGCTTGCGTCGGGTGGACTTCGGTATCGGCGTTTTCGTCGAAATGCGCAAGTATTGGCGGCGATTGCAGGCGTCGCTTCAGTTCTTCAAATGCTTCGAGTTGCGGCGTCTCCCACTTGAACTCGACGTCGGCCTTCGTGAGATACGTCAGTGGCTCTGCGATCCGTGAAAAATCCTTGACGAAGCGCCTGTAATAGGCGCACAGTCCAAGAAATCTACGCACTGCCTTCTTGTCAGCGGGCAGAGGAAAGTTGGAGATGGCCGCAGTTTTGAGGGTCGGGGCGCACTCCAGACTTGTTGGACGTGGCCCAAAAACAAGAGCTCCTCATACGCGAAGCGGCACTTTTCTGGCTTTAACGTGAGTCCGGAGGTTTTGATTGCTTGAAGAACTGTTTCAAGGCGCCGCAGGTGTTCCGAAGCTTGAGGCAAACACAACGACGTCGTCCAAATAGACGAGGCAAGTCTGCCACTTCAAGCCTGCCAGTACTGTATCCATGACGCGTTGGAAAGTCGTAGGTGCCGAGCAAAGACCAAACGGCATGACCTTGAACTCAAACAGTCCGTCTGGTGTTATAAAGGCCGTCTCCCGATCCCTCTCGTCGACTTCGATTTGCCAGTAGCCGGTTTTGAGGTCCATCGACGAAAAATACTTTGCATTGTACAGTCGATCCAAGGCGTCGTCAATCCGTGGGAGGGGGTATACGTCCTTCTCGTGACCTTGTGAGGCGACGATAATCGACGCAGAAACGTAGGGTTCCATCCTTCTTCTTCACTAACACCACGGGGACGCCACGGACTCTTGGACGGCTGGATGATGTCGTCGCGTAGCATTTCGTCGACTTCGCCTTATGGCCTCGCGTTCGCGCGCCGAAACTCGGTACGGGCTCTAACGCAATGGGCGGGCATTTTCGTCGGTTATGATTTGGTGCTTGGCGACAGGGGTTTGTCGAACTTTTGACGACGACGAGAAGCAATCCTTGTATTGCAGGAGCAGAGCTTTTAGTCGTTCTGTCTTTGCCTGGGAAGGTTCTGATTGACGTCGAAAGTTGGTTCAGGTATTATAGTCGTCGTTGCGGGTGCACTGGAATCCGTGAAGGCGAAAGCACTGCTGGCTTGTACTATTTCGTCGATGTAGGCGACCGTGGTGCCTTTGTTAATGTGCTTGTATTCGGGGCTGAAGTTCGTGAGCTCACCGTTGCTTTCCCTGCACGTAGCTCAGCTATGCCTCTAGCGACGCAAATTTCACGGTCGAGCAGTAAGTGATGATCGCCCTCAATGACGCCCTCATGTCTGCAGGCACTTCGGTGCCGACGGAATCATTACGCTGGAGCGAGGCGGAACGGTGACTTGTTCTTCAAGCACATTCAAGGCATGGTAACTTATGCTTGTATGCGGTGGTATCGCGTTGTGCGTTGAAAGCGTTATCGACTTGGACCTTAAGTCGATGACTGCACCGTGTTGATTTAGAAGTCCATGCCTAGGATGACATCCCTGGAGCAGTGCTGCAGGATTACGAAGCTCGCCGGGTAAGTGCGGTTGTTTACCGTGACTCGCGCTGTGCAGATTCCAGTCGGCGTTATTAGGTGGCCTCCCGCTGTCCGGATATCGGGTCCTTGCCAGGCTGTTTTCACTTTCTTCAACTTGGCGGCGAACGGGCCACTGAAGACGGAATAGTCGGCTCCAGTGTCGACGAGAGCGGTGACGTTATGGCCATCGATGAGCACGTCTAGATCGGTAGACCGGCGTCTGGCGTTGCGGTTAATTCGTGGCGTCGGATCACGGCTGCGTCGGCTTGCTCTGCTGCTGCTACGTCGCGTCGGAAGGTCTTCTTTCGGCGGCGAAGTGTTGTCAAGGCTGTGCTAGGCGGCGTGCTGATATCGTCGTGAATCGCGAATCGTCGTCGGCGGCGTCGGAGGATCTTCGGCATTGCGTCGTACAGCAACCGCACCTCCATCGGTTGCTGCCTTTAGTTTCCGGATAGGGGCTCACGGACCGGCCCCGGGCTGGCCAGTGTATGGTCGGCGCTGCGGCGACAGGTAACGTCCTGGTGACGGCGAGCGTGAGGGTCGTCGTGGTTGCCACTGGGCTCCGGCGAGGTAGTCGGCGATGTCACGTGGCCGCTCGCCAAGCTGTGGACGCGGCGCGTTGACGGCGAACCCTCGTAGGCCCATCTCGCGGTATGGGCATCGGCGGTAGACATGACCAGCTTCCCCGCAGTGATAGCAGAGCGGGCGGTGGTCGGGGGCGCGCCAAATGTCCGTCTTTCTCGGGTAGCTGCGCTGGGTGACGGGCGGGCGTGCTGGCTGCGGCGGCGGCGGAACTGCGGCGTTACTTGGCCCTGGTGCGAGCGTGAAGGAGGGCCTTGACGACGGGCAACGGCGGCGTAAGTCAGCGCTTCCGGCTGGGGTTGCGGCGATTGCGGCTGCACATCAGGAACTCCAAGTGAGCGCTGAACTTCTTCTTTGACGACGGCGGCGATAGATGCCACTTGAGGCTGCGACCTGGGTAAGAGCTTCTGCAGCTCCTCGCGAACGACTGCTCTGATGGTCTCGCGCAGGTCGTCGGCGCCTAGAGCTTGAGCATCGGCGTAGTTGGTCAGGGCACGGCGGTTGTATTGCCTGGCGCGCATTTCAAGCGTCTTCTCGATCGTTGTGGCCTCGGAAAGAAATTCGGCGACAGTCTTGGGCGGGTTGCGCATCAATCCGGTGAATAGTTGCCCGCATCAAGAACCGAACTTTCTTTTCTTCAGACATGTCGGGGTCGGCGTGGCGGAAGAGGCGAGACATCTCCTCCGTGAAGATCGCGATGTTCTCGTTCGGCAATTGCACCCTGGTTCTAAGAGAACCTCTGCCCTCTCCTTTCGTACGACACTCGTGAAGGTCCTCAGGAAGTTTTCACGAAAAAGGTCCCACGTAACCAGGGTGGTCTCTCTGTTTTCAAACCAGGTCCGAGCAGCGTCATCCAACGAAAAATAGACATGGCGTAGCTTGTCGTCGTCGCTCCATTTGTTGAACGTCGCGATCCGTCGTATGTCTCCAGCCAGGTTTCAGGGTCTTCAGCCGATGATCCACGGAAGGTCGGGGGCTCCCGAGGTTGTTGCAGCAGGATGGGGGACGCTGGGGCTGCCATTGGGGTCGTTGACTTGGCCTTGATCGCTGTGGTCTTCTCGGGAAGAAGTCCGTACTCCGGCAGAAGTCCTTGCTGCCTATGGCTAGCTCGCTGGTCCTTGGTGACGTTGGCGTTGTCCTCCGGTTTCGGGCTTGGATCGCGGCTTTGCGGGGGCGTTCGCTGCATGAACGCACTAGCACCTCCACCAGATGTCACGTAGTAGTGACGCTGAAGAAAACAGTCGTAAAACCGTGTACGACGAAACTGGTTGTTTATTGGGCGAACCTGTGCCACAAAGCAAGGTACACTCAAAGCACAACGATAGCGGCGAACACAGTCGGCGATCGTCGAAAATCTGATCAGCTGCGAAAACGCGTCGGCTTTTATACCTGAGTCATCGAAGGTTCCAGATTAATCCTGATGCCCGCGTGTCTTCCAGAAAGTTCTAGACAATTCGCGTCGCTCATACAATCAGATTACATGGGCGTCGGTGACCACAGACGACGGATAGAAGCATCGATAACGTCCGAGAAGCTTCCAATGCAGGCGGCGTCCTGCGCCGAGCGATAACGTTTAAATTTGTCAGCCAATGTTGAAAGCGGCCACCAGTGAAAGATAAACATGTGTACGTGTCAATATGCTTATTTTAAAAATCGGGCCCCTCGGTTCCCTTTCTTCTCGTTCATACATAACCAGGGCTCCAATCCGGCAACAATGATGCCTGTAGGTAGCATATCTGGGTTTATTGACCAGTTTCCATCACCCAAAAGATCACGTGCTCGTGACGCCTGCGGCAGAAAGGATGTTCCACATCCGCCTTATGGTTTGTGAGTGGTGACGCTGGCTAACACTCCCAGGATTAGTTCTAGTTGTAAAACGTAAAAAAAAATTGCCGCGTATCTGCGTGCTTCGCTGCAAATGTCGTCGAAAAATGATAGTCTTCTGCCGGCCGTACTACATGAGTGCTGGTCTGATCCCGGCCACCCGTGATGCTGTTCTCGTACCATTTCCGTCCTGGCATGAAGGTTTGTTTGAACAGATTTCATTTTACCGCATTATTTCATCAAGCGGCCATTTATGTTTGCCCTGCCTCAGACAGCGCTTCCTTTATGTTGAATCGGCCGCATCTGGCTGGCATTGATAAAATTGAGGAGGCGCTGCGTGAGACATGGACGCCATCTGGCAATACATCGGGAAACATGAGCTTGTGCAGAGGGTTTCCTTCCACCATGGCAGAGGGCGCTTGTCGGCGCGCAGTCGGGGAACGTCGTTCGTCGGCGCGCATAGCATGGCATTTTCAGCGCAGCTTAAGAAACTAGGGTCTTTAGAGTTACGTATCTATGTATTTCTATTAAAGGAACACACCTCCTAATACTTACCTAGTGATGTTGCGCCTCAGATATGCGTATATTTTGTGATCGATAACGTTCACAAGTATGAACAGCCGTACCAGTTTAAGTAGGTGGGCGGTAAGCAAGTGGTCCAACTTTGGCCGGGTGGGGTGGATCGGGTGACAGACAGACAAACAGACAGACAGACCAGAGACAGACAGAGACAGACAGACAGACCAAATTTTCAGCGTTTAAGTTCCCCAAGAAAGACTATTGTCTTTAATACCCCAGAAGGTGGATGGGAAAACGGTTCCGCGGTAGCTCAATGGTGAGAGCATCGCACGCGTATGCGAAGACGTGGGTTCGTTCCCCACTGCGGACAGTTGTTTTTTCATCCATTTTCATTTTCATTAATTTATCATTTCTTTAATTCAATTAATAAGTACAAGTAATTTCCCCTATGTTCTCCTTGGTGTTATTGTTTGTTGGCTTCTTATGAAATGCTTATTTTAAAAATCGGGCCCCTCGGTTCCCTTTCTTCTCGTTCACAAATATATATATATATATATATATATGCCCAGGGTGTTTCAGCAAACACTTTCACAAATTCTTAAAGGTTGCATGTGGCAGATCGCGCAATTCTAATTCATGAGCTGGTCTACGCGAAGAAGAGGCGGACATTACTTGCACAAGTAATTGAAATGCATAATCGAATAATTAACAGACATTTACTACTTAAGTTTGTAACTAATTACCTGATGGGCCATATTTCAATTTACAAATTGTAGCCGTGGAGTTCGCAAGGCGGATCCACTTGGAACGAATTCTCAGGATGACACCAGTTCGAGATATAAATTGCCGAACTTTGCGGAGAAATGCATTGGCGTCGACAAATGCACTGCAGTCGACCAAAATAATTGTTCAACTTTAGTTAATGGGGCTGCTCACAGCGATAATTAGCATCTCACTTTGTGCCCCCCTGGCCACATAACTTATTTGCAAAGGTGGTCTTCGCGTGCCACCCAGTGCCTAATTTTAAGAAGACCATAAAGCTTAGTTTTGAACACCCTGTATTATCAGGCACAGCCACCAAGCACATGGCTGTATTGGGTAACGTCCATTTCCTATAAGCTCGAAAAACCGATACCTGGCTTCGCTACAGGTCTTCTTCCTGTTTCTGGGGTTTTACGTGCCAAAACCACTTTGATTATAAGGCATGCCGTAGTGCAAGGCTCCGGATTAATTTTGACCACCTGGGGTTTTAACGCGCACTACTACTACTACTAAGGCTACTATCATCATCATCATCATCTTTGACAGAAGCTGACGACCCTGGATCCGCCCCTGCATTGTCGCCATGTGGCCATACCGTCGTAGTTCCAAGGTAATAAATAGAGACCGGAATTTAGGCACTCC
Source organism: Dermacentor silvarum (assembly GCF_013339745.2). NCBI lineage: Eukaryota > Metazoa > Arthropoda > Arachnida > Ixodida > Ixodidae > Dermacentor > Dermacentor silvarum. Next base: position 356,011,073 of record NC_051154.1, on the reverse strand, counting down.
AAAAGGCTGTTTTAAGCGCCTATAACAAACCCTAAAACTGTTCTTTAAGGCGATTATGGGCGCCAGTTACTCTATTAGGCAGTATTGCGACCTAGAAACTGTAGATGTGGCAACTTCATGCGCCGTGGTGCCTGAAGGATAAAAGGCATTGGCCTGAGATTCAGGATCCTTTAGAACAGGCGTTTATATTTACTAATTTAAAAGAACATATAGGAATGGACGATTCAGACAAGTTTATTTCAAGTTCAAGCTGCCGATACCGTCAAGAAAGTTTCCGTTTCGCCTTTATCCTTTCCGCCGTCCCGGTCACGTCACCTTCCCCCAATGCAGTGTCAGGAGATGGATGACATCTTCGGCCGTTGCAACTCGTTCATTACGTCCGAGGAGAGCTTGCACCAAACACACTCACGGCACAGAGCGCGAGCGTGGAGAGAGTCACACACAGTTTCGAACCGACGGGGGGGGGGGCGATTCGGGGTTGTAACCCCCCCCCCACCTGAGGCCGACTTAACCCGCCCCCCCCCCCTCTTTTGTTTAACCCTTTTCTTTCCTTACGCATTTGAGTACTGCAACTAAGATGTAAGACGCGGAATCGTCTGCACACTCGCAAAAGCGCATTTTTTTGACAATTTCCCGTGAATAAATCGAAATTAGTGCTGTTTAGATGGTATTGGCAAACTGTCCCCCCCCCCCCCCCCCCCTGGCAGAGATCCTGGGTGCGCTAGTGGTCACACATCACGGACATATAATCTCCATTTGAGAAGCGATGACTGCAGAGGAAAACACCACGAGTACAGTAGAGCCGAGCGGGAAACGACCATGCGAAACGTGCACACACTCGTCCCCACCCGTTTCAGGATCCCTCAAGGTCGGCCTCGTTCAGAGCAATCCTTGGACGGCGCGCACACAAAGTGAATGTCAAGTACGACTTCGTCATTCCCGCTTCGAGGAATGCCCCGGATCCCCCGCATGGAGGAAGATCCAGCAGTCACAGAAATCAAAACGGGGCCCGCGGCATACTTTCTTCGCGACAATGTCGACGTTAATGCCATTAGCATTGAGGTAATGTGGCGCCACAGCGTATTTACACCGCAGAGAAGCGCCATTACGGTGGCTAGAAAGGGGAGGCGAGAGCAACGGCGGCGGCGGAGTGTTGCAAGCAATCATGACAGCAGCGGCGGCGCTGCAGTCGACAGCAAAATCGCTCCCCGGGCGCGGAGGCACGGCAGTTGGTGCCTCGGGTTTCTAAACGGGCGTTCCTGTTCGCAATTAGCGCTCGATTTGACATAACTAGCATTAAGTTGATGCATACCGTACCTTGTTAATAGAGGAGACAATAAATGACTAGCAGATATCCTCTGGTGGACTCGCCGTGGTTGCTTTGTGGCTATCGTGTGGGGCTCCTAAGCACGGGGACGTGGGATCGAATCCGGCCACGGCGGCCGCATTTTGCTGTGGGCGAAATGCAAAACACCCGTGTACTTAGATTTAGGTGCACATTAAAGAACTCCAGCCTGTCCAATTTTCCGGAGTCCCCCACTACGGCGTGCCTCATAATCATATCGTGGCTTTGGCACGTAAACCCCATAATTTTTATCCTCTGGTGAGTGGTCCAATGTTAAAGGTGCATTCGCTTCAGGCATGTCACAGCCGGCACAAAGATTTTTAACACGAAAGTGTTTTATGCCGGGTCCACCAAGACTTCACTGACGTATTTCCGTCACGGAATACGTCATAGAACAATACAAGAAAGAAACCAGAAGAAAAAGTTCCACAAACATGCAAAATTTGGAAATCGAACCCACGACCTCTCGGTCCGCGACGATAGATCGCCGAGCGTTTAACCCATTGCGCCACAAACGCATTTGCAGAGAGCTACACAGACGCGCCTTTATATCTAACACTCCTCCGTGTACCCGCGCTCTTGCTCGGGCGGTGCCGCCGCCTACGAGCAGAAAAGAGAAGTACTGCATTATGACACTAACGCGCACCGACAGTGAACGCTTCGGTGGTCTCAGCACTACGACGCCTCGATGCCAGCATTCGAAGGGACGCTGGCATCAAGAAGCACTACCAACGCCACTTAGGTGGCGTTCACCGTACTCAGCACAGCGGAGCGTGGCCTCCGCAATTAGCTCTGAAAATGTTTCTGAAGTTGATCGCGGAGGCTGCAATTACGACGCGCTGTACGCGCTGATTTGACTCGGTGACGATTCAGTTACGTGCTTTGTCTTGCGCGTTGTATTAGTGTGTCAGTTACGTGCTTCGTCTTTCGCGTTGTGCTAGCGTGTGCAGCGTAGTGCAGCTTCCATATGCACGACGGTTGCTCATGGTCATCGACGTTGGTAGTCGTGATGGAGGAGACGTACCACCAGGTGTCAGCGTGGGTGCATCAACGCCTAAGGGCGCTTTAGCCAAAACACCAATAGACATTATATATCAATGTGCAATAAACATTACACTACTTCTGTGAAGACACGTTTCACTTTCGTGTTCTATACCGATTCCTATATAAGAGGGATCAACCACTTTTTTGTAGGTCTCGGTCGCACGCGTTCTACGTGCTTTCCCGAATCGTTGGGAGTGAACAAAAATTATTTCAGCCAATGCGAAGAATATTATGCGGTGTGGGTAAAGAAAGCTGCAACCGATTTCTAGGCTCGCAGTGAAGAGCTCCTTATGTCTATTACTGCGACGCACTGCATCCTCCTCGCGTCAATTGGTTAATACCAATAATGATGCTTTAGAAATCATTCATATAGGAGTTAAGTAACAGCCCTAATTAGTCGCCAATGCGATGAACTAGAATGTGATGACCATGAAGAATACTCAAAGAACGACAGACAGCACTTGAATAAGGATTCAATATACGGGGTGTCCCAACTAACATGCAACAATTTAAAAATACCGCAAATGCCCCGTAGCTGGACAGAATCAAGGCAGTGTTGTTTGCCGTCGCTTGTAGATACTCAGATTATTTTTTGCATTCCGCCTACTTCATATTAGTCCTAAGTTATTATTCAACTTCTTAAATATTATAATTAATAAAAGTATCAACGAGAAATTGTAGAGCAACTTGAAAACACCGACAGCTTTCTGTCGCTCAATACGTGCTGCATAAAATGTCTTTCCGAGGGTGAAAGAATTAAGCCAGTGAATACACGCAAAGTGCCTCGAGCGGCCAGTTGCGCGCCAATTTTGCGCGTATTCGCGGGCTTCGTTCACGCTGGAAAAACATTTTTCTGTAACACATATTGGCAACAGAAAGCTGTATCGGGAGTTTTTCATATTGCTGTTGTTTTGATCATGCACAATGAAGTAGGATCAGGCGGAACAGTTGCCGGCTATGTAGCCAGGCTAACCCTGCCTGCTTCAACATCACCACCACCACCACCATTTTTCATATGCTCTACAATTTTCTCATTGACACTTTTCATCTAATTATAATTTGAATAATTAGGCAGATTCAAAACATTATCTGAGTATCTAGAAGCGACGTCAAAGAACATTGCCTTGGTTCTGCCCAGTTAAGGCATTTGCATATTTTTTAAATCTTGTTGCATGATAGTTGGAACACCCTGTATATGATTCAACTGGGTTCGAAGTACAGGCAGATCTTCGAAGTCCTGTCTAAGGCCTTGACTGCACGGGGCACGGCCCGCTGCCACGCTTTAAGTGCCTCATCGTCATCAACACCGAGAAAAGGGTGTTTTTTTTTCTTCTTTTTCTAGCTGAAAAATAGCCTGTTGTGCAGCCCGGCGCAAAACGGTGCGTCTGTCATCTCATGCGACTTGTCATTGTTCTTACGGCAGGGCAACATGTAAAACTATTGTCAGCACAAGTAGGTACAACTCCACAGCGTGAATGCGAACAGACGCGAGCGTGGAGCAAAAATAACCGATGAGAACCATGCCAACCGTGCGCACTCGCTAGCTCCGACAGCAGCCTAACTACAGCGGAGGCCTTAGTGTCGACGCGCGCGCCACCACTCGGCATCATGATACCGATGAGAACCATTCCAACCGAGCGCACTCGCTAGCTCCGACAGCAGCCTAACTACAGCGGAGGCATCTTAGTGTCGACGCGCGCGCCACCACTCGGCATCATGAATCACTGCAGACGCGCCGCGCTCCGCGCTCTCCGACGGCTGTGTTGCTCCCACCTCCCCCTTCTAGCCACCGTAGCTCCATTAGAGTGTCCGTCGAGTGGGCCGAACGGCGCTCTGCCGCTGAGGCCCGCGTGGAAAAATAGTCGAGGGCGCTGCGAGCGAACTGGATTGGGGCGGAGACGCCCTCCGTGGCATATTCACGTACTTTCGCTGCTGGCGCCGAGGCCGATTGCGCATAGTACACTCTTAAAAGTGCGTTATTTCAACTGCAAATTTATGTTTACACCATTTTGCCAAACATATATATTTTAGGCATAGATTACAACGCGACGTCTTCAATTTTGCTGTCGTTGTCAAGCGCGTCGTCTGCTAGCGAGCGCGGGACGCCCAGTTTTTCTCGCAGAACCTCTGTGCAGTACATTTTTTTTTAATGTTTTAGTTGCTTCGTGTGCCCATGACTCTTGACGGCCGTACCAAATGTAGTTTTAGCCATGTGAACTGCGTGTTTTACCACTGTCCTTTAAAAGTAACTGGTATCTCCGCACTACGTCGAAAATTTTTATTGATACCGCGTCATTTTACGCGCGCTTCTTGTTGCTGGATATTCATCAGGGAAATGATCGAAGAAAACAATATTAGAGTGAAATAAACCAGGTTTATTAATGCGTGGCGCGAAGAATGACCAGTGTGTTTCTAGGTAATTAAATTAAAGGGTACATAGACATATATATTCACAATATCTATGTAAGGGAAAAAATAACAAAGCGCTAAATGCAATAATTGAAAAGTGAGACTCCCGACTGAATAAGCGCACGTATTTGCAGTAACAAACAGACTTACTAGTGAATCTGCAAACAAAACTCGCATTCGCCGAAATAATATTCATAGCAGGCAAAACCATCTTATATATATATATATATATATTATATATATATGGTGTGGTGTGTGTGTGTGTGTTGTGGTGTGTGTGAGCAAGTGTGTACGACGCCGAATAGTAGTTTCCGTTCGAATGTAACGCATAACAGCACCATTGAAGTCTCAAAGGTGAGTGACCGATGCAAGTGAGGACTTTTATTCCGAATGATTGTGCTGCCGGGGTGTCGTGGCTGTTGCGCAGAGGCGCAGTTCTTGAGAGAATTAACGGACGGGTGGTAATAAGTCTTGCTTAACAACTTCCTAGCTCTCGATCAATATAAACGCCCCGTTTAGGGCAGCCTGTCAATCTGCTAACTTGATTCAGACAAGGTTTTTGACAGTCTCACCATGTTTTCAACCCATTAAAACTGAGTGCCAAACTTATTTTTTTCAATGAACGCAACAGATCTGCACATATCTCTACGAGTGTGAGACATGCCGTTCCTTTAATTGTTTCATTAGGGACGTTATGATAGTGCACCGAATAACTGAAAGCAGCCGTTTATAATATACAAGCTGCTGAGTTAAGCGGTCATAGATTTGGGAACGGCATTACATTTATGCATGAAATGTAGGATAAGCGTAACATGTTTTTTCTCGGAAATCAGACTCGAGAATAATTTATGTTGTTGACACCCCCAGAAGTAAGCCGAAGAACGCTTATTTCGGCTTTTATTTCAGCCACCTACATTTTTCTTTTTTAATATAAGCAAATCTTTCGGTTTTATGTGGCAAAACCACGATATGATTAAGGCACCCGGTTTATATAGTTTTTGGCACCTGGGGTTTTTTAACGTGCACCTAAATATCAGTACACGAGTCTTTTTTCCATTTCGCTCCCATCGAATTCCGCGACCTGGGTTGAACCCGCGAGCTCAAGACCATATCCACTATACTATATAGCCACTAATTAGGCTACCGCACAGGCTTTATTTTCTTTTCTTTTTTTGAGGTATCGACTGGAAAAAAAATTCCACGTACGGCTTACGGCCAAAGATTAGCATATAGAATGGCCGCTTTAGGCTATGGGACCAAATATCTTTGCACGCATTTTTTATATTACTGTCTAATAAAATTCCCCTTTGATTTGATTTAATTAACTAAAACCGTTTTCGGCGCTCGAGGTCCGACTGCAATAAATGACCCCGTACGTACCAACTACTCCGCATTCTGTTACGCGAGAAAGGCGGAAATTTTAATGAAATGTTGCGTTGCAGCTTTTTTTCTATAACAATAGTTCCCGTAAATCTGATGACAAGGCGCCCGATGGGGCAGCTATGTTTTATTTGTTTGAAGCGGCAAGCAGGAAGGTTGCATATGTTTCTCCTTCTGCGTTTCGCAGGACCTACTGATGAAAAACTTAAAAACTATGCGCAACAATACACACGAGAGATATACATGCTGCTTGAAGAACGAGAAAGATATTTTTTTCTCCGAAGGGAACCGTACAAAAACATAGTAGAATGAAAGCCGACACTGCGGCCGCAATGCACGCGCAATCACCGAGCGGTATTAAAAAATAATAAAAAATAAATAAAGAAGAGAAAGAAAGGAATTTATTCTTAAGTCATAAATACATGTCATATGCAATTATGAACCCCATTTGAGCTGTCTGAACGCAAATACCAGCGCGCGAAGTAGTACGAATGACCCTGCCGAGCAGGATCGCGAGCAGTTTCCAACGGCGCGACCTTGATGCGGCCCAATCCACTTAAATCCACTTCGACCGCAGCGCCGCCCCAGTATTTTTCCACGTCGGGCGCCTCACTCCAAAGCATGCGCCGCCCCAGCCGCACGTCCCACTCGACCTTATTCTAGTACACTCTAGCTCCATTACGTAGCTCCATGTTCGAGGCGTGTATGCAGCCTCCTTCCTCACTCGCGCTTCCTTCTGGGCAGACTTCGCCATCTAGTGGCGCACCGCGAAATTCTGCGCTTGGCGCATGCGTAAATACATACCACAATTTCCAGCGTCTGCATGCAGCCACCATGCTTTTGTTGTGGTGGTGATGATGATGGTGAGGGGACTACGGGAACGGGGCTGGTGCCAGCGGCCGTTACTGTGTGTGTGGTTGTAGAGAATCTTAAGACCGGCCGAAATGAGGTGTTTCCAGCGTGGTACATGTCACGTGTTTGCTTTTTCTGGCAAATAGTGCAGGACCGCGAAGTATGAAAAATGTCATAAACTGCGCAGTGCGCACTACCAGTGCCTCTAAGTGCGCCCGCGCAGTAGCAGAGCCATCGAGCAGCCTCAGTGGAAAATCACGCACTTTATATCAGGCTGGCCCTTCGGGGCAGCTCATTCCCTCGAACTTAATACGCAATAATCGCCGGGAGCTGTTCACGCATCGTTGAAAGATGAGGCAGCCTATATAATCTTTATTAAAACAATAATCAGAGTTTCGTGTAAGACGTTCGGCCCCAGTAGCACATGAACAGCTTGCTTTCCCACTTAGACTGTTGGACGGCGCTACTATTGCGTGCGCACTAAGGCCCCGTGATGTTGGAAAGTAGCGGCGCTCTTTGATCTACGCCGCAACACCCTCACCAGGGCCGTCAACTCCTTTTTTCTCCCCCTCTTTCGCGGAGCCAGCGCATCCGCCACGCTGAATGGCTGCGGCGCGCAATACTACGACGTCGGGGGACCCTGACGTCACGAACACGGCGCGAAACTTGCTTTCGCGCGCCTATATAGTTCTTCGCGCCCCCGATGCGCCTTCCAAGCGGTGGTCGCACTGCCGCTCCGAACGTGTGTTTCCGTAGGAATCTGAGCTTCGTTGTTCGGGGAAATGTTGTGCCGCTGCGCAGTTTCAATGCTGCAGCAGGTCAGAGAAAGGGCTACAATTATTTTCTTCTCCCGGAGGAGAATGGAATGCCGTGCGCCGGAGCAGTGGCTCCATAACTTCGGGAGTAAGTATTTCGCGTCTTCTAAGCACGTCATTCTTAGCGAGATGAATCTTTCAGGTTTCCGTACATTTGTGGGTGAAGTTGCATCATAGGCGCAGACTATAAGGGGGCTCCGGGGCTCGAGCCCCCTCCGGACTTCTGCCGGGAGGGGGGGGCAGCCCCCCCCCCCCCCCCGGCGATCCGTAGCCTACCCCCTCGTGCCCCCAAAGTGTCATTACCGGAGTTCTGTTACCCACATAATTTGAGGATTCTTTTGCGTTGCCCCTACTTTTTTACTTTTGTTGTGCCTAAAAGCTGACGGCATCACTGTTGGCCTGGACGTGCATGGCTTTTAATTTATACTTCGCTTAATTCATACTTTCGCTTCGGGGAAAACTTAGGAATCAGGCCAGGGAAATGAAACGGTATGCGAGCCATACGAGGGAGCCGATGGCGAAATATTGTTCAATCAGATTGCAGTCATCACATGCTTTCTGGAGAGCTTAGTTGTCCGAAGTAAATGAACGGGCCAGCTGACGACACTCTTCAGCATATTGAGCCATTTCAGAAACTGGGCTGAATTCGGAGACGTCCGGACGATACGGCGAAATGGTGTCGAGTGTGGTGCATGGTTCGCGGCCATATAAGAGAAAGAATAGGGAAAAGCCGGTGGTCAACTGTTTCGTGGTATTATACGCGTAAGTGCCGAACGGAAGAACGACATCCCATTTAGAGTGGCCAGAAGTAATGTAAATGGACAGCATGTCTCCCAGCGTTCGGTTGAAGCACTCTGTTAGTCCGTTGGTCTGTGGGTGGTAGGCTATAGATGTGCTTTGAACTGTATGGCATGAACGAAGGACCTCCTGCAGGACATCGGATAAAAACACACGCCCTCTGTCGCTCAGTAGCTTGCGAGGTGCGCCATGGCGGAGGACGAAATGACGCAAGATGAAGCTCGCAACGTCACGAACACCAGCCGAAAGAAGCGCGGCTGTTTCCGCATACCTCGTTAGGTGGTCCACTGCGACGATGACCCATCTGTTACCAGCAATAGAGCACTGAATTTAGCCATGAAGATCGATTCCGACACGGTCGAAGGGGCGTGCAGGACACGGTTAAGGCTGCAAGAGTCCAGACGAATCATTGATCATTGAATCATTGACACAATTGACAAGGCCGAATGTATTTTCGGACATAAGTGTATAGTCCACGCCAGTACTAACGTTAGCGGAGCCGCTCAAACGTTTTCAGCGCACCAGTGTGAACATGTTCGGGGTCAGCATGAAAATATGCGCACACACCGGACCGCATGTGAATAACAAGAAGCCATTTACGGCCATTCGGTCGATAGTTGCGACGATGTAATAGCTCGTCCCGCATCGCGAAATGCGTGGCTTGGCGGCGAAGTGCACGTGGGTGTTCAGAAGTTGGCGGAGCGGAAAGAACATTAAGGAGACACGCGATCCAAGGGTCTTTTCGATGTTCAGATGGCATGTCTGTGGCGGTCAGAGCAGCCAAGGGAAAGGCACCAGTTGAATGCGGCTCTTCAGCCGATTTCACGGGAGATCGGGAGAGCGCATCCGCGTCTGAGTGCTTTCACCCCGATCGGTACACCACGCGAATGTCAAATTCTTGCAGGCGAAGAGCCCAACGTCCAAGGCGACCAGAAGGATCCTTCAGGGAATTCGACTTGGAGTTCCAGGTTTGCAGACCCCGCACCTGCACGACTTTGGAAGGGGGTTTATTAACGTTGGACAGCAGGCAGAAGAATTGCACGACGGGCACAAAGACAGTCTCAGGCGGCTTCAGCAGCTCGCGATCTACGCTCGCACCTCCAGCCAAGAAAGAGTCCCACTGGTGCGTCCGTTGCTTCATCCCCACTACACATGCAAACAGAATAACCAGAAAAGCCTTCAAAGCTGCCCTTGGTCTTCCCGAATGCGCTAGCAGAGACAGATTCGAGGGACTAGGCCTGCAAAATACTTTTGACGAGTATGCAGTCGAAACGTTATATGCTCACAAAGAACGACTTTCTTCTTCAACTCAGGTCAGGGAAGTATTGGTGAATTTAGGCTTTACACTGAGGCCCCAGTATTGAGGAGATGAAAGGGCGCAAATAGACCGTAACGTTCTATCGCACATTTCGGTGGCCCCATTTCCCAAGAACACACACCCCAAGTACCATTCCGGACGACGCAGAGCAACGACTCTTCATAAACCTTTGGGCATGGGACAGGGAGTGTATTATATGGATGCTAGTCGAACCAACTCCGACACGTTCACCGTAGTCTACGTGTCAGAACAACGTGACACCGGCATCCTTCAAAACTTCCTTGGCATGCGTGGCAGAGGCTGCAGCCATCGCCTTGGCCATTCAGGACGCCGAGCGCCAAAACCAATTCGGCTGTCATACTATCCGAATTACAAGCAGCTTGCCGCCTGTTTCTAAATGGGACGGCACCCAAGTGAATACTAAAAATTTTGGGCAATCAACTAGAAGGGCACCACACTATCATATGGTGTCCGGCACATGAGGGACTGGCAGGGAACGCGAGACCGTATTGCGACAGACCGTATTGCTCGAGGATTAAACGTCCGAGGAACGGCAGGCCCCAGCGACGACCTCCCGCCGAATTCTCGTGACATGCTTTTACAGCAAATGCAGCAGCGAATACGCTTTGGACATCCTCACTTGAACTTAAACAGCCAGCAGGAGAGGGACTGGCGTGGTATTGAGACGAATACATAGCACAACCTGCACCACCTACACAGAATACACCCCACGAGGTTGATTGACGAGTGCCCGTGGTGCACAGACATACCCACACTAAAACACATCACATGGGAGTGTCCGAAAAGGCCTCCACACATAGACAGCCCAGTAGTACTCAAACATCCACACATGAGAAATAGGCAGTGGGATAACATGGCTTGCGGACGAGGGCCGGGAGAGCCAATTGGCTCCTCTGGACCAAGCCCAGCGAGCCGCTCGTGCCAGTGGAGCCCTGGAATAGGGGCCCAAACCAGCGTGCATGTCCTTCTTTTATTCATTTATTTTCAATAAATTTTTACTCACTCACTCACGTCTAATCCTACGAGCTTCCCCAGCCGCCGCGGTCCAGCTCGGCTTTCACTATATCCGGTATAGGTTAGCACTACGGCACCCACCCATCGTGCAAAACGATTAAGACGCGTACATATTAAAGCGAAGCATTATATGGCTAGGCGAAACAAAAAAGCGTCTGTCCATCGCCTTTGTACATAGAACTTTCATCATCAGCATTGGCCCGAGCGTCGTCGCCTTCTTCCGCAGCTGGCTTGTTGGCGCCCCTCGGGCTGCGCTCGTGCTCGGCACGCGCTCGTGCCACTGCTCCCGCGTTCGTCGTCGTGGTCTTTTTCCGTTGCCACTCATCATTCCAGCGTAGAATTTCACTTTTCTTCGGTCGTAGTTATGAGGAGACCGCGTTTAAACTACTGGGTATGAGCCATTGCTTAAGGGGGTATGAGCCGTTCATTTGTCTTATGTAACAGACCAATTTACTTCTGAAGCAATTTACCTTCGAAGAATCGCAAGCGACAACGGCGGGCTGCTGGCATACCGAAAATTACGGCGTTCTCTCCATCGCAGCCGAACGCGTGTGTAACCTCATTAAGAAACACAAAGGCTTAACCAATAATTGAGGAATACTTTCATGAACCATCAGGATTAATCCAGTCCTTAACACCGGTGCCGCGCGTTTCAGCATCGCTGGTTAACCATCTGTACGAAGTGGAATTGGATGGAGATTATATATATATATATATATATATATATATATATATATGTAATCACCATCCAATTGCACTTCGTACTATATATATATATATATATATATATATATATATATATCGACGCTTGATCATGATTTATCTTTTTCCCGGTGACCGTTTTTCCGCTTCTAAACACTGTTGCAATTAACGCTCGGCGCAAGGCGTGCCCTGTCAGAAATTTCTCGAATGTTGTCGTCGATGTTATTGCGAAAGAATCTTGTCTTATCAGATCGAGTACGCGTAGCGAATAGGTGTGTACATACTGGCACATACATTCTGGAAAGTACGCGAACTCAGGGATTACGCTGGAATGTACGATGAGTCATTTATAAATATGCGACGCACTTGAACCCTGGAATCAGATTTCGACAACCAACTACTGTGCTCGAAGTTAACGTTGTGGTCAGGGCGTTGCTTGTTTTTTCTGGGCCACAAGGTCACCCAATAGAAATAAACTTGAAATCACGCATTTGTTAATGCCCTATTCTTCACCGTCCCGGCAAGCTGACAATACATATGTACAAGTATATCCGCTAAGATATTGACCCACCCAGCAGCAGACAGCCAGGAGCAGCATCAGTAGCCACGCGAAACCCGGGCAGTAGGCAAATAATTATTCACTGTAAAAAAAACGAGGGGGGGGAGGGGATTCACGATAACGATACTTCTTAATGGGAAATTTGAGCGCGGCTGTATACGTGTTTTCATATCGCGTTATATTGGCTGGCGGGGACAGTCCGTCTTGTGCGGCACGTTGCAAACGGAGCGATGTGCGGCGCCACTGCCTCGCTAATCTGCAGATCGCGAGAGCCAGAGCGAGGATCACGCGTGGGCGCGATTTTGCAGCAGCCGCAGCAGTCCAACGGCCCAGATGACGCGCGCTAGTCAGGCGCCACCTCGTAGCAACCGTCGGCACACTACGCTTTTCATTTCACGCTTTCGCCGTACCCTCCTCCGCTTTCCGATTAACGGTTCCGCGCTGCACTCTCCTCTCCGCTTTCCTCCTCGCGACTTGAATCCCTCGCTGCGCTCCACCTTCGCTCGGTTACGAGGTAGGGAACGTCGCATGAATGGGCGTCCAAGACCTGCGCTCTAAAAAGCAAGGAGGGCGAATAAATAGTCGTGTCGCACCTTTCACTTTCTCGAAACCTGTGAACACTACCTCCTGGATGAATTAAGTTACCTCATTCTGTTCGATTCATGTTTATCCAACCGACAAAGAACGAAACTGCATATGACTTACTGCGTACAATATTGCGCTTCGGCCATAGCTACTAAAGAAAACAATAATGCACCTGGAATTAAGAAGTGATTGGCTAAAGTCACGTTCTGCAGCTGATATATAAGCCAGCGCCGTGTTGAAGGAACTTAAATGAAGGGAATTCTACGAAGCCAACGGCTGGATAGGAAAGCGATTAAGTTAGAAGCCGTGTGTCTCCGTTTTTTTACCATTGGAGAGTGCCACTTTAAGCAAAGAAATACGATGTCAATTGTACAGGGTCTCCCAGCTGTCACGCACCACGCTAAAAAAGAAACACGGGCACTTCTACGCGAATAAGACCAAGCGGACATTGTTTAAAGTATTGTTTAGAGTAACCCTTTAGCGACTGCCATTCAATTAGTAAATAAAAGCAATAAACTAACTTTTTTATGGTTCCTTTAAGTGTCAAAATGTCAAATAGGGCGTTGCATTGAATCGTGAAATAAGTAAAAATGAAGTGTTTCGAGCCAGGCACACGTCACGTATTTATTATTATCCTCTTAATTGGAAAGGCCGACGAAATATTAAAATTATATGCGGCTGTATGCGCTCAAGCTGTTCATTCGTTACTGTATGGGCCGAGCGTGTGAACACAAAATTTGAATTCATCATCATTATCAGCCTACATTTATGTCCACAGCAGGACGAAGGCCTCTCACTGCGATCTCCAATTACCCCTGTCTTGCCTTAGCTGATTCCACCTTGCGCCTGCAAATCTCCTAACTTCGTCACCCCACCTAGTTTTCTGCCATCCTCGATTGCGCTTCTCTTCTCTTGGCATCCAGGAGTACAGGAGGCATACGTAAATATCTTGGCAAATATCAACTAGGACTCCACAGCTACCTTGGTTCTCCACAAGATAAGTAGAAAGTTACCTAATGATAATGGGCTCAGGGAAGGAGACACAATCTCTCAAATTCTGTTCACTGCATGCTTAGAAGAAGTATTCAAGCTCTTAGACAGGTAATTAAGGCTTAGGATTGAGTATCAACGGCGAATATCTTAGTAACCTTCGGTTTGCATTGCAGATGACATTGTACTATTCAGCAATAATGGGGATAGATTACAACAAATGGTTTAGGACCTTCAACTCCACTCTTACACTTTCTAAGAGTGGAGTTGAAGATTAATATGCAGAAGACAAAGATAATGTTCAATAGCCTGGTAAGGAAACAAGAATTCAGGATCGCCAGTCAGCCTCTAGAGTCTGTATAGGAGTACGTTTATCTAGGTCAATTACTCATAAGGGACCCTGATCAGGAGAAAGAAATTTACAGAAGAATAAAATTGGGTTGGAGCGCTCACGGCAGGCACTACCAAATCCTGACTTGGAGCTTACCAGTGTCGTTGAAAAGAAAAGTGTACGATCATTGCATTGTACCGGTGCTAACATATGCAGCAGAAACTTGGAGGTTAACAAAGAAGCTCGAGAACAAGTTAAGGACCGCACAAAGAGCGATGGAACGAAAAATGTTAGGCCTAACGTTAGGACACGGGAAGAGAGCGTTCTGGACCAGAGAGCAAACAGGGATAACCGGTATTCTAGTTGACATTAAGAAGAAAAAATGGAGATGAGCAGGCCACGTAATGGGTAGGATGGATAACCGGTGTAACATTAGAGTTACAGAATGGATAAACTTGGAGTATTCTTCTAATAAAATTTATCTATCCTATCCTATCTTTCAACGATCCGCGAACAGCTCCTGGCGATTATTGTGTGTCAAGTCGGACGAAATGCGCTGCGCTGAGCGGCGAGCCTGATATAAATTGCTTGCTTTGCCACAGAGACTGCTCGATGGCGCTGCTAGAGTGCGTGCGCACTAGAGTCACTGGTAGTGCGCACGGGTGCGCCGTTAGATGGTATTTTTCATATTTCGCGGTATTGATCTATTTTGGCGGCGAAAAATGGAAACACGTTACGTATACTTCGCTCGAAACACCTCATTTCGGCAAGTCTTACGATTATCTACAACCGCGTAATTGATATTGACTGACAACCGTAAACACGGTGTGGGCCGCTACGAGCAGCGCCGTTCCCGTAGTCCCTCACCATCATCATGATCATAACTAAAGCATGGCGGCTGCCTACAGGCGCTGCAAATTGTGGTCCGTATTTACACATGCTCCACACGCAGAATAGACCGATCCCACCGACCGATCTGCGCATGGGCCGGTTTTCCGGAAGTAGCACTGCGACCATCTTGGTTGTAGTCAACTTGTCAACCACACCAACGCAGTTCAGGCTCGTTGAGTACTGCGCACGAGCGTCCCAGACAACTCTGTGACTCCACCATCGAGAAGCATTCGTGATATAGTTAAGAAAATACATCGGCTGTTCATTGCATCATGCGCGGCGAATGTTGAAAAGTGCCTGCTGCTCTTTCATTTCGATTGTTACCCGCTGATTATGCGTTGAGTATCGTATTTGTTCGAGCTTTGTATGTAGTACATGCTAATGTACGCGGTCGTTTTGCGCTACTACTTTAGCACACGTGCATCTCGGTGACTGCAACGTTATGTTTGCTTAACGACGTACACAATAGGATTTGTATACCTGTTGGAGACAGGTTTGAAATTGCGGCGTCGAAACTTTCATGCCCTAATGAAACTTACCTACATGGGTTTCGCGCACGACTTGCAGACTTCGGTAACAGCGATATCTAGAAGTTCTTAGGTAAGCTAGGCAGCGTTTTTAACATAAAAAACGCCGATAGTCAATCATCGTCAAGCCATCGATAGCCAATCAATAGCTAATCGACCAATAATCAATAAATTCCGGAAAATTCTGGGGAAGATTTGGTAGTGCATAGCCTAGCCCAAATACGTAGCCAATACCTTGCAATAGCCAATCGATAGGCAATCAATAGGCAATCAATAATTGATCAATAATCAATAAATTCTGGAAAATGCTGAGCATGACCCGGTAGTGCTTAGCCTAGCCCAAATACATGGCCAATACGATAGACCTTGCGATAGCCAATCAATAGCTAATTGATATTTGATCAATAATCAATAAATTCCAGAAAATGCTGGGGATGACTTGGTAGTTCTTAGCCTAGCCCAATTACGTGGTCAATACCTCGCGATAGCCAATCAATAGCTAATCGATAATCAACAAATAATCTGTAAATGCCGGAAATCTAAGTACTGAGGGTGTTTTCGCATTTTGCCCCCATCGAAATGCGGCCGCTATTCGTCCCCGTGTTTCTTCTCGCGCTGTGTATTATCAGTACCACCTATTAATCCGTTGGATTCACGTCTCTCGAAGCTTTCGCTCTTTAGAAAACACTTAGAATCGGAAGCCTTTGTCCCTAGTGTAGTTATTGTAGCACCTAGGAACGCAGCAGGTCAATCCTCCCATCGCACGATGGCTCTACACGAACCATAAAAATTGACAAAAATCGTTCGGAAACAGGACACACATGCACTCCGGGTGGCTGGAGCGGCTGGAGCGGCTGGAGCGGCCGGATGACTACAAGTACCAGCATGCACCACGGCAGCGGTGGCGTCGTGAAACTGGCCAGTGGGCTCGGTCTATTCGCGGCCACGTCGCTAGATGCGCGAGAGACGAGACAGACTGCATACATGCCTCAAACATGGGGTGTCTCTGCGGCGACAATACGGTGTGTCGCCACAATTACCTCAATCCTAATAGCAATAACGTCGATATTGTCGCGAAGAAAATATTCCGCGGGCCCCGTTTTTATTTCTGTGACTGTTGGGTCTTCCTCGATGCGGGGGATCCGGGCAGAGAGCGGTGTCCGAGGCGTGGAAACACGAAAACTAGCGGCGCGGGCGACTGCAGCCTTTGCGCGGGAATGACGCAGTCGTACCTGACATTCACTTCGTGTGCGCGCCGTCGAACGACTGTTCTGAATGAGGCCGACCTTGAGGGATCCCGAAACGGGTGGGGACGAGTGTGTGTGCATTTCGTGGGGTCGTTTCCCGCTCGACTGTACTGTCCATTAGGGGAGATCGATTTATTAGTCACGCTTAGTTTTGTTGTGTGCGTGGTGCTTTTGTGAACCCTTCTGGTCGAATCAACTCTGGCCCCTATTGGATCATGTCGGCTTGCCTGATTGGTCTGAGTAGGCGATTGGTGGAGAGGAGTGCGTCTAACAATGGTCTGCGTGTCCCTTGAATGCTGTGAAAACCAATTTAAGGAAGGGCTCTGAGTCTTCGTGAACAAGGAGACCGCAGCCCACAGTGCACTCCCCACGGGAGACCAGGCCAGTCAGGCAGGTGGCCGACGACCGATATGACATCGTTTTGTATGTTATATGTGTACAGTGTAAACTTAAAGTAATACCAGGTTAATAAACCTAGTTTTTCGAATCATACCTCTTGTCGTTGTCGTACCTGCCGCTGTACAGTTGCTTCTGCCGGAGCTCCTCCCCCTTCATCGTCGTCTCCCTGGTGAGCTGATGCGTCCGAAAGTTAACAGCTGCGTAACTTCGCTACAATGTTATTGTTAGACGTGTTCTGCCGCGATATTTTTTTCCAATTCGTTACGGGCCACTTTTATCAGAGAGCGATTGCAATACCGGGACGACCCACGGCGGACGGGCAACTACGAGCTTCAAGCACTCCGTCGCATAAGAAATAATTGCGATAAAAAATCAAAGAAAATTAAACCACGGCAGACCTGACGCACTTGTTCTAGTCAATGTTTCGCAACAATATCTTCATACGTTTAGAGTAATTTCTATGAAAAGGTAGATACGAGGCGCGGAATTTTATTTTCCTACACGCGCAAGCAATTGTTCACCTTATTTTCCCATCGCAGAACTATTGTGCCTGATGTAGATTCGTATTTTGCATTATAGCAAATACCTGCCTTTCCGGCAAAGCAGCAATGGTTCGAGACGCACCGCACCACACAGACCACGTGACTTCCGCGGATAACACTCTCTTCAGTAGCGACCCAGTTTTTATTGCACTATCAGCAGGCTCGACCCACTCTACTGCTACACTGTCGCCGGGGTCGGCCCACCTCCCTCGGCGAGAATCCCACCAAAAGGATCCAACAAACTCGATAAAGAATACAAATAAAGCTTTGATTAAATATTGAGCCATTCTACTGTGTTTAAGTGCACGCAGACCAGCGAAGGTGTAACACATCACATAGGGTTATACAAGGGTACGTGTATTTATTTTCATCATTTGGTAATGGTAGTGACTATTGCTTTGTGATTACTCTGAAGTGCACTGATTGGTCCGGTTACAACCTTACACAGATTCTTCGCCAAAGCTAAATCTATACATGACCGTTGTTGTGTAGTTCAATGACTTGGATTGGTATAGGGCACTTCAAACCGAACTCTTTTAGCACAAACTGAGTGAACCATTTCTTGTCTGGTCTTGAACTGTCCCCAATGAAGTCTGCAACGATCATCACAGGGGTTGTGTGATCATCGCCCATGAAAAGTGCGTGCCCATGAACTTCTCCATATCTCACGTGGATGTGCCTGGAGATATAGACGCAGTGGATATCACAGTTCATTCTTTCATTTGTACCGCACAGACATCCCCACAGTCGGTGGCATTGTCATCTTGCGAGTCAAGGTTGCATGATTGTACATAGATTTTGTCCTCTGCATATATAGCAATGCTTCATGCTCGTGGCTCAATTTGCTGTTCACTAAAGATTTCGGTGTATACCCATCAGCAGGAAACAATGCATCTTGGTTTATTTATTTAAAATATTATTATTATTATTATTATTATTATTATTATTATTATTATTATTATTATTATTATTATTTCGTCTTTTGTTCAGAGAGCTGGAATAATGGGATTGATAAATTACTAAAAAATATATTTAAAAATATGGCATATGGTACTGTACTAAATTCCAATAATATATTTCATCAATTCGGATTTTGCACTTTTGAGGATTTGTTTATCAAGACGGTTATTATTCGCCATATTTGGAGTGATGAATTTAAAGAGGCATACGTTTCTCCTCGATTGTTGCGAGAAAAAAAAAACGTTTTAGAATACCCTATTCTGCTACTAAGTATGGAGGATCTAGAAGAATAGTATACATCCCAAAAATATATAATGATTTGTCTGATGAATTATTTTCTGCACCTTCAAAAAAATAGTTAAAGAAATTATTGACGAAACGTTGAATTATTGTTCCCATTCGTTATTTCCATTATTTATGCTTTTGTATCTTTCTTTGCAATGTAATTGTCTATTAACATGTAATTACTACCAACTATTTGTCTGAAAGATGTTAAAAAATGAGTTAATATGTAAATATGTAACCACATCGCTGTACCGACTCTGCCGGGCCTAGTCACACAAGTCCTCATGGACTTAGACAGGCCCGTTTCTTTGTATTGCTATTGGATGTGTATCAGTAAATTATTATTATTATTATTATTATTATTATTATTATTATTATTATTATTATTATTATTATTATCTTTAAGGGAGGAATGCGTCACCTAACGCTGCGCATCTGCCCGGTATTGCACTGTCTCCAGGGTCGGCTCATGCTCACAAACGCGTATTGTCGACGTACAAAAACGAAAAATACATGAAACCCTATCCCTATTCAACTTCGCTGCAATAAAGTACTTATGCCCCCTAAGATGAATATTTGCTGCAGCGAGGATATTTAGGTACCACTCGCGGTTTCAATGAGCAATTCTGTAAATAACAGTCGCTTCATGCCTGGAACCTTGGTGGTCCAATAACTGGTGGCTATATATACGATTCGCAAAACTATTTCATTAGATCCCATCCGAAACAGCCACTGCCTTTGGACTACTGGCAGTGGCTGTTTCGGGTGGGGTCCCTTTTACACCTGATGATGATGATTTATTGGGATCTTCATTGCAACGGGGCGCTGAGAGATTGCCGCCTGCCTGCTTGATTTAATGAGGTATGCTGTACATGTTTTTTGTCTAGTATTTTTGTATATACATCTTATTTTGTAGCGTGAGCTACACTGGCCGAGGTTGAGCAGTTTCGCGTGGCTCCTGGAGAGCCGTGCTGCGCATGCGCGAGGAGCAGTGACGTCACACGGCGCACAGCTGGCGCGCTGGGCCTTTGCCCGCCGTTGGCGCTGGGCGTTTAATCGATTTCGCTGTTCGATTGCAAGTGTGGTATAGCCATGGAGAAGGAGAGCGGAAATGCTGCTCAGCTGCGCAGAAGAGCGGAGAAGCTTAACTCATCAGATCCCGAAGTACTTGGCTGGCAATTAGCGGTTGGGCGTCGCAAGAACGAACAGAAGAAGGCTAAACGTGCTTCGGAGACACCGGAGCAAAGGGAGCAACGTCTAGCAAAGCGGCGTCGCTAGGAGGCTAAGCGACGTGCCCGACCATCTCAGCAGCAGCAACAACAACACGCCGTCGATGACGTCAAGGCTCGCCGATTGACTGACTACAAGGTGAAACTTAGCGAAAGCGCCAGTGCGACTCGGACCTTCGAGACGGACTTCGTAAACAATCTGTTTGGATATGTGTGCGACGTGTGTGAAAGACTGTGGCACATGAAATACTTGACACCGGTAAGTAGTGCCATGCGTGAAACGTTAGAGTTTAGCGGCGCCGCCTGAGTGGGGTGAAACCGTGGCGCGGGTTTGTACAACGTGCAAGAACTTTCTCGTTAAGCAGAAGATTCCACTCTTTAGCGTTACCAACCAATGGGTATCGTTACCCGCCCATGCCACCAGGTCTACCGGTTCTGAACTTGGTGGCCGACTTAGCTCCCGCTACTTATATTCTGGCATAGCCGAGCTAAGCCACTGCTTATTTTTTTTACAGCGAAGCTGTTAAGTGCTCATTCTTCGATGGTAGCGTCCTGCAATAAAAAAAGACTCTCATTGGCCGTATGCTGTATGTCGAGTGAAAACGTGCGAGGGTGAGGTAAGCATGCTTTCACGGGGAGCGTACGCGCGGCGGAGAGCAAAATCGACTTTTGTGCGAGTGAAAGTGCGCGAGGGCAAGGGACGCGCGCTTTCACGGCGAGCGAACGCGCGCCGGAGAGCAAACACGACTTGCCAGTGGAAGGAGAGCGGTGTGGAGAAGGGCATCGAGGCAGCCTAGACTATGCGTGTCTAGCCCACTGTGGCGCATGTGCGCAGCCCTGTCGGCCTCTGCCGCCTGTGCCGCCGAGGTCGGCGCACTCACTCATGAGTGCACTCACTCACACTCATTCGCACTCATTTCAAAGGCGTGAGTGCGAGTGCGAGTGAGTGCCACTGAGTGTGAGTGCAGGTGAGTGCGAGTGCGAGTGAGTTCCAGTGAGTGTGAGTGCAGGTGAGTGCGAGTGCGAGTCAGTGCCAGTGAGTGTGAGTGCAGGTGAGTGCGAGTGCGAGTGAGTGCCAGTGAGTGTGAGTGCAGGTGAGTGCGAATGCGAGTGAGTGCCTGTGAGTGTGAGTGGAGGTGAGTGCGAGTGCGAGTGAGTGCCAGTGAGTGTGAGTGCAAGTCAGTGCGAGTGCGAGTGAGGGTCAGTGAGTGTGAGTGGAGGTGAGTGCGAGTGCGAGTGAGTGCCAGTGAGTGCGAGTGAGTGCCAGTGACTGTGAGTGGAAGTGAGTGCGAGTGCGCGTGAGTGCCAGTGAGTGTGAGTGGGAGTGCGAGTGAGAGTGAGTGTGAGTGAGTGTGAGTGGAAATGAGTGCGAGTGAAAGTGAGTGCCAGTGAGTGTGAATGCGAGTGAGTGCCGGTGAGTGTGAGTGGAGGTGAGTGTGAGTGAGTGCCAGTGAGTGTGAGTGAGTGGAAGTGAGTGTGAACGTGGTGAGTGCCTGTGAGTGTGAGTGGAAGTGAGTTTGAACCTGACTGAGTGCCTGTGAGTGTGAGTGTAGCTGAGTGTGAACGTGACTGAGTGCTGTGTGAGTGGAGCTGAGTGTGAACGTGACTGAGTGCTGTGAGTGTGAACGGGGTGAGTGCTTCTGGGTGTGTATAGGTGAGT
The DNA here is from genome assembly GCF_013339745.2 of Dermacentor silvarum. Classification (NCBI taxonomy): domain Eukaryota; kingdom Metazoa; phylum Arthropoda; class Arachnida; order Ixodida; family Ixodidae; genus Dermacentor; species Dermacentor silvarum. Next base: position 355,989,170 of record NC_051154.1, on the reverse strand, counting down.
GTGAACGTGAGTGTGAGTGCAGGTGAGTGTGAACATGAGTGAGTGGTTGTGAGTGGAAGTGAGTGTGAACGTGGTGAGTGCTTGAACGATAAGCAGAGGTGATATCGGTTCACCTTGCTTGCGGAAAAATGGAGGCACGTTGTTTGTACAAGCTCGCTCGCGGTGATGACTGATCGCACTAGCAGATTGTGCACGCCAAGATAGAAACCACTCACTAAGGTCGTAATAATCCAAGGATCAGGCATGAGTGAGACAATGTATAATGAGATGAGCGGATATATTATATTGCGACAGCAATTATATGGACACTCCAAGCGAACTTCTGCCGTGGTCGTGGACGTCGTTGTGAGGTTCCGTATGAAGTCCAAACACGGTAAAATCGTCGCAGCGTGCCGGCGGCACGCTGCGTGTGCGAGTGCTGCTCAATCTCGCTCGCGCGAGGGAAAAGGCGGGGCGGGGCGCAAGCGCGCTGCTTCTGTCGCGGGTCAGGCATTGAAGGGGAGGGGGGGGGGGGGAGGGGTCGTCTTGCTCCGGCGGCGGCAGCGTGGGTGTCGTATCTCGAAAGTGATCTGCGACGTAGAAAAAGGGCACGCGCGCGCGCGCCTCCTCTTCAAAGCGATTTGCGACGTGAACAATGTTCAACTAGAGCCGGTAACTTCGTATGCGCGGTGTTTTCGACGTTTAGTTCGCTTTGAAGCGACAGGCGGCACCAAGGTCAATTCACTCGCGGCTATAGCTGCGCCTCCTTACTCCAGCGTTCTGACAGCGAGTTTCCGCGGTCATCGAGCGAGATGCGTTCAAGTTTACCTGTTCGCGCGTCACACCGTGCTTGTCTATTTAGTTAGTAGGCGAATGTTTACAAGTTTATACGGCCCATTAAACTACTATCATTGCTTCGTATAGCTCTATACTTATTTGCTATCGCAATCGAAGCTTCGCCTTTCGGGTAAACTGCGACATTTTCTTTAATACACGAGGGAATATGTATGGGCTGGAGCGCTGATGGCAGACATATCCAAATCATGACCGGCAAATTTTGCCATGACTTCCACTGAGTGAAGATGCTAATTACCGTGTGATTTGCTACAGCTTCGCTGGTCATCCGCCTTCAGAGGGTGTAATGGCTCCTCATTTTCTTCCTGCTTCCCTGTTAAACGTACACGTACAGGCTCCTTATATAAACAGGCAGAGCGGAAGAGGGACTAGCCAAGTCAGCACAGAGTAACAGACACGCACGCTCGCATACATGGAGAACAAGCGAAGATGCAATGATGGATACCGCTTTGTTCTCTCTTTTGTGTTTGTTTCGGCGTTAAGTGGCTGACTATGCGGACAGTCAATCTCTCCCTCTATTTCCCGCTCTCTTGGCTCAATCCGACCGAAGGGGAGCTTAGCGAGCATGGGCGGCAAGCATGCACACGTCTAATGTCAATGACAGAGAGATGGAACAGAGAGAGTTTAGGGCTGACGTCAATGTTTATGTCACCATGAATAAAATGAAACGAAAACTTTAGTCATGCTAGTTTTGCTCTACTTTGCAGTGTTAATAAACCAGCTCTCTTTAATAATTTAGTCAATGAATCCGTTAATTTGTATTTATTAAAACATAACCTTATTGCCTTCCTCTGCACCCAATTATACAATGCAATGAGTTATTTTGTGTACGGAAACCAAACAATATTGGCGTGCTCCAGCACTGTTCGAACAAGCATTTTGTGGGCCAGCAAATTTTATCTGGGGGCGAAAGACGAAGGTGTCTTCTCAGAAAGAAGAGTCGGTTTAGTGCTCAGCATGTACATTGATTTCCACTTGAGGTTATTTTGTTAACATGGCTTTCCCATCGGAGAGCGTATGTTAAAGTGACACCTAAATATTCACGCTGAAATGCACAAGTGAGAGGTGTGCCATTAATAATGTAAGTAAACTCAGATATCTGTTTCTTTCTTACTGTTAGCGTTATAGATTTTTCGGCATTTAGAGTCATCTGTCACTCCTGACACCAAAAAAAGGCAGAATTTTGTATATGGTGATTATCACTGTGATTAATTTCGCGGTACGAAATACAATAGTCAGCGAATAGAAGGATGTTACCATATAATCGGGAAGGCAAATTTTTTATGTATATTAAAAATAAACCTGGGTCCAAAACACTGCTTTGGCGCACTCCCGATGCAACAGGTGCTAAATTGGAAGCCTAGTTATGAATATACACGAATTGTGAGCGGTATAGATCGGCACAGTGACTCATGAGTGCACTCAGACACACTCGCACTCATTTCAAAGGGGTGAGTGCGAGTGAGTGCCAGTGATTGTGAGTGAGTGGAGGTGAGTGCGAGTGAGTGCCAGTGAAGGTTAGTGTGAGTGCGAGTGCGAGCGAGTGCCAGTGAGTGGGAGTGCAGGTGAGTGCGAGTGCGAGTGAGTGCCAGTGAGTGTGAGTGCAGGTGAGTGCTAGTGCGAGTGAGTACCAGTGATCGTGAGTGCAGGTGAGTGCGAGTGCGAGTGAGTGCCAGTGAGTGTGAGTGCAGGTGAGTGCTAGTGCGAGTGAGTACCAGTGATCGTGAGTGCAGGTGAGTGCGAGTGCGAGTGAGTGCCAGTGAGTGTGAGTGCAGGTGAGTGCGAGTGCGAGTGAGTGCCAGTGAGTGTGAGTGCAGGTGAGTGCGAGTGCGAGTGAGTGGCAGTGAGTGTGAGTGTAGGTGAGTGCGAGTGCGAGTGAGCGCCAGTGAGTGTGAGTGGAAGTGAGTGCGAGTGCGAGTGAGTGCTGTAAGTGCGAGTGCAGGTTAGTGCGAGTGCGAGTGAGTGCCTGTGAGTGTGAGTGGAGGTGAGTGCGAGTGCGAGTGAGTGCCAGTGAGTGTGAGTGCAGGTGAGTGCGAGTGCGAGTGAGTGCCAGTGGGTGTGAGTGCAGGTGAGTGCGAGTGCGAGTGAGTGCCAGTGAGTGTGAGTGCAGGTGAGTGCTAGTGCGAGTGAGTACCAGTGATCGTGAGTGCAGGTGAGTGCGAGTGAGTGCCAGTGAGTGTGAGTGCAGGTGAGTGTGAGTGCGAGTGAGTGCCAGTGAGTGTGAGTGCAGGTGAGTGCGAGTGCGAGTGAGTGACAGTGAGTGTGAGTGCAGGTGAGTGTGAGTGAGTGCCAGTGGGTGTGAGTGCAGGTGAGTGCGAGTGTGAGTGAGTGTCTGTGAGTGTGAGTGTAGGTGAGTGCGAGTGCGAGTGAGCGCCAGTGAGTGTGAGTGGAAGTGAGTGCGAGTGCGAGTGAGTGCTGTAAGTGCGAGTGCGAGTGAGTGCCTGTGAGTGTGAGTGGAGGTGAGTGCGAGTGCGAGTGAGCGCCAGTGAGTGCGAATGCGAGTGAGTGCTGTGAATGTGAGTGGAGGTGAGTGTGAACGTGAGTGAGTGAGTGCGGGGCCTGGAAAAAATAATGGTGAGTGAGTGTGAGTGAGTGTTCTCCCACACTGCCGACCTATGCCGCCGACTCTCTCTGGGCTTACGCCCGCCTCTCCTGTAACAGTGTCGACAACGGCGTTTAGCCGTTCCGTCACGTAGCCAGCGTTTTGACAGCGGTTGTGTGCGTTCACACAAACAACGCGCACAACTGTTGTCGACGGTGGCGGTGTTTTGCCCGCGTTCGCACCAAACGCTCGCGGCTTTGGTGACGTGTTTATGAAGAACGTGCCAACCTTTGCCGTTCACCCTATGGCGGTGTACAGTAGCGACCATAGGGCCATGATCCCTGTGGTCACTCAATAAATGAAAACCACCGGATCATATAAATTTTTATTCTTTAATACATCAAATAACCAATTACACCATCACATCCTAATAGTCATAATTGGAAATACATAATTCCCACCATAGTACAGCTTGGCTGGTCTTCCATCTCCACCCTAGTGGAAGGGCTGAGAGTTTTTCCAACAAAATTTACCTTGTACAGCTACCTATGACTGCAAGAGATCTGGTCGTATCAAGAGAAGTTCCAGTGGCACACTCTAGCGTGTGACGTCACCTGGGGATTGAAATCAAAAGTTTGATGGAAGCCCGTCATGTCGGAGCAAACATCTTAAGTTGTTGAAAGTTGGACGTCGACCATAAAAATCAGATAAGAAAAGTCATTTTAGTAAGAACACGGCTAGCATGCGGAAGCCGAAAGAACTTTTATTTCGAATTTTTATGATCGGCGTACCATGTATACAACTACTTACTATCCCCTCGTGACTGCGCTGCTGCGTCACACACACACCCTCGATACGCGAAGGCTGCTTGAAACGGTTGGTCGGCCTCCCCACGCCGCGTGTTTAAAATTTCGCGAGTGTGCAAGTTTTTACTTGAGTGTAGGGAATATTCTAGTTAACTAATCGCCATCAAATGACACGGAAATACCATGTGGCGGGCTGTTGGCACCAGGCTTAGTGCAGATCACTCGTCGAGTTGTCTACTGGCCCTCATTGCATATATACATGCGTGTACGGCGTGGATATCTTCTCAAGACTTAGTTCTCTGGTTATGGCGCATGCGCCGGCGACCTGAGGCATTTCAAATTTATTGCAGTAGCAATTATATGGACACTCCAAGCGAATGTTTGCCGTCGCCGTGAGTTTCCGTATGTATATAGATACATGTATGCTATATGCCATGCCGTAATATATGACATGCGATATATGCGGCTTATATTGCCACATCATTCTATCACTACAATTCCACACACCAGGTCTTACATTCCTGACAAAATTATTCTTCAGAACTCGGAGAATGGCAGCCCACAACCAAGTGTCATGAAATAAAACAGCGACGGTGCATATCTTTCACCTTAAATCTTCTCAGACTTAAATATTGAAAGTGCGAAACAATGACAGAGCTAGATCAAACCTGAAAATATTGTAACTTGCCTGGCGCAGCTCTCCACTACCTCCGGAATCGATCCAGCAAAGAGGTTTGAAACATACCTGACACGGAAAAGTCGCTAAGAAAGACGTTGTCTTTATTTAATAACCATAATTGAAATTGTCCGATGGCAGGATTCAAACAAAGGATCCTTACCACCCCAGCTTGTTTTTACTTAGTTAGCTTACCTTTAGTCAAGTAATTAGGCTCACTTATGGACTCCCGCGTTCAAGCTTCCCCCCAGACACGTGTACACTCAGGAACACCCCCCAACACACAGTGCGTTGGGGGTGGTGGGTGTATGCGTGTGGGGCTGCGTGTGTGAATGCAGGAGTGAGAAATTGCGCCTAATTACTTCACTATGATGAGTTACCACTGGCCCAACAACAAGTTCTACTAAGCTAACGTTTATTTCATTGTTCAATGTGACACTCATTGGACTAGCTTAAGTTTTACCTAAAACAATCTACCTCTTGATATAGACGGCTTCATACTCGTGATAACAGCAGCGAGCGTGACGCCCCCAAGAAACTTCCGGTCACGTGCCTTATCAGTATGCTACGCATGGTTGCCTCTTTGCCAGTTACATTTAGCAGCTACGTCAGTGGGAAAAACCGGAAGCCGTGCAGGGCCTATGTTTGTAATCAGTGAAAAGGTCTATACGCAGATGACATTTGTCTTTGGACTTGTGCGGTTACTTGCCTTCAGGTGCGCGCGCGATTGCCGCGGGCAGCGACCTTGACGTCGGCATACCTTCAAACAGAAGGCTCGGGACGCCTCGTGACGCCCGCGGCAGAGAGGATGTTCCACATCCGCCGCCTAGATTTCTGAGTGGTGGCACTGGCTAACACTCCCAGAGTTATTTTAGTTGTAAAACAGAAATGCCCCAGGAAGTGGATGGGAAAACAGCGTTGCGGTAGCTCAATGATAAGATCATTGCACTCGTAATGCGAAGACGTGGGATCGTTCCCCAACTGCGGCCAGTTGTTTTTTCTTCCATTTTCATTTCCTTTATTTATCATTTTTTTATTTCAATTAGTAAGTACATGTCTCTACCCCTATGTTGTCCTTGGTGTCATTTTTGTTGGCTTCTTATGATATGATTAAAAAAAACGGGCCTCTCGGTTCTCTTTCTTCTCGTCTCTGTGTCTAGTATGACGTCGACCGTCAAGCTCTCCGGACAGCTGTGAATCGGCTGGACTGTAGACCATTTTCGAAAATGAAGATCCTTGGAGCATGGCCGTACGTGTCCATGGCACAGAAAGCGACGAAAGCGCTGTTGCAATACTTGAAGGCGAGAGGTCTTGGCCACTGTGTGTTTACGTGGTGCGAACCTTGAAATGTGCGTGCAACTGTGCTCTACTTCCCCTCTCTCTCCCTTTTCATCCCATACACCCTCTTCTAGTGAAGAGTAGAAAAACGGACGTGCGTCTGGTTAACTTCCCTGCCATTCCTTTCTTATATATATATATATATATATATATATATATATATACATTATATAGATCGGGAGTTTCTGTAGGGCAACAGACAGAAACTCCCGATACACCTTGAAATGTGCGTGCAACTGTGCTCTACTTCCCCTCTCTCTCCCTTTTCAACCATACAGGCTACAGCCTCTTCTAGTGAAGAGTAGATAAACGGACGTGCGTATGGTTAACTTCCCTGCCATTCCTTTCTCATATAAATATATATATATATATATATATCAGATCATACTGCTACTACAGCTGCAAGCTTCAAGCGGTGTGTCATATTCTAACACGTTGCTATCGCATTGATTGTTTCACTCTAGTTGCGAAACTACGATTTTTTTCTTCCCCGTAGCGCTATTAGCACAGCGTCTTTGCAGGCAACAAGGAATGCTAGTAACCCGACTTTGTTTATTTAGATGTAATAAACATAAGATGGGACGTAGTATGTGCCTTTGCTCCTTCCTTGGGTGGCGCAGTCAGTTCACGGACAAAATTTGTCCCGCGAGGAGCCTATAAGTGCTATCATTTGACGAAAACGGGCAACAACATCGGCCAAGCCCTTTGTGCGTTGTCTTAGACATATTTCTAAAGTCACACTTTCCTTGCCTCTTCTTTATACTGCCCCGCTGCTGTTGCTACTGATGCTGTCTTGCCGAATGTCTGATACATAAAACGGCACTCCTATCTTGACTACACTTACTCGTGATCATTCCTCCGTTGTCATTTTCTGTGGCTTAGCCAGAAAATGTCTTCGGCGTGGGGGGAGGGGGGTCATGCAATTGACCGGGGACGGTGGCGTGGATTTGGGAGGGGCCTGGGCAGGCGACATTCTGATACACAACTTTCAGAGAGGGGTAGAGGGGCCGGTTTATGTGTCCGATGCCACACCACCCTCCTCCCTATCCATGGCTACGCCCCTGAAATCATATTGGCCGTTTCATCATTGTAATTCTTTCGTAGTTATTGACATGTCCTCATCCCGTTGTCGTCATGCTTTTGCCGTGACGCCATTGTCGTCATTTCAGCTTCATTGCACTATCGTAATACAGTCATTCTTATTTTAGAGCCGTCATGCCTTTGTCGACATGTCCTGGTCCCGCAGTCTCCAAACTGTCGCCAACACTTCGTTGTCATATCGTCATAACGCCGCCATCTTAAAGCCGTCGTAGCCATACCGTCATCCTGATCAGTCTGTCGCCAATCCATCGTCATTATGCCATTGTAGTCATTGAGCGATCGTCACGGAGTCTCCGTCGTCGTCATTCTGTCGTAATCATACCAATGTCGTCATGTCATTGTCGACACAGCTGTGTCGTCATGCCGCAGTAGCGCACCCAGGATCTTTGCCAGGGGGGGGGTTGACAGTTTGCCAATACCATCTAAACAGCACTCATTTCGATTTCTTCACGGAAAATTGTAAAAAAGTTCGCTTTTTCCGAGTGTGCAGACGATTGCGCCTCTTACATCTTAGTCGCAGTAATCAAATGCGCAAGGAAAGAAAAGGGGTTATACTAAAGGGGGGGATAAGTCGGCCTCAGGGGGGGGGGTTACAACCCCTGAATCCCCCCCCCCCCCGTCGGTGCGCCACTGTCATGCCGACATTTTCATTCCGTCGTCATTGCGTAGCCGTCAATCCACATTCCTCATCCCGTTGTGATGATGCTGTCGTCGAGTCGCCATTGTCGTCGTACGGTCGTCGTCATTACAGCATCTTCATACTATATTCGCCATGCGGCCATACCGTCGTTGTTACAAGGTAATAAAGAGAGACCGGAACTTAGGCACTCAAAAAGGCTGTTTTAAGCACCTATAACAAACCCTAAAACTGTCATTTAAGGCGTTTATGTGCGCCAGTTACTCTCTATTAGGCAGTACTGCGACCGCGAGCCCGTAGATGTGGCACCATAATGCACCGTGGTGCAGTAAGGATAATCAGCATCGGCCTGAGATTCAGGACCCTTTAGAGCAGGCGTTTATATTTACATAATTTACAAAAAATATAGAGGAGGAGGAAACAAGTTTATTAAGAAAATTTTCAGGGCGTTGTAGATGGCCGCTTGTATGCGGCCATCACGTCACCTTCCCCCAATGCAGTGTCAGGATATGGATGACATCTTCGGCTTTTACAGTTCATTCATTACCTCCGAGGAGAGCTTGTACCAAAACACACTCGCGGCACAGAGCACGAGCGTGGAGAGAGTCACACATCACGGACACCTAATCTCCATTTGAGAAGCGATGACTGCAGAGGAAAACACCACGAGTACAGTAGAGCCGAGCGGGAAACGACCACGCGACCACGCGCCCCACTCGTTTCGGGATCCCTTAAGGTCGGCCTCGTTCAAAACAATCCTTGGACGACGCGCACACAAAGTGAATGTCACGTACGACTGCGTCATTCCCGCGGAAAGGCTGCAGTCGGCCGCGCCGCTCGTTTTCGTGTTTCCTCGTCTCGGACACAGCTCTCTGCCCGGATCCCCCGCATCGAGGAAGATCCAACAGTCACAGAAATAAAAACGGGGCCCGCGGCATACTTTCTCCGCGACAATGTCGACGTTAATGCGATTAGCATTGAGGCAATGTGGCGCCACACCGTATTTCCACCGTAGAGACGCGCCATGTTGGAGGCCTGTATGCCGCCTGCTTCCTCTCTCGCGCTTCCTTCTGGGCCGACTGCGCCATCTAGCGCGGGCGCGGCTTCGAATTCTGCGCGTGGCGCATGCGTAAATACATACCACAATTTCCTGCGCCTGCGTGCAGCCACCATGCTTTTGTTGTGGTGGTGATGATGATGGTGAGGGGACTACGGGAACGGGGCTGGTGCCAGCGGCCGTTACTGTGTGTGTGGTTGTAGAGAATCTTAAGACCGGCCGAAATGAGGTGTTTCCAGCGTGGTACATGCCACGTGTTTGCTTTTTCTGGCAAATAGTGCAGGACCGCGAAGTATGAAAATGTCATAAACTGCGCAGTGCGCACTACCAGTGCCTCAAGTGCGCCCGCGCAGTAGCAGAGCCATCGAGCAGCCTCAGTGGAAAATCACGCACTTTATATCAGGCTGGCCCTTCGGGGCAGCTCATTCCCTCGAACTTAATACGCAATAATCGCCGGGAGCTGTTCACGCATCGTTGAAAGATGAGGCAGCCTATATAAACTTTATTAGAACGATAATCAGAGTTTCGTGTAAAGACGTTCGGCCCAGTAGCACATGAACAGCTTGCTTTCCCACTTCAGACTGTTGGACCAAGGTATATGTAAACTGGTAGCGAAGCTTCCATAGAAGCCCATACGTTCAAAACATGACGGTTCTTCAGCAGCTCATGGGGCTTGGCGCCATCTGTATGTGGTGGGAACACTTCCGGCGGAACAAAAAATAAAGCGGATGCGACGCAATGTCCGGTACAATAGTGACGTCATACTGCTGGCACTGGCGCGAAAATTGACCTCAAAACAGTTCGTAGGCCTGCCACAACCAAGGAATCGCGCCGATTGCCAACCGGCGCAAGTCCTTGGCGAGTCCGCACCTTGAGTCCGCTTCAAGTCAATGTCAGCTTTCCATCTCTAATGACTAAATTAATATGTACTCATGACTCGACAGTGGTGTTTAGGCATACCGCCGTTTAATTCGCCTTGGTTTTACTAGGAGATTTCATCCTTAGCCTCAGCAGCGTACCTAATATTTATAGCGCTGTTTAGTTTATGTTTCGCAGATACGCAGGTGTCTTAAGTTGTACATTGCTTGTGTGGCTTGTGGGCTTGAATTCTAAGAAGCAAAACTAACGCGTATGCATGCGCAAGATTATGACAACATTTCAATTTTATTCACTGAAATTCATAACACAATTTTAATACACTGTACAGTCAGCACCGACTGTGGCAATAAGTAGAAAAAGTGCGTCTGCACTACGTACATCACGCGCTGATAAATTAGACTTGCCCATAGCAACATGCACAATCAACGTCTCAATAACAACTGCTTTAAAACAAGAGAAAATGCCTCGAAAATTAACTTAACCGAAATATACACACACCAGGGTCCATGTCTCAAAAATAAAAAATCGACCTTCCGCTTGTCCATCTGCTTGTAATATACCCTTTTAAAATTTTTGATCGGCAGGTATACAGGTTAGAACGAGTTCAATTGACATCCAGTATGGACATTATTTCTGTTAGTATATGGTGAATTTTACAGGGTTTCAAAACAAAGCGATGTGTTTTCAACACCTTAAAAGCATTACCAAATATTCCGCCTTTGTTTCAGGATCGCAGGAAAAGAAGCACGTGAACGCGCCAGCCCATATTTGCCTATCCATTGTTATGCATACAGTTGCATCTAAATTGCATCTAAGGATGTTGTAATGGAAAATGACATGAAGGCTGGTACACACCGATATTTAAGGCGGAAGAACAAGAGTCCCGACGAAATAAGCAGCCGAGTGGTTGCTATTAGCAAGTTACGCCGTTTTTTGTCTGATTACTGACACTTATAAGCCTTTATAAAAAAGAGGGCGACACAATTGCCGACACTTAGTCAGTCGCCAATCAGTCAATCAATCATCAAATGAAACATGTCCTAATGGGAATCTAAAATAAGGAGCGTGTACCAGAAAAAAAAAGACTATATTCTGCAGAGAGGTGTATAGACTCACTCCCGTAGTAGTTTTGATATCCGCCGGCTTCCATAGCGAAAATCCAAAAGTGCTTTGCAAAAAAGTTATAACAACATCAAATGCACAATGACCCAAGTGAACTGGAAATCCTGTTTCATAATGTAGCAGCCGGAGGTTTTACTCCTCACTTAGTCCGCCGATGCTAAGTGGCGGTCACGGCACTATGACAACATCACGTCACGCCTTGCCACTCATCTATAAACCGAGGCTGAGTTGAAATTTGTAACCTAAATAAAGACCATGGTAAAATGGGAAGGCAGGACAGAAACGAAGAGGAAGGAATTGCCATGTATGCCTCCTTTACTACTGGGGAACTCCAGCTACACATTAATTAAAATTTCTTCTTTTTCACAAGAGGAGATCGCTATTGCAAGCAGTACCGCACGAAACAGTGCAAGCCTTACTGCGCCCAAATGCCACAAAAGAATGCTACCTGGCGAGCTATAATTGCATGAGGCCACGAGGTCAGCGCTAAGAAGGATAATCCAGGATAAGAAAGAAGAAACAAGCTGTGTCGCTCTACTTCACCACCGTGAAGGGCCGCCTCCACAAACCATAGGACATGGACGTCGACATTAAAGGAAGTTTTATCTTTTAGAGAAAGCATGGAAAGTGTACACAGTTTACTGCTCATAATATAGTGCCAGATATGGCGTTCTCCCATTTTACGCCTTCGAATTATGCACCAAACTTTTTTTTTCTTCAAATAAGTTTGCCTTCTTTGTGAGGAGACTCACCACCTTGCTCACCGCCTCGAATATACCCTGAGAAATCTCAACTGTTCAGCCTTTGCACTTGTTGCTTAGCTTGACGCTTCGTTTGTGCACATTGAAATTCAACATTTCTTTTTCGTGCAAACCAATGCAACCTGATTCGGGCAAAGAGGCAAAACAAGGCATTATAAACGTCCTCTTCACATACGGTGAGTGTCTTTTCAACCTTCTCATGAAGACGCGTACACAACGTATGTCCTACTCTCTCCATGGAGAAAAGGCTACCGATGGCTTCCTGAAAAACATTTTCGCAGCCTTCAACAAAAGACACGAATGGAGGGGAAGGAACTGAGAGGCTTCCAAAGTCAGATTCCGCAGTACCTTTTACGCTCAAATATAGTAGCACTTGGTTGGCCTCACTAAATGACGCATATTCTACCTTCAGGCTACATTTCTGGGTTGTTCTGACGCACGAATGGGACCGCAAAAATTTCGCCGCTAACCAGCCGGCAAAATAAACTAGGTTATTTTGCTGTATGTCCGAAAGTTCGTCCGAGAAAGAATCATCTGTCATGCTAAGCGAGACTGTGCTTCCGATACCCAGAGCCAGAAACAGTGCCGAAATGCCGACAGGAAGAGTTGCCAAGACTGTTGTCATGTCCTCGGCGCAGTTAGAGTTTTCAGACAACTTGAACAGGTTATTGATCAAAAGATGCCTGAAAGCGGCCTGAAACTGACGAGCTGTAGTGTTGGTGTTCGCACCTGATTTGGACCTTATCGTCGAAAAGCTGTTTTCAAGTGCGTCCTGGTTTAATCGCCTGGCGAGAACATATGAAAATCCATAATTCATTGTGAGATGATCATAGAGCACCAAAAGAGACCGCATGGTTAAACAAAACCCGCGTATACAAGGCGGCTGCCTCGGACAACCCACTACTCGCATGTTTTCAAATACTGCAATGCATTCCGTCAGAAACTCTCTATGGACAGAGCCATTGCACATCGCAGATGCATAAGGTGTCTTTGCCGCTCTCTGTGAACTGTTCAGGCAGTCAAACAAACGATCTATCCTTTCTACAAATCGTGCAGTATGAATTGCTTCAGCGGGCAGCTGCTGAAAAGTGACCAAGGTGTACATTGCAGCAGCACAGTGGTTGCTGAAAACTTGTGCAGCCAATTTTACAGACATCTTTGATGTAAAGGTTAGGTTAAAATGTCTGTCGTTCAGCCTTGGTATCGAACGAATCTCATGCGTGCGGTCCTTTTCATACGCCTGCCTAATGTAACTGCTCTTCACAAGGTGATCACCTATTCTGAAATCATACTTAAATAGCATGTTTCGGAGGCATTTAAGTAAGTGCGGAGCATCGAAAAGAAAAAAGAGCCTCCTTCCGTCTATGTCTGTATACGGCTCTTCGGTGGTGACTAGGCTTGCAAAAAGGGACACGTTCTGGCTTCCCTGGTCACAGACTACTGCTACTGGTTGCAAGCCAGCGTCCACAAGCGACTTGCAGCATTGCAAAAGCAGGTCTTTCAAAATGCTTGCGGCTGTTCCTCGATAGGCAAAAAAATAACCAAGAGGTTGTTTCCATGGCGTTCGGATACCTTTTGCCATGAAGACAAGAGCCTTGTTGCAGAGGTTATTGCCTTGAAAACCGTTATACTCTTCCAGACCTTCAAACCTGTCATGCGAGGGGTTGTATGAAAGTTCTTTTTTAATATGCATTTCATCGAAAACAATGCAACAGGCTCTGTCACTCATGGAAAAGGTAGCCGCTCGTCTCTTTATAAGGTCGAAGATTTCCGGGAAAAACCCAACCCTTAGTGGCACACGCTGAAGCCATAACTGCAAGGAGAAGTCGCCTGCAATACCTATAACACTTAGGACTATGAAAGTGGAGCCCTAAGGCAAAGGATTTGTTCTGGCTTGACCATCGGCGACCGAACCGGCTCACATTCTTCATCCTCAGCTGAGCCTCCAGGAGTGCAGCAACAGGTGGAGACACGTGTAAGCGGACGCTCCGGACGATTTCTTCAATTGTTAAGGCTTGACGCTTCCTCTGCAGTCTTCTTTGCAGCCTCCGGTTAAAATCCCGCTGCTTCCGCAGTTTTTTCTTGAGCTCCTTGGTTTTTCTCCGAGCCTCGGACTCACTGGTACAGGGCGCTGTGGGTGTGGAAAGATGTGGGTTTTTCAAAAAGTTTGCTTCATAGATATTCAATGTATATTAGAAACCGTTAAGATGAACATGTGATACTGGCTAATTTTTACATAGTTCTGAGCTTTGAGGCATGACCAGATTGTATTTAGCTTTTTACGAGGGCTATTTGTGTAACGCTATGGAATGCTGATTACTGCAGCCCCGGCTGACTTTTACATCGTTGAATGAACTTGTGCGAATGTTTCTGCGTATTTGAGGACAGGGGGCCCGCTTGGCAAGTCATTCTTGGCGCGTAAGCAGACATGTCTGCTGCACACTTCATGTTGTATGAATCAGTGCTCAGCACAGTGAGACCAAATAAAAGTTATTGTTTGAAGATAGAGAAATATTTAACAAAGCAGTGAAACATGACCTTATTTTAATGCCCGCCCTCTGTGGCGAGCACAAAAAGCATAACAGAAATATCTTTTCTGTTTTTACATCTTTAGTCTTAGATAAATCTGCGAGAAAATTGTTTTTCTGGATGACTTTCACTTGCTTTCATATCGTTAGCGACTTCATGTGCAGCGCTATAGATTTTTTTAGCATTTTTGTAATACTTTACCAGTATAATAATTAAGGGAGCTCAAGACAAACAGCCGATAGCAGGCAACCGCAACAACAGATGTCTTGTAATCCTAACTGGGTGATGTCATTCGTAAGAAAATTTCCACTTTTGCTTTTACCTTACACTTTTGTAAAATTTAAAGGGCGCGTTGGCGCCCAATATGATTTTACACGATGTAAATATACTTACATTTGCGGAAAGCCTCAGCAGCTGTGCCAGTGACAGAGCATTTTCGAGAAGTCTGTGCAACCGACGGAACCTGGGGAGCCGCGTCACCACTGGCCTCTTGTGCAGGAACAGCCCCCTCCAACTGCATGTAATCCTCTTGTTCTGCGGAGGAGGGAGAAAATATGGGGCATTTTAGCTTGTCCAACCTGGAGAGATAACAAAAGAGAAAAGAAGTGACGAGAGTGGCGCAGAGACCACATTCCGCCAGGAGTTACCAGCGACTTCCTGCGGAGGTGCTGCGCCTCTAAGTGAAGAACAGATGTACGTGTGATCACATTGGTCCCTTACTGTGCTCCACCCTGCAGTTTTTTTTTTCGGGTACTAAGGGAACAGTCGTGTCTTCGCTCCTTATATGTGTCCTTAACATAAATAGGCAAGGAATTACCTCCTACACTAGGTGATTTCTTCACGGTGGTTGGTTGGCAGCCCATTGGCGAGACACCATCTGAGATGAACGAGCTCACGTGGCCTGACAAGTTGGACTCTGCAAACGTAATGTGGACAATTTATTTATGCCATATGCAACTACGTGTAATGTTAAAATGAAAGTCACCTTCAATTTTGGAAGGCTGGAGATGATTCTGACCAACCTCACCACACCTGTCGCCATGGGTGTCAGATCCGGTGCCTGCCATAAAGGTGTAGTAAAATATACGTTGATTTTATACCAAGGAATGCATTAGATCAATTCTGTCCATGCATTCCCCTTGTTCTATTAAAGATAAGCACTGTTTTACGAACGACTATAGTACAGGCATGCCTATTGTCGCGCGAAAGACGGCTTGGCGATTTGCTTACTGATAACAGGAGATATTGTAGGCTCTGCGTCGTGACGAAGTAAACCGGGCCGCAGGAATGCTGATTCATGAAAGTGCAGCGAGCACACTACTCTCGACCGTAGTTGTCCCGGCGTCTTATCTAGCAGGCATGGGTTCCTACAAAATTTCACCCAGGATTCACGCCTGCAAATTCAAAGTAGCATGTAGCATTATTTAGGCCAATGTCCTGGTGAATAAGGAAGAAAAAAAAAGAGAAAACTAGATCAACGCAAAGCAGGGGGATGACAGCAAATGAAGAACCCATGGCAGGAAAGATGTGGCTGTAGCACAAAGTGAAAGCATGAAGTACTGCGTGTGAGAGATTAGGGCCGGTATTTTGTAGCGAGGCATTATTACTTATTCTACTCTAGTCTTATCATCCACCGCTCAGTCTGTTCCGGCTGATCCCGTTGATAACGCGAGCGGACCGTCGCTCCGACCACTGACAAAGCGCGATAAGCGCAAAAAGGCATTATTACATGAAAGGCATCACTACAAAATATCGGCCTAGTTGTGCATCTAAGCACAGTAATAACGATTTGGAGCGTTGTTTTTATATAGAACTAAAGCGATGCGAATTTTAATTGACTGAAGCACAATATTTAAGCTATTTGAATAGGTGGTGAAGCGCTGGGGAAGTTGACACCAAAAGCTCCGAGCCAAAACTAAGGCCACAACGTAGCGCTAATTGTAAAGTAACAGAAGTTTCACACAAATTTTTCAAAGCACCACGGCATCCCTCCACACAACCCTACAGGAAGGCATTGATAGTAATAGAGTTTTGCCTCACCTTGTGGAACAGAGAGGAAACCGGTGTAGTGAAACGCCAGCCGTACGGTCGTTGCTGTTGCATCCTTGCACGGCACATTGTTTCCGCGGGTATCGAGGAAAACGTTCGGCGTGAACTGTTGGTCGCATCGTCCCGTAGGACGCCGTGCCCGTTGGACGCAGTGTTCAGCACTTTCATCCACGATGAAACGCACCTCGCAACACCACGCTCAGCAAAAAGTAAATTCGCGCCACAATAATTCAGAGAACGCATGCAGGAGCGAAACACCAAAGCATGCGAGGAGGCGTGTCGTAGCAGACGAACTTTACGAGCGCGCCTTTCCGTGCACTACAAGGGCTGCATGGTATGATTACGACATGCGCCCCTTCTTCAGAGGGCGCTGAAAAAAAGGTATAAAAAAAGCACTGTCATAATTTCTTTACACATTGTGCCTAATCAGAATTGATTGGGACATAAATGTCGTTTGAACAGTATAAAAAATTGCTTCGCCCTTGACAAAAAGTTGTTTTTTTTATCAGTGTTTGTTCCCTCCTCCACTAGTCGCGCTTCAATTGCAACTCCCATAACGCCCCTTGTTGATGTCGCTGGCAATAGGTTCTGAACCGCTTTTCGCCCGAAGCTTCGCGACCTATGTGAATTGGCCTTGGTTGGACGGCGTTACTATAGCGTGGGCAATAAAACCCCGTGATGTTGGAAAGTAGCGGCGCTCTTTGATCTACGCCGCAACACCCTCGCCGAAGCCGTCAACCTCCTCTTTTTCGCCCCCTCTTTCGCAGAGCCAGCGCATCCGCCACGCTGAATGGCTGCGGCGCGCAATACTACGCCGTCGGGGGACTCTGACGTCACGAACACGGCGCGAAACTTAGGGACTTTAGCGAAACTTGCATTCGCGCGCCTTTAGTTCCTCGCGCTCCCGATGCGCCTTCAAAGCGGTGGTCGCCCTGCCGATCCGAACGTGTGTTTCCGTAGGAATCTGAGCTTCGTTGTTCGTGGAAATGTTGTGCCGTTGCGCAGTTTCAATGCAGCAGCAGGTCAGGATTATTTTCTTTCCCCCGGGGAGAACGGAATGTCGTGCGCCGGAGCAGTGGCTCCATAGCATCGGGAGTAAGTATTTCGCGTCTTCTAAGCACGTCGGTCTTTCCGAGGTGAATCTTACAGCTGTCCGTATATTTGTTGGTGAAGTTGCATCTTAGGCGCCGACTACAAGGGGGGCGCCGGGGCTCGAGCCCCCTCCGGAGTTTTGCCGGGAAGCAGAGCACAGCAGAGGTGAAAAAGCAGAGGTCAAATGGCTCGGTCCCATGAAAATCTCGTCAGAATCGCGACAGAAAAGTACGGCCCTTACACGAGTTTATACGTTAGTTATAGTGGCCATATAAATTGTAGTTAACATTCACCTAAAATTAAAATAGCAAGCACAGTGTAATGCCCGGACCATGTAAACCTGTAAATATCTCACTGGATGACTTCGAGCACTCGCTTTCACAACGCAAGCATTATGATGAACGCCGGCAACGGGACGAACGGTTCGTGCAGCCGTGCCATTCACCGCAACTCCGAAAATTAGATTCATCATCATTATCTGCCTATTTTACAGCGTAAGCTGTCATGGGCTCATTCCAATAGCCATTTCTGGTCGCGATGATGCCGCCGCCGCCCCGTAGCCGCTATCGCCGGAAATGCGAAAAAGGTACCCGCTCTCCGCCGGGATCAAGCCCAGGCCCGCTGCGCTGGAGTCGGATACTTTACCCCTTTACTTTACGAAAGAAAAATTTCATTTATACGCGCCCTGCGCCTGCGCGCCGACGACTCGCGCCTCCGCCAGTATGGTGGCGCCATCTAGTCAACGTCCCTGCAACCGCGGCGTGCGACGAGATGCGATTCAGACGAGGCGTGAAATCAACGCCATCCCGATGTTAGATGTGTGCCGCGTATTCTGGGTACCTCTTCGGTACACGTTATGGCGTCTCCTCGCAAGGTACGAACCGCTGCTGAAGAAGCCAATCGTAGAGCCACGGCCGCTGGATAAAAAAAAAGGTGCGGCCTGCCGCGTGCATCGAAAACGGTGTGATCCACCGCGGCGCCACACGCCGGGGTCTGTTGTCTGGCATCTCCATATCAAATGCGTCAGGAACGCGCTTGGAACGCCGTCGCGAGTGCAAGCCGAAGCGTTCCATCCTCCTCAGCTAGCGCCGTTCGGCACAGCCAAGCGGCCGACAATGCAACTACAGCCGTCACGTTCGCTCCCATAGCAGCGCGCCCGACGCGGCAGGCCGCACCTTTTTATTGCGATAGCAATTATATGGACACTCAAAAGCAGATTTCTGCCGTCGGCGTCGCCGTCGCCGTAGCCGTCGCCGTCGCCGTGAGGTTCCGTATGACGTCAATGGAGTTGAAATCGTCACCGCGCGCCGAACGCTGTATGTGCGAGTGAAAGGGCGCGAGGGGCGCGCGCTTTCACGGGGAGTGAACGCACGGTGAACAAACGCGCGTTCTGCGCCGTGCTCGCTTAAGGGCTGCAGAAGTAAGCGTCTCTTTCCTACTTTACAATCACCATATATGTAGAGCAAACGCGCCTTCTTCCGACGCGCGAGAGGCCGTGGGGGAGGGGGGGAGGGGGAGGGAAGGGAGGCGACGTTTAGCTGCGGCACCAAGTGCCTATTTATATCAGAGGCTCCGGCAACAGTCACGAACGCCGCACGCATTGTGAGCGAACGCGGGCAAAACGCCGACGGCGTCGACAATAGTTCTGCGTGTTGCCGGTGCTGCGGCATGTCCAAGTTTATACAGCTGATAAAGCTAATATCATTACTCCGTATAGCTTTCTACAAATTTGCTATCGCAATTGATGCTTCGCCTTTCAGGTGAAACTGCGACAACTTTTTTTATCCAGCGGCCGTGGTAGAGCTACGTGCGCGGCTACAACCAGGCATCATCGGGCTCAGCAGACTGCTGTGCAAAGAGCATTAGAAGCCGCAGCTCGCCGTCGACGCCGAAGCCGGGCGGACAGTTCAGATCGTTCTCGTCAAAATCGAGGCGAAGACACTTTGCCGTGAAGACCTTGTTATGCGTGGTGGCGAAATTAGAGCTACTCTTGCGCCGCTCAACCAGCTTACGCTGTAACTGTGCTGCATGTGCCGCGCAGGCCTGTGACTTTTATTGCGATAGCAATTATATGGACACTCAAAAGCAGATTTCTGCCGTCGGCGTCGCCGTCGCCGTCGCCGTGAGGTTCCGTATGACGTCAATGGAGATGAAATCGTCGCCGCGCGCCGAACGCTGTATGTGCGAGTGAAAGGGTGCGAGGGACGCGTGCTTTCACGGGGAGTGAACGCACGGCGGAGAACAAACGCGCGTTCTGCTCTGTGCTCCCTTAAAGGCTGCAGAAGTAGGCGTCTCTTTCCTCCTCTACAATCACCATATATGTAGAGCAAACGTGCCTTCTTCCGATGCGCGAGAAGGCCGTGGGGAGGGAAGGAGGGGAGGGAAGGGAGACGACGTTTAGCTGCGGCACCAAGTGCCTATTTATATCAGAGGCTCCGGCAACAGTCACCAACGCCGCACGCATTTTGAGCGAACGCGGGCAAAACGCCGACGGCGTCGACAACAGTTCTGCGTGTTGCCGGTGCTGCTGCATGTCCAAGTTTATACAGCTGATAAAGCTGCTATCATTACTCCGTATAGCTCTCTTCAAATTTGCTATCGCAATTGAGGCTTCACCTTTCAGGTGAAACTGCGACAACCTTTTTATGTCCACTACAGACGGCCTCTGTCAGTGATCTGCAATGATCTCTGTCTCTTAACTCCGGAACACTAGCCTCTAGGGGTGCGGAAAGATAGCCCGGCAAGGAAGACAGCGCGCATGAAGTTAGCAGCCATCCCTTCTCGCCCTTTATCATTGCACCCACGAATGATTACCAACAATTAGATATGACACGCGTGCCGCATAAGCGTCAGCCGCGCACAGTCATTCACAGCTACGAAAGGGCTAGAAGAGAAGACGCGGGCTCTCCTTTCATTTCGACGTTTCATTACGTGACGTACAACTAAGCCGAATATTGAGCTCGTGGGGAGATAATGTCCATCAAGCCGCATTTCGATGGGGGCGAAATGCGAAAACACCCGTGTACTTAGATTTAGGTGCACGTTAAAGAACCCCAGGTGGTCCAAATTTCCGGAGTCCCTCACTACGGCGTGCCTCATAATCAGAACTGGTTTTGGCACGTAAAACCCCATTATTATTATTATTAAGCCGCCATCCTTTTCGACTCACTGTTACGTGCTTTTTTCCGCCCCCCTAGTGTATGGGTCCCTCGTTTATATGGCTTGTTATTTAATACGGAACATCACGGCGACGACTACAGCAAAAATTTGCCAGGAATGTCGATATAATTTCCTTCGCCATAAAGCAAGGAAGTTAAAATTGTTAGCAAAGGGTATATATATGTGGCGCGAGCAGGAGGTTGTGGACGGAAACAAACATGGTCGCCCGAACACTGCCTTTAATCTACATCTTCCTCTTTCCCCACTATTGCACCGCACCGTCCTTGTGAGGTACGTCACACGCTTCCCCCTACATCGAGAGAGTCGTAGTTGCAAGGGCGGATGAATGCAAAGAATAAGTATGTGCGTTAGTCCAAGATGGCTCTGTAACCCTTGACAACTTCAAAGAAACGTGTAGCGATCCGGTAACTTGATGCATAGCTCTGGTGGACGAGCCTGACCGTTTCGTACCGGACGAGGCCTGCATGTGTCGTAGCTCGTGAACACTGATCGTAGTATGCGTTGAGCGCCTGATGGAAGTGCGTACAGTTCAAGTGCATTCAAGGAGCAGGAGCGGTCGTTGTTCTTGAAATTAGTAACTATGAAGGGATCCACGTTGCGAATTTTTTATTGGGATAGTGCGCTCACGTGAGATGTACCGTTGGCGCGGTAATTTCCACGGTTCTGATGGTTTGAGATGCGCGTTTCCTGAAATGACTGCTTGTTGTTCGAGGTTTCTGAGGCCAGAACATGGTCCTCTTCGCCGTCTCATGTGGTGTCGTCGTGATTGTCCCCGCAATAGGCGCAGTCTTGACTGGTCATGTTGTGAAGGTCCTTGGTGATGTTCGTTTCTTGGGACACGATCTACTTGGGTTCGCCTTGGGTTTAGCTGGCTTGCGCGTTCACGCCTTTCTTGTTGCATCTGGGTTTTCGGTGATGCTCTTCGTCGTCGATTATGTCGAAGCCGTCGTCGGGGTCGCTGAAGTCGTTGATGGAGTTGATGTTGAACTTTCTTATGTTGCGGCGGGAGTTGCTGAGGTTGTGTTTTCATCAGATTTGACCTTCTGAGGCTGCTGGGACGCCATAATGAGTGGGCACTACTGTCATATGGCAGGGTGCGACGCTAGGTGCCTGCGACGCTTCTGCAGAGGCAGTGGCTCGTTGTGGTGTTGTGCGCGGAAGAAACGTTGTGTGTTGCGAAGTGGCTTGTTCTCCTAACGAACGTGGCTTATCCGCTGCTGCCGAAAGTGAATTGTTGTCCTTGTGAAAAAAGCACACGTTCGTGGTGGTTTCCTTCTGTAGCCTTGGCGGGAATGCAGTCTGCTTCATGTCACCGCTGGAAGTAACAGCAGCGCTCTTTACTTGACTGGTGTGAACGGTACCGTAGTCTGAATTATTGCAGCTTGGAATCCTGGGTGCTCGATCATTGGATGATGCCGCTGTAGACGTGACTTCACCATGCGCTTCCAGTGATAGGTCTGACTCTGGAAAATTCGAGGTGCCATGCACGAACGAAGCAGTTCTTTGAAGCACGTGCTGCGGAATAAGCGTCATAGAAGACTGGCGTGACTTGAAACCAGGCAGTGGGTCGCACGTTTAAGACGCAGTTAACGCATCTGATGTATTCGCGATGGCAGGGGTATGATAGCATGACGAAGGCGCACATATTCGCGATTCTTGCACGGCACTGAAACCTGGTGGAAGGTTTGGTCTTGAAGGAAAACGACTTGAATATCGCTCAGCGAACGGAGGCTTTACTTTGTCCATTGTGCGTGGTGAAATCATAGTATGCCTGCGATTCTGTTTCGTCTTTTCGGGAGGACCCCTACATGAGAAACTTGTCGACGATCTAGTCATGCGTGGCTTTGGTAGGCACTGATGATGATTGCTATGCGGAGACTGCGGGTGACTACGGCGACCCAGTTACAATTTCTCCCGCTGTTGGATAATGAGGGGGTCTGCAGCGTATACGTGAAAACGACTACTCATCTCTTCTTTGATTTTCGTCCACGATTCGTCGTTTTCGAAGATGTGCGTAAGGTAAAACCGAAATGCCTCACCGGGGACGTAGTCATTGAAGTTGGAGACCATCTCTTGTTTCGCCCATGATGCAGCGGTTGCGTGGAGCTCGAAAAGGTGGAACCAATCTTCCACGGGCCCATCGTCCACTGATCCGGTGTACTTGGGTATGTCCAAGGGTTGCGGTGATGTGGTCATGATGCTGGTCGGTGTCGGTGGGGGAGCTGTGCGCTCGGGATTCACAGCGTGGCATGGAAGACTTGCATGTTGATGTGTGGCTGATGAGGTGGCTGCAACGTCTTCATCCTGTCGACTTGTGTGACGCGAGCAGGAGGTTGCGGACGGAAACAAACATGGTCGCCCGAACACTGCCTTTAATCTTCATCTTCCTCTTTCCCCACTATTGCACCGCACCGTCCTTGTGAGGTACGTCACACACACGCACGCACACACACACACACACACATATACACAATATATATATATATATATATATATATATAAACACATATGGGTAGGTTTCTGAAAGCAGGTCGGGCCCAACACCCCCCCCCCCCCCCGGAAAAATGAAAACTTTCCGCCTATGAGTTGCATGGAGATTTTAAGGCTCTGTGCATAGCCACACTCTTCGTTCAGTTCAACACAGAGCACCTATAACTGTGGATCTAATGAGTCGCTGAACTTTTAAATGCGAAGCATTTCTTGGCGAACATTTGCTACTTTGACAGTATCTATCTATCTATCTATCTATCTATCTATCTAGCCGCCTACGACTTTGTGCTCTCATGGTCGTTTCGTTAACATGGTATGTACCAAAAATGGCATACTATGACAAAAGCATATCACGAACATGAATGATGTCATGACATGAATATCATGACATGCATGTCATATAGGTCATGAAACAGCCGCCTAGGTCATGGTGCTCTGATGATCGTTTCGTTAACTTGATAGGTACCAAAATTGGCATAGTTTCACAGGAGTGTCTGACGAACATAAGTGATAAGGCATGACATAAATTTCATGACATGCATGTCATGTAGGTCATGACAATGACTCCGCGAAAAATATAAACACTCAAAAACCACTGAAATGGGTTCGGACGTGGGTACTAAGTGAAGGAAGCACTACAAGATGCTGGTAGAAGTCAGTCATGAGCATGACTCAGCATAAATGACAATGACTCAGAAAAAAAAGATTAACACTCAATAGCCACTGAAATGAGTTCTGACGTGGATACTAATTGAAGGGAACATTCCTATGTTGGTAGAAGTCACAGTCATCACCAAGACTGAGCAAAAATGACAACAACTCTGCGAAAAAAAAAACATTAACACCCAAAAACCACTGAAATGGGTTCGGACGTCGGCACTATACGAAGGAAACACTAAAGGACGCTGGTAGAAGTAATAGTCATGAGCATGACTCATAAAAAATGACAATGACTCAGTGAAAAGGGATTGACACCCAAAAGCCACTCAAACAGGTTCTGATAAGTGGAGGAAACACTAAAGGATGATGGTAGAAGTCATAGTCAAGACCATGACTCAGGAAAATGACAAATACTCAGCGAAAAAAGATTAACACTTAAAAACCACTGGAATGGGTTCCGACGTGGGCACTAAGTGAAGGAAACACTAAACGATGATGGTTGAACTCATAATGATGGGCATGACGCAGCAAAAATCACAATGACCCAGCAAAAAAAAGAAGATTAATACTCAAGAACCACTGAAATGGATTTGGACGTGGGCACTAAGTGAAGGAAACACTAATTGATTGTGGTAGAAGTCAAAGTCATGACTAGAGGCCGGATCTTTAGGAATTAAAAAAGCGCGTTTTAGGTGCCAAAAATAGGCAGGCAAAGCAACTTTTAGGCCTCCAACGTCGTAAATATAGGCACAATACATTTTTACATAAATGCAAATAAGTTACAACGAAGACGTGCACTACCTGTATCTACGACAGGAAAACAAGAAATGTTATTGTTTATGGCGGCACAAAGGCGCCAACAGTTGAAGATAGCCGTGCAATTGTCCCATAAAACTGCTGGACTAATGACGATCATTTGGCGTAATTCAACAAGCACACTGCTCATATTCATGTTCAATGGCCACTGTACTTGAGCGTTGCGCAAAGTGAAACAAGCATGAAAAAGAATACTTGAAAGCTGGGAATACTGATTAAAAAAAAACGTTGCTTTATGTCTGGCTGACGCAATTTAATTAAGACACAACAAAACAGACAAATAATAAATGCAAGAGAGACTATAATTTATTAAGAAATTAACATGTTCTTACAAGAGGCCTGTTAGTTACTCGTCGTTTGGTCCTTTGCATATTCTGGCGCTGTTTCTTACTTGATGTTAGGTACAACTCTGGCAATTTTCTCATATACACTGACATTATCGGAATTGTACAGGCAAAACGTTCCAACACTGCCAAATAAACTTCCGCCCATTTGAAGTGCACTTGTTTCAAGAAATCTGTTTGGAGAGCACGCGGAACGTAGTCTAAGAATCACTGTGAAGATTGTGGAAACAATAGCAAACTACCACCATCTCTAGATTTTTGGATTAAAAATTGTTCCTCTTGCCACTGAGAATGATCTTGTACGCTGAGAAGGAACGCTCGAAGGCAGTGAACACCTTCAAAAGTAAATTACAAACAAAACAAAAGCCGCGTGCAGATCAAATTTTTCTTTCTTCTGTTGCTCTTCACTACCCGCCGTGTGGTTGCTCAGTGGCTATGGTGTTGGGCTGCTGAGCACGAGGTCGCGGGGTCGAATCCCGGCCACGGCAGCCGCATTTCGATGGGGTCGAAATGCGAAAACACCTGTGTACTTATATTTAGGTGCACGTTAAAGAACCCCAGGTAGTCCAAATTTCCGGAGTCCCCCACTACGGCGTGCCTCATAATCAGATCGTGGTTTTGGCACGTAAAACCCCATAATTAATTTTGCTCTTCATTCACCTTTCCCCTGACGGCTCTCAGCGGTTTCGCTTTTGCCAACCGCGGCGCGTGCCATATCACTTCTGCTAGAGGTTGTTTTCCGAGAGTTCGTCGAACTAGACGACTAGGTTGAACATCATAGAGTTCCGAACAGTCAGTGTTGCCCGGTAACATGAATAACGGTCTCTAACTGCACTCTAAAGCGAAGCTTGAGGCTAAATAGGGTTCAATAGGCGCCGATATTGAAAATAGGCATTTATATTCATTTAGGCACAAACGCCAAAATAGGCATTTATAGGCACTATAAAAACACTTTAAAAGCCCTTCTTAACCTCCAATTCATGCTCATATATCCAAGTGGGGCGATAAGAGCGCAAGGAACAAAAAAGGCATTTGCCTAAAATCCAGTCTCTAGTCATGACCATGACTCAGGAATAATGAGAATGACTCAACGAAAAAAAAAAGACACTCGAAAACCAATGGAATGGGTTCGGATGTGGTACAAAGTGAATGAAAAATCTAAAGGTTTATGGTCGAAGTCATAGTCATGAGCATGACTAAGGATTTCGCCTTAAGGTCTCTTAGGTATAGCTAAAGGGACTTCTGAGGACTCATGACATGAATATCATGAGATGCGTGTCACGTAGGTTATGAAAGCGCCACCTACGTCTTGGTGATCTCATGGTTGTTTCGCTAACATGGGAGGCTCCCCGCACATTGCTTCGCATAACATCGATTCCCACAAGGCGTGGGATCTGCCGGCTTTTTGTTGGCTCTTCATGCCCTGACAAAGCTTTTTTAAATGCGAAGCATTTCTTGGCGAACATTTGCTACTTTGATAGTATCTGTCTATCTATCTATCTATCTATCTATCTATCTATCTATCTATCTATCTATCTATCTATCTATCTATCTATCTGTCTATCTATCTAGGATATATCTATCTATCTAGCCGCCTACGTCTTTGTGCTCTCATGGTCGTTTCATTAACTTGGTATGTTCCAAAATTGGCCTACTGTGACAAGAGTGCATGAAGAACGTAAATAATATGTCGTGTCATGACATGCGTATCATGTAGGTCATGAAACAGCGGCCTACGTCATGGTGATCTCATGGTCGTTTCGTTAACTTGGTAGGTACCAAAATTGGCATAGTATGACAGTATTGTATGACGAACATAAGTGATAGGGCATGACATAAATGTCATGACATGCATGTCATGTAGGTCATGACAATGACTCCGCGAAAAAGATTAACACTCAAAAAACACTGAAATGGGTTCGGACGTGGGTACTAAGTGAAGGAAGCACTACAGGATGCTGGTAGAACTTGAGCATGACACATCCAAAATGACAATGACTCAGCAAAAAAAGAATATAACACTCAACAGCCATTGAAATGGGTTCTGACGTGGCTACTGAGGGAAGTAAACACTAAGGGATGTTGGTAGAAGTCACAGTCATGACCATGGCTGAGCAAAAATGACTATGACTCAGCGAAAAAACATTAACACTCAAAAACCACTGAAATGGGTTCGCAGGTGGGTACTAAGTGAAACGAAACGCTAAAGAGCGCTGGTAGCAGTCATAGTCATGACCATGACTGAGCAAAAATGACAATAACTCAGCGAAAAAAGATTAACACTCAGAAACCACTGAAATGGGTTTGGACGTGTGTACTAAGTGAAGCAAACAATAAAGGATGCTGGTGGAAATTATAGTCATGAGCATGGCTGAGCAGAAATGACAATGAGTCATCGAAAAAAGATTAACTGTTAAAAGCCACTGAAATGGGTTCGGATGTGGTACTAAGTGAAGGAAAAGGCTAAAAGTTGGTAGTCCAAGTCATAGTCATGAGAATGGCTAAGGCTTTCACCTTACCGACTCTTAGGTGTAGCGAAACGGAATCCTGAGGATTCAGAACATGAATGCCATGACATGCGTGTCATGTAGGTCAAGAAAGAGCCGCCTACATCTTGGTGCTCTCATGTTGTTTCGTTAACTTGGTAGGCTCGCCGCACACTGCTTCGCATAACATCGATTTCCACGGGGCATGGGATCTGCCAGCTTTTTTGTGCTTTACATTTCAAATGTATAGAATTTATAAGTTAACGCCTTTAACTTTTTTGTAATTGTGCGTGTGTGCGTGTGCATACATGTACGTGCGTGTGTGTGTGTGATCCTTGCGCCTGATACTTGTGAAGCCAAGGAACCATTTTGCTTTTAATGTGTGCTGCTTGTATCTTTACAAAGTTTCAATACGAGGAGCATTTTTAAAAATTTTTGTTTATGTACACTTGCGACGGCATCAACCCCAATATATAAATAGATAAGTGGCGTTTCCTTTTAGTTGCATGTATGATAAAAAGGTGAATTCTTGTGCCGTCTTCTTTTCCAAGAGTGAAAACAAATTCAAATGGAAGAAATTTGCTTCTTACCATGCCTATACTCTGAGATCACTGTCATGTTTCAGCTCCATTTTACGAATGATCCATCTTAGCCGAAAGTATTGCAAGCCTATGGAAAGAAAGAATTGAAGCCTAACACAGTTCTTTTTTGTTCTCGAATCGGCCGGCGCTAAAGGAAAGAAATCTCCCGGAAAAGACGTGCGAAGTTCGCAAGAAAAGCTCAAAAAAAGTTAAGTCACTCTTCAATGATATTATACTTATTAATTATAGCATTGGTCCGCGTACCGTAACTACATGATGAAACACAATGAACGGCGAAATACGATTGTTAGAAATAAGAACATAATATAGAAGAGGGATTAACTAAGAAGTGCACACAGGCAGCGCTAAAATACGGAGAATATTACAGTTTATTTGCCATATATTCCGTAGTTAACGTGGCACTTTTTTCGAAACTCATAACGGTCCGGTCTGCAATCTTCGGCGCCGCCTAGATCATTCTGTAGTTCAGTGCCATCAGTTATAAAACACTAGTAGTGATTTTCATCGTGGAAAAATTGCGAATACGAATTATTTTGTACAATTAAACTAAACAATTATCCTCTTTCCTGCATATAGGCTTATGAACGTGAGTTGGTTAAACGAAAGTAAAAAGTAATTAACTGCTTAATGATATCTTGGCAGCGGCCGTGAAGTAGATAGCCACACGCACGGAAGCCAAGTTGCGTAACGGGCGTTTATTATTCGCGGATGCTCATAAAGTACAAGCCACACGTTTTTCATAATCTCCCTGAATTCTGATCAACATTACATATTTAATTCTGTCAGTTAATTATGAAGTGACATAGTCTTAAAAGTTTTCATTGAGCAAACGTTTTTACTTATTTCCAATAGGTAAACAAACATAAAAAGTTGGTAAACAAATACGTGAACAAATATATATTTTTCTACATTGAAATGAATAGGTAGGTATTACTAGCCTAGCCATTTACTCATTTGTTATGTAAAATGTATTGCTGCAATACGCTAGCTTTAATAATCAGTGAATCCTCCCTGAAATTACCAACATGCACCTTCTCGTGATATCCTAGTTATTGGTTAACGTGTGATTTTTTACATAGACTAACAAGCATTCATGGTGCGGGACGATGTTTGTGCTTGCATTATATTGAGTGGAAAATCGTCTTGAAAGTTACTGTCTTTGATGCACTACAAATATCGCTATTTATTCAACATATCTCTAAAATAGTTACCTTCAATAACAGTAAAACATGAAAGTTTATGCTCTCGTGATTATTGGCACCTTTTATTACGTAACTGCAAGTACGTAAATATTGATCAGTAAGTATATTTGCTCGGTACGATCCAGCGAGCATACGCAATAAATATTCCTAAAGTTACTTTCATGTTAAAATTCGTTATTGTTTGCGCTCTTGCAACACAAGAAGGCGAAAGACGAGTTGCAGATCCCTAATTCATCACGTTCGTTTTCTGACGTTCGCTCGTAATTATGAAATGAGGCGTACATACACAATGTTGCACTGTTAGCGGTTAATTTACTTTCGTTTGTCTTGTTTTTTACGGCGTAGATTTCTCGCGTACCCTTTATCTACACGCCGTGATAGCTTAGTGGCTTTGGTAGGTTGAACTGCTAAGCTCGAAGACGCGGGTTCGATTCCCGGCGACGGCGGCTTACATTTCGATGGAGGCTAAATGCAAAAATGTGGTTGATCCCTCTTATATAGGAATCGGTATAGAACACGAAAGTGAAACGTGTCTTCACAGAAGTAGTGTAATGTTTATTGCACATTGATATATAATGTCTATTGGTGTTTTGTGGCTAAAGCGCCCTTAGGCGTTGATGCACCCACGCTGACGCCTGGTGGCACGTCTCCTCCATCACGACTACCAACGTCGATGACCATGAGCAACCGTCGTGCATATGGAAGCTGCACTACGCTGCACACGCTAGCACAACGCGAAAGACGAAGCACGTAACTGACACACTAATACAACGCGCAAGACAAAGCACGTAACTGAATCGTCACCGAGTCAAATCAGCGCGTACAGCGCGTCGTAATTGCAGCCTCCGCGATCAACTTCAGAAACATTTTCAGAGCTAATTGCGGAGGCCACGCTCCGCTGTGCTGAGTACGGTGAACGCCACCTAGGTGGCGTTGGTAGTGCTTCTTGATGCCAGCGTCCCTTCGAATGCTGGCATCGAGGCGTCGTAGTGCTGAGACCACCGAAGCGTTCACTGTCGGTGCGCGTTAGTGTCATAATGCAGTACTTCTCTTTTCTGCTCGTAGGCGGCGGCACCGCCCCGAGCAAGAGCGCAGGGTACACGGAGGAGTGTTAGATATATAAGGCGCGTCTGTGTAGCTCTCTGCAAATGCGTTTGTGGCGCAATGGGTTAAACGCTCGGCGATCTATCGTCGCGGACCGAGAGGTCGTGGGTTCGATTCCAAATTTTGCATGTTTGTGGAACTTTTTCTTCTGGTTTCTTTCTTTGTATTATGTTCTATGACGTATTTCCGTGACGGAAATACGTCAGTGAAGTCTTGGTGGACCCCGGCATAAAACACTTTCGTAGTTAAAAAAATCACCGCATATCCACGAAGTGAATGATGATGAGTGGGCGAAGCACCGGGGGATCATTCGGGTAAAGCACAGCTACGGACGAGAGAGAAAGAGAGCGCGCGTCGGGAACGAGGGAGAAAGAGAGAGCGCGTCGGGAACGAACGCCCTTGTAGGGTGCTTCGATGCCCAGCGCCGCCGTCCAGGGTAGAGACAACCCCGCTGGCGCCGCCATATTGAGTCACACGAGCTGAGACTCAGCTACGCTTGGGTTCATAAATAGTGTTACTCGCGGCGCACTTCCAAGTGCTTTGCCTTGATGAGGATTTTTTTATCGGTATCGCATCTGCACATGTTTATAACCAATAGCCGTTAACTCGTCGAAGGTCCAAGACGTAAATGCATGGCGCCGGGAACATGCCCCAAGTTGCCTAATTCAATTTACTTAACATGCCGTGTGCATGTTTGAAATACGCACTATTTTTTTTTCAGCTTCGATGCTTGGTATATAAGGTTTGCGACCCCCTGTGTGTGGAAGTTTTTCTTTTTCGCTGTTGTATTTTGGTTTACACGTCACGCCTCCTTTGCCGTAGCCAGCCACTCGCGCACGGCGGTTAGTTTCCCTTGCGTTGCGCGCGCTCTTCGCGTTCGTTGCAATTATTAGACGATATCTACGCACAATTTTGCTTTTTTTTGCCCACAAAACTGTGTGCTGACAGGATTAAGCTGGTGTAAAAATAACTGCGATGTGAAAATAAGGTTTAGTTAGTGCTGTAGAGAAACATGTAACGTAACTTGT
The DNA here is from genome assembly GCF_013339745.2 of Dermacentor silvarum. NCBI lineage: Eukaryota > Metazoa > Arthropoda > Arachnida > Ixodida > Ixodidae > Dermacentor > Dermacentor silvarum. Next base: position 355,957,835 of record NC_051154.1, on the reverse strand, counting down.
CTGTGTCAATCTTGCGTAGTACACACAAGAAACCAAACGATGCACAAAATACATTTACTTATAATGTCTAGTACAATCAATCATGAAAGAGATATGTGCATGAAAAATTATATGTACTGTGTGGCGCCTGAAGGTTATGTTGAAAGACGAGATAAAAAAATTCGCAAGGTAGTCTCGACACACAATTCGGGATAGTGAGAGTTTTTTTTAATTTATTCATTACATGGGGGGGGGGTTCAAGTGAGTACATGAACCTTATTACACACAATATAAATCGAAACCAAGAATGCAAACAAGAAAACTCAACCGCGGGTAATATTAATCAAGATATCCAGCCAGAATACATCAGCTACCATCGAATACGTCGCATCAGCCAAACATATCGATGGCGAGTACAGAACATTTTATAAATAACCATTAGAACACTGATAACTACATTGAAAAAATAAACAACACTGCATACATATCGCGTACAAAAACCGTAAATAAAACTAAGACAGTCAAATACAGATTAGCAATGTTTTTCACTTCGAAAATATAGTCCATGATGATGTAGGGCTGTTGACTTTAACAGACGGCGCCCATCCTGTCGATTTCCCTCGTACTGGTCCTCTTCAAAGTGTTTCTAAGTACAAGTAAAACAACAAAAGTGATTATTGATATGAAAAGTTGCCTTGTAAATACAGCTAGAGAACCCATTACAATGCTTAAAAATAAATTTTCACAGAAGTAATGCTGTATTACCTCGCTTCACACGTTTCGAAGAAATGCACAGGCTACAACAGACACCATGCCAGAAAGCGCCGAAACATTTTGGTCCCATGATGCCCCTTAACTCTACTACACCTGGGCATACCGTGCACAGGCATTTAAAGACCGTCACAGTACCCACTACGATCGGGAATGAGCACGAATGACCATCGGCTTACGAGCACCACGCTACAAATATATTCGTCTAAAAAATCAGCTATATAACGTAACAACCTGAGATCCGCAAGATATCTGCTGAGAATAGAGAAAATAAGAATGCTTCGCTTGCCACGTACACAACGGCCGCTCTCCCCAGAAGAAGCACTGCGTTCTTTAGTCCCAAATAACCAGTAGCGAAAAAAGAAACTGAGGGAAAAAAAAGAAACAAGAGCCACACGATGTGTGCTTCCCGTGAAAAAGTAAAATAGGTTGTTTACATGACGATTTGTAGCTAATGTAAGGTTATTTCGCGGCGAAGCATTTTCGTCAGTTCTTAAAATAAGGGTACTACTCGCATAGACTGCGCTGATCAGAACGGCAAAAGCCTATGCGACGCGCGCTCGCAAACCATAGGCTACTCAGCATCGGTGCAGTGCTTAGTTCGTGAGCGAACGTAGGTACGTGAGCGAGGATCAGAGAATACTTTCTTATTTATGAAAAACACGATGCGATAGTCTAAACTTTCTTGACACTTACCTCGCAAATGTAGGAGCTATCCGTTGCCTTCCAGTGATACTGCTTTACTTGGGCTTCCCATCTCTTCCTTCGCTCTGGGTCCCGGGGGAAGCGTAAACAACGAAGCCCTTTATGGCTTAGTTAGTCCCCCGCAGAAAAAAAAAGAATCAAAAAGAAAGTGGGGGAAAGCCCGCACCACCGAAAGGTATAACGGGCATTAAACCAATCAGAAAGGAAAAAAAAGGAGGGGTCGTCAAGGCTGACAACCCAAAGACAAATTCCGAGAAAAAACCAATCTTAAAGAAAAAAAAATGTTTCGGAGGCAAATGCAGCGAGCGGAAGCGGAAGCAGCGATAAACAATAAGGCTGGTAGTCCCAGTAGAACAACCGAAAAACCCAGTAATGCGCTCCGGGGGGAAAGAGGGAGAGTATGGGGTGGTCTTCGGCAGTGATCCACAACGATTCTGCATGTTTATTGCATGAGAGAAAATGAAAAGCACGGCAAAGGCTTGAGCAGCTGGCAGGTGTAGGTGGCAGGGCCGACTCGTGGGACCAGGAAGGTAGCACCACTCGAAAGCAGGAAGACCGAGTCCAGCCGGGACCTGCGCAAGGCTAAGTGCTACAAGAAACTGGGAAAGGGAAAGAGGAAGGGGGATGGGAAAGCAAGGAAAGAGATGGGCAAGGCAAGCGATATGAGGATGATGCATGCAGTTAAAGCCAGATGACACGGGGCGAACCCCACCATGGTTGGCGTAAACTGTGCAACTGGCATGAAACCGAGCATGCAAGAGTAACATGAGGGATATGTAAGCGGAGATGAGGCGAAAAGGGGATGAAAAAAGGGCAGGTAAAAGAGGAGTAAAAGTTAAGAAGCGTCAGGTAGAGCAGACAGACGGGGAACAGCCGGCACGAGGGAAGTAATGGTGTGAGACAGGCGTAAGAGTAACGCCCGCGATCGCTTACTATGAAGCAACCGCGGGAAAACGTCAGGCGTGATAATGTCGCGGATATTGCACTCTGTCCGCAACTGAGCGGCAATGTCCGCAGTGCGCGGGCACACAGTAAAGTAGTGGAGCACGCCGTCACACTCCTCCCCACACACGCACAGACTCGAGGAACTCAGATTAAACCGATGCAGATAATGAGGGAAATGGCCATGTTCCGTCATGAGTCGTGCGAGATGGCGGTTCGGGGGGAACCAAGGAGGGACGGCGTGCACACTACGCACCCAGCGATAAAGGGACGTATCGACCCCCTCTCGAGACCAATAGGCATGCCACTGGTTTTTGGCAATAGCGAAAAAACGGTGGCGGATAGTTCGAAAGGAAGCGGCACAAGGCCGAACCATCCCAGTCGAACGAGCAGACGACGCAGCCAAGTCTGCAAGCTCATTACCCGCCACTCCCCGGTGCCCCGGGACATGAAACAGAAGAACGCGGCGACCACCGGCGTGCAAGGCATGCAGCGCACGCTTGATGTGTCGCACGCGCGCGTCCGCAGCATGGAGACCGGAGAGCGAGGCGAGGAGGGACAAGCAGTCGGTGTACAGGTACAGCGGAGCCCTGCCCTTTATGGCACATACACACTAGCGGCAAAACGCGCGCGGCGCGCCGCCGGCGGCCAAACGCAGCAGCGGCAAGGGCGGCCACACCAACCGGCGGCGCGCCGCTGCGGCAATCACGTGACAGACTAGACTCCTCTCCCCTTCTCGAACTATCCGGGAGCTGACGCGTGCAGATGATAGTGCGAAACAAGAAACAAGCGGTCGGGCGGGTCCGCATGGCACCAGTTTCCCGCGCGCACGTCACGGAAGCGGGCCGCTCTCATTGGTCTCCTTCATCCGCGGCACGCGGCAAACCGCAAAAAATCGGTCCAGGAGCGATCCCTGCCGCGGCAACAAAAACCCGTTTCGCGGCTGCTTTCGCGGCGCGCGTCTTGCCGCCGGCGGCGCGCCTCGCGCGTTTTTCCGCTAGTGTGTACGTGGCATTACGCGTCGATCCGGTGCACTTGGGAACACAACAGCCCGTCATGTCGACTCGATGCACTTGACAAGCTTGTCATTCATGCGGCTGAACACTGTCCAGCAAGTAGAAGCGTCAGCGAAGCATCCGCGCGCACTGTGTCTCGAACTTAGCACCGGCACCAAGCACTCGCAACCGCTCGCTGTGACTCAAGGTGGCGTCGCAGCGAGAAAGCGGCGGCGCGGGTGCGGTCAAAGGATGGCACCACCCTGAATGGCGGCGCTGGCATCGAGGCAGCCTACGCCCTTGTGCAATGCAGCGCCCCTAGCTACGGATGAGAAAGAGAGCGCGCGTCGGGAACGAACGCCCTTGTGCACCACAGCGACCCTAGCTACGGACGAGAAAGAGAGCGCGCGTCGGGAACGAACGCCCTTGCGCACCGCAGCGCCCCTAGCTACGGACGAGAGAGAAAAACGCCGGAAGTGGAACCGGAAGCGGAACCGGAAGTGGAAACGGAAGCGGAAGTCGGCTTCCGGTTCCGGCTTCCGGAAGCCGGAGCTTGGCGTACATATAGATATTGACACGCGTGCTCTAGGCAGACGACAACGACGATGGGGGCATTAACATACTCCGTCTAGTGGGTCAGTGGGATTCTTAGAGGAAGAAGACGTTTCTTAGTTCTGTTTTGTTGGAACAGGTCGTCCTGTGCTGTTCTTGAAGAACGTCTTCCTGTCTTCTGTTCGCGTTGTACCGCGACACTGGTGGAAGTGCTGGGTATCGACAGCGCCTGATGCCCCGGACTCCTTCTGGGAGTCGTTCATCTAGCCCGGACGCATTGTCACCAGTTACGACACCCATGCATCGCTTCAGTAGTCGACTGCTAGGCCTTGCCCCGGAGTTCTCCCCTCTTCAACCACCTCCCAGGAGTTCCACACATCTGGCAATGGCCGAAACCAGCCCACTGCAAGCACCCCAAAGCAGCCGGTCTCCCAGCCCGCAACAGGTAACCGTTCTTCATCCGCTGGTTCCCGATCGCTATCGCGGTGCAGCCTTCGAATACATTGAAGACTGGCTTGAGAAGTTTGACCGCGTCGCACAGATTAACCAGTGGACAGAGCAGCAGAAGCTCTCTTACGTCTATTTCGCCCTTGACGACAGTGGCCGTACTTGGTACGAGAACCGCGCAGCTGGCCTAACGACATCGAATGACTTTCGGCAGAAAATCACAGATACTTTTGCAAGTGCCGACTGACGCGTCCACGCCCAGCAGTTGATGGAGCTACGGGTGCAACAACCCAACGAGTCGGTATCAATGTTTGCCGAAGACATGGCCCGTCTCTTTCCTAGAGCCGACCCCAACATGACCGAGGATAGAAAGCTGCGATACCTCATGCGAGGTGTAAAAGAGCAGTGTTCGCGGGACTTGTACGAAATCCTCCAGTCACCGTCGATGATTTTATCAAAGAGGCTGCGGCTATTGAGCGGGCTCTTCATCAACGGTGCAGGCAGTACGATCGACTGTCCAACAGCACCGCAATCAATGCCGCCGCATTGACTCCACCGTATCAGAGCTCCTTGTGGGAAATGATCAGAGAGCTCGTCAGAGAAGAACTTCACAGAATTATGACACTGACAGTGGATAGACCCGTTGCGTCAATCGCCGAAGTGGTACGCGACGAAATCAGGCAGGCGTTCCCGGCTGCCGATCTTCAAGACCAACAGCGTCCCATGAGTTACGCCGCTGCCGTCCGATGTGCCCCACCCGTTACAGCCACACCACCGTACCACCAGCCTCCGACAGCCGCTCCTTGGTCGCCGCCACAAGAGGAGGCTTTGAAGCGCGCACCCGTGATGCCGATGCAGTCATACCAGCAGCCGTCATTCGCCGCGCCGTGGACCACGCCGCAAAATGACCCTACGAAACGGGCACAATTTCGGAGATCCGACGCGTGGCGCACCGCCGATAACCGCCCTCTCTGTTTTAACTGCGGGGGTGCCGGCCATATTTCGCGCCATTGCTGCCATCGCGACTCATCATTTCGACCTCTTCGTCCGTGGTCTGATGTTCGACGTGCAAATGACGACTCCATGCTACGCCGCGACGACGCTGCTTTTCCTCCCATAGCGCACCCGAATCAAGCATCTGCGCCCGATGATCGAACTGATTTCGGCCGTCGGTCACGCTCTCCAACCCCTCCACGCCTGATGCCTGCTGGACGCACTTTTGCTGACGTTCAAAGACTCAGGTCGCCCAGCCCCCGCCGGGGAAACTGAAGGCGGCGACCTCTGGGGGTAAGGTTGCAGGCCCGCCGCAAGACCATAAGAAGCCCCCAACTCACCCGCTGCAGAACGCCGAGAAGCCGATAACCACTGACCCCGAAGAAATTGTGAGCGCCGACATTGATATTTTCGTGGATGGACAGCCGGTGACAGCGTTAGTCGACACTGGTGCCGACTTCTCTATAATGAGTAAGGAACTCGCCCTCCGGCTGAAGAAAGTACAGACGCCATGGACGGGACCTCACATAAGGACGGCAGTTGGGCAACTGCTGATGCCTACTGGAAGATGTACTGCTAGGCTTAACATTGGAGATTCGTCGTTCGTGGCCGCTTTCATTGTTCTTCCCGGTTGCTGTAAATATTTGATTATTGGAATGGATTTTCTAAGAGAATATGGAGGGTAATTAACATCCCAGACCGCATGGTGACGTTTTATAAGAGCCCTGGTTTAGTCCATTACTTATCGCCGCAACACAATTAATGCCTTTCGTCTAACAGAAGACGGCGTCGTAATCCCACCTCGGTCATGTATCCTTGTTTCCGTGGCGTGTGACATGCCGTTTCATTGCGAAGGAGTTGCCGACCAAATAACCATTTTGTTGTTTACTCACGGTATCTCTGTCACACGAGGAATTGTAAATGTCACCGACGGGCGCACGAATCTATTGCTAACAAACTTTAGCACAGAGCGACGGCACCTTCAAAAGGCATGGCTGTGGCTTATTTTGACGGTGTTGCGGATGTTCGCGGCTGCTGTTCACTACTCGAAGAAGCACCTACACAAGACCCAGCTCCTGCACTTGACGTCAGCACTGTTTTGCCGCAGCACGAACGCGAACGGCCTCTTACGCTACTAACCAAGTTCACCGGCTGCTTTGCGTCGACGTCAAGAGTAGGTCGGACGCCTCTAATAAAGCACCGAATAATTACAGAGGATACGGCAAGACCAATTCACCAAAATCCTTATCGTGTGGCTCCCAGAGAACGTGAAGCCATACAACAACAGGTGACGAAAATGCTTGAAGACGACGTGATCCAACCATCAACGAGTCCCTGGGCATCCCCTGCAGTTCTAGTCAAGAAAAAAGACGGCAGCTTGCGTTTCTGTGTGGACTACCGAAAACGAAATCAGGTGACGAAGAAAGACGTGTACCCGCTTCCCTGTATCGACGATTCCCTCGACAGGCTTCGACACGCACGTTACTTCTCTTCCATGGGCTTAAAGAGCGGATATTGGAAAATTGAGGTAGACCCGAGGGACCGTGAAAAAAAACTGCTTTTGTGACGCCAGCCCTATTGAAAAATTTGTACGCGAATTGTGCGAGAAATGTGCGAGATGTATGCATATCGCATAGATTTGACGAGAAGTGTGCGATGTGCTACGCACGTTCAACGAGATATCGTAGATAATGTGCGAGATCTGTACGCATGAGCTGCGTAGACTTCACGAAGTGTGCGAGATCTATGCGAGGTGCTACGCGAATGCATGTGCGAGATGTACGCATGTGCGAGATGTGTGCGATGTGCTGCGCCAACCTAACGAGATTCTGGACGAGGTGTGCGAGGTAGCGTGTGATGCGTACGCACTGTAGTCATATGAGCAACGAGATCTTGGCCGATGACTACGAATTGCAAAGTGAATGCACCTAAGTTGTAGTGTATACAAAAGCTCGTGAATGACAGCAAGATTTTATGATGAATCGTTTGTAGACCATGCAAGGACATAATCAATGTGCTGTATGACGACGTCGAACCATTGTGCCACATATAGCAGCATACACTGCAGAATGAATAAGAGCTCCAGTGTTGAATTTCTTCAATTCCATATAATGGACACACACATCTCCATCAAAGCTCATGTCAGTCCTAATGATGCAATGATTTTCACTTGGGGACATATTCTCGGATAATCACTTACGGCAATACTGTTGCCTTCGTGTGACGCATTGCTCAACCAGCCAATAAGCGCGCACTGACAGTGATATAGCCAAAAGCTGTTGTCTGAGAGTACGTCCCTTGTTCAGAGTGGATCACCCGAAGATTTTAATGCAATATAGGGTTGAGTACCTTCACAGTTTCGGAAAAAAAAATGCTATAGGTTTGTTTTTATGCAGAATAAAAGAAGCTGGCAATGCGATTATAGCTCATTGAAAACACATCCAACACGAACGAGTTGGCAAATGATTTTATCGCATGCAGTTTGATCAGTAACAGAAGATGCACGCGCTTTGTCACAGCCTAATCATATTGCTTGCGTCAGAGCTGTCAGTCAGAGGTAGCAATGCAGAAATTTCAAGCTGCACATTTTCCAAACAGCTAAGTGTGCCCCCCCCCCCAACAAGACGAGTAATTCACGAAGAAAGTTGGGTTAGTTGGTGTTGATGCAGTTGCTGTGACTAGTGCGAACAACGGAAAAAAAGGTGGGACAGGACAGAGCACTCTCTCCTATCCCACCTTTTTTCCGTTAGTCTTGTTCGCGTTAGTAATTATGTCACAGCCGCCACAAGACTATCAAATCTGCTAGTCACTTTTTATTGCCCATATTTTAAGAGGTTGTTAGTGCCTGTTTATGCCAAACTGTAGCAGGCAGGCATAAACTGGCCATGCATGCCCACATGTAAAAAATAAAAAGAACCACAAACTCAGTGTAAATAAATTGGTGAATAAATAGCCAAAATAGTAGCCAAAATCTATCGCACTTTGACAGAAAAAAATAACCGAAATTACATAACCATCAATCACTAATGCTGTCATACGATCAGCACATTTTTCCCAATTGCTGCTTGAAAAATTATTTGCACTAAGTCTTTCACAACTTGTGCACTGTATGCCGAGAGAGCTTGACGTAGTAAATAAACCTCGTATTTGCCGCGGGCAAATACGAGTTTAGCGTGGCAACGGAGCATTATCTGTGTATATACTACACAAAACTGAATTTGATATTAACGGAGAAATAACTAAGTAGTTCGTGCAGTGATGGTTCAGAGCAAGGCAACGCTTTGCGATTCGTTAAAAGCTGACCTCGAAACGACCAAAATGTCAATGTCCCTACATTCAAGCAGGGTCGTTAAATTACGAACATGCAGCATATCCTGGCGTTCGCGCACGCCGGAAACAAATTAAAAAACACTTTTGCAAATCGCTGACACAATAACGACGCATATCAGACGCGCGCACGCACGCACACACGCGCACACGCACGCGCGCACACACACACACACAACACAAGCAGTGTCCGAAAGCACTCGCGACAGACAGTGCGGACGTTCTCGCGCGTTGGGAAATCGAGCCGGCGTGACAGCAGCGTCCGATGCACAGACGGCACTCTTCATGAACTATACACATCCGCAAAACGGCACACAAGCCAGAACAAAGTGCGTCGACGACGCCACTCGACACCAAATGCGTCGTCGATAACGCCGCATTAAAACACGGACACCTTGTTGAATTCACAAACATTCACAAACCAAACCACGATATGCTGCGATTTAACGGCCCTGACCGGTTGATACGGCTGCTCCGCAGGTTGCTGTCTTCGATGTTGCAAGAAACGTTGTTGAAACACGCCGCATCACTCGCATAACATGTGAATACCAGCCGCCACCATCCATGCGATCACGATTACCATGGAGCACCGTGCCGATACAGTGGTGCCGAGGAGCCAGAGACCAACGTTGCCTGCGACGACAAAACGGTAGACGACGATGTAAACAATATGGCCGCCATGACGTTTATCCGGCTCTTGCAAAGCTTCCGGTGCCTCTATCTTGACGAAATGACATCATTTTCCCGTGTTCGGCTGTCAAAATGTTACCAGTCTAGAAACGTTGTGCTGTCGGTATGTGAGCGCTGCATGAATATTTTCATTGCGGACGGTCGATGTGGTAGTTTAATCATATTTACGCTTTGCCGAGAGAAAATGTGCTCTTTTTTGTGCGCATCAGCGATCGCTAAGCCCCTGGGCCTGTGCAACGCTGCTAGCTAGCTGTATCTTTCGTGCGGTGCGGCGTAGTTCGGTCCATTCGTGCTCTTTGTCCCCGGCTCATTAGCAGCCTCTGGTACTCGCCGATCTCGCAGCGGTTCACAGTGCACGGAAGAATGTGTTGGAAATTGTACTATTACGTTCATCCGCAATTTAACAGTGTTTATGCCGGAAGGACAGTTCGTGCAGTCGATGCCGCCGGACCTGACACGAAGGAGCGTTTGCCGAGTATGTCTCGAAAGGTAAGTCCGGCGCTTGGCGCATTTTTATAGTTCGTGTAGTGTGCCTTGTTAGGCGGAGCACAAGATGATTAGTACAGCGACAAAAATTATAAAAGGGATTTCCTAATGTTTGTTATTAATGCCGTAGTACACATTTAGCAAAACATTTTATGAAAATTACCGTCAAACAAGTATAGGATGTTGCCAAGAGCTTCATATATTGTTTCTTTGCTTTCTGTTATGAAATACACTAGCGCCGAGTATCGTTTAGTCTGAACGGGCGCAAAAATTGATGCCGCGAATGTCACTGTTTCTGTACGTAATTTCTCAGCAAGAAATGGTATATATATTTCTAGAAGTACGTTGACGTGTTGTCTTCACAGCTAACATCTGCGCGAGACGGCACCGGATTTCTCTGTCTGACTCATGAGCAGGGGCGGATCCAGGTTTTTTCTGAGGGGGGGGGGGGTCAGCTTCTGTGAATGATGATGATGATGATGATAGTAGCCTTTCTTATTTACCGAAATTTACCGTTTTTGCTCACGATAAACCCGCGTTTTATACGGCTAGAGCAACACCTGATGCCCGCCGTGGTGGCTCAGTCAGCTCAGGCGTCGAGCACGAGATCGCGGGATCCGAATCCCGACCGCGGCGGCCGCATTTCGATAGAGGCGAAATGCAAAAACGCCCGTGTCCTTGCGTTGTAGTGCAGGTTAAAGAACCCCAGGTGGTCAAAATTAATCCGGAGCCTTCCACTACGGCGTGCCCCATAGCAGTAGCGCACCCAGGATCTCTGCCAGGGAGGGGCTGACAGTTTGCCTTAGTTTGCCAATACCATATAAACAGCCCTAATTTGAGTTTCTTCACGGGAAATTGTCAAAAAATGCGCTTTTTGCGCAAGTTTGCGAGTGTGCAAACGATGGCGCGTCTTACATCTAAGTTGCAGTACTCAAAGGCGCAAGGAAAGAAAAAGGTTAAGCAAAAGGGGGGGTTAACTCGGCCTCAGGGGGGGGGGGGGTTACAACCCCCGAATACCCCCCCGTCGGTGCGCCACTGCCCCATAATCAGAACTCGTTTTGGCACGTAAAACCCCAGAAAGAGGAAGAAGACCTGTAGCCAAGCCAGGTATCGGTTTCTCCGAGCTTATAGGAAAAGGACGTTACCCAATACAGCCATGTGCTTGGCGGCTGTGCCTGATAATACAGGGTGTTCAACACTAAGCTTCATGGTTTTCTTAAAATTAGGCACACGCGAAGACCACCTGTGCAAATAAGTTATGTGGCTAGAGGGGCACAAAGTGAGATGATAATTATCGCTGTGAGCAGCCCAATTACCTAAAATTGAACAACTATTTTTTGTTGACTGCAGTAAGTGGGTATGTTTGTATTGACAACTTAGAGACAGTCGTGTTTCTACACAGTATCAGTCGGAAGAATTATTCTAGCGTGTCCGTGCTCCGAGATATCCGACTCCAAATTTCAATTGTCGTACTGCGCAGAATAATCGAGTCGACGCGAGAGCGGTTTATGTTTTGCGTTGCTGTGGAAGGGAGACATTTTGAACATTTTTAGGGCATTGACATCTTGATGGGTGAAGTGTTGTCACGAGATTTGTGCTTGACAACACCAAACTTAAAGCGGCAGTGTGAAATATTCGTTAGCATAGCTAAAAAGGTTTCTGCTGTTGATGGTGCCGTTGTTACTCTTGATTTCAATAAAACTTACAATACTTGGAAATCAGCAGTCACTTTATTTGCGTAGCTCAGGCAAGGACCATGCCCGGTCGTCTAGTCACCATTACGCACGCGTACTGCCCTCCGGCTTCTCCGCTCGTGCCATTATCTCGGCATGGCAGCTGCCGCCGTCTTTACAGGCTGCGCGGTCGCGTGTTACGACAGCGGTTATGGGTTCTTAGATTTTTTTTTTCATTTCGCCAGCCGTGAGGGGAAAGTGGACAGTTATTATCTTTGCCAATGCCTCCGCCCCGTTCTCAGACTAAACGCCGCACGCAACAGCCGCGTCACATCAGGGAGAAGCTTTGCGCCGATCCTCACTCTCTTGCATGCGTAATCATGCGAACGACAATTAAAATTTGGAGTTGGATATCTCGGAGCACAGACATGCTAGAAGAATTCTTCCAAGTGAAACTGTGCAGAAACACGACTGCCTTTAACTTTTGAATACAAACATACACACTTACTGCAGCCAATAAAAAGTTAATTATTCAATTTCAGTTAATTCACCTGCTAACAGCGATAATTATCATCTCACTTTGTGTCCCCCTGGCCACATAACTTATTTGCGCAGATGGTCTTCACGTGCCTGCCAGTGTCTAATTTTAAGAAAACCATAAAACTTAAGTTTGAACACCCGGTATATCTAGCCTGTATTGTTTCTTAAAATAAAATTTGGGATGATCTTTTGCAGGTTTGTTATGAATGCGGAAGCACGGGTCCGTCTTTGGAGTTCTGTTGGGACACCTTGATTTCCTTAAGAAGATTCTTTGTTTTCGGCTGATACACCTTCGTTTGATTTGGAGGACTAACTCCCCTATCTCAAACAGCCCTCGACTCGAAGCTCTTCCTCCACTCCACCTTGTTGAGCACAGCGCCTCCTCTCGACTGATAAAGACGCGACAATTCTAAAGAATTCGCGTGAATGATCATGATGCTCAGTGACCACTTCTTTGGAGGGATGGCGGTGCTATATTTCCTCTTGAGTCGAGGTGTTGCGTTGACTACAGGAACGTTCTTGAATACGGGCGTAACGCTACGCTCCAACGCGGCAACCACTACGCTGGTTGTTTACGATATGCGAATCACCACGTACGAAGACTCACGACGCCACCTACAAGAATAACGATGTGGTGTAGTAGCCGAGAGCGCGAGCCAGCGTCTTCATGTTTTGTTTCACACGCGACGTCATCCTTTACACAAGGTGCGCATCTGCTCCCGTTTCGCTAACCACGCGATGCCATCCTAGGCCCGCGCGCTGGCGTTCGTCGCTGACGTCACGCTCCCCCACTTCGCAGCCGCGGCTCGAGACTTCGCCTCGCTCCGCGAGAACGCCCACTCAGATAAACGGATCCGGCGGGTTTGAGCCTCCTATGCTTAATGTACGACAATAAAACTGCGAAGTCACAATGAAAAACTTGTAGCGTACGAACGGTACTGTGCTCGTACTGGATATTGTCAACGTGCAACTGTGATCACAATGAGTGCTACAGTTAAAAACAGTTGCCTATGCGCAGTTTTTAGTTTAGCTGTTAGTTGTTTTTATTTACATATGAACACTTCAGTGAGAGATCTCTTTCATTAAGCAGGTTGGTCGCGGAACCGATGACAGCCAATGAGGTAACCGTTGACACCCCAAGGGGAAACTAAGTTAATCAGGCGCGAAGGCGCTCGAGCGGACCTCGGCGTGCTTGGCAAAAGGGACGTCCCCTCGTTCATTCGACGCCACCGACGGGACGAGTAAGGCACGGCCGGCGCCAGGAGGTCCAAGGTGTTTATGAGAAAAACTACGGCAACTTCGCGACACCACACCCTTACGTAATACAATTCTAAGCGTGTGAGCGAGCTAGCTTTACTTCTACATGGCTGCTACCACTGGTACTCTCGAAAAATACTTTTGAAGAATGCTGGTGGCCATATTTTTTTGCGACAGGGCCATCCCCCTGTCAGCGAGGGGGCGATGCAGAAATTTGAGGGGGGGTCAGGACATCCGGACATCCCCCCTGGATCCGCGCCTGCTCATGAGCACATTTTAGCTTGTATGCAAATTTTTCTGCTTATATATTGTCAAGACAACCTGTGTTTCTTGTGTTGAGTGTTCTGTATGTCTTCGTGCATTTGACAGGTTAAATAACTGCCCGTGATGTCAGAATGAGATATTAGCACAACCATGTAGCTGGCTGAGGTCTTTTCACAATTTAACGCGGTGTTGTTAAATCACAAGTTTGCAGTTTCAGCAGTGATTGCAATAAACTGAACATTTCTCATTGTTTAGGGATGTCACGATTTCGTGAGACGGAGGCATCTCGGCACCACATGGGAGCCTGTGGCAAAATGCAGTCTGAGCAGCCCGACAAGGAATCTGATCTGCTTGCTTTGACAAGGTGTGTACAAAACAGTCACTGCCACTTATGAGTTCTAGGTTCTGTTGGTATAATTCGTACGTGCCATCGGTCCAGAATCTTTTGGTGAGATTTACGAATTTGGACTCGTTCTACAATTTTACTATTGTTGCATTGAGTTATGAGAATGAAATTCTATTGGGAATATGTTGTAAGAATCTTAAAAAATGGGGTGGTATGAGATTGCAAAATTGCATCTAAAACAATAAATTGTGATGGCACTTGTGCGGCTTTATTATCAATGCAAAATCCCTAACGAGTATACCAGAGGGGCACTTCCTACCAAGCCCGATTCAGATCAAAATTAGCTACTGCAATTGGCTTCCTCGCGCAGCTTGCACAAAAGAGCCAATCACAAGTGAGAAATTCGATCCGGATTGGGCTTGATCGCAATGAAAAGTGCACTGTATGACACCCGTATTAGACGAGCTTATTGAGATAAGTTCGTAAAGCCGGCTAAATCGGCAACAGCAAAAGCACTGAAAAAAGCACACTGGTCTAAAAACAATGTTGTCAGTTTCTGCTGTTCCAAGTTAATGGTTAATAATGTACGTGTGTCTATTGAACAATGTAGGCGCTGAGAGAAAACTTTAAGAAAATACATGCTGACTTTCCAACACAGCATTGTGTCTAGGATTTTTGCAAAATATAAAGTTCACAGGCTGGCAGGTTTGGCATAACGTACAACACTTTTGCTTTAGATGCCATATTCATAACTTCCAGTTTCGACATAATATTCGAGTACTACTTGAACTGTATATTTTAAAATATCGCCTACCTTCAGTTTAATCAATATACCTAAGTAGCCTCCTCTGAGTCAAGTATAATTGGGGGCTTGAGTAGATATGCATGATATGCTACTTACTGACTGTATAGTGACGTATTTTTTTAGGAACTGTGTTTTGAGGCACACATATCCTTTTATGTCTTGTTATGAGTTGCCCGACGAAAGCAGGGCATTGCAAGTTATTGCATATATTACTGCACTTAATTCCTTACATACATGCCTGCACAGATTCTGTGTTCCTAGATTTATTTCTCTAAGTAGTCAAAAATAATCTATTAGACCTTTTTTTCTCTTTCTTTTTTTTTGGGGGGGGGGGCTGTTCATTGATTCCCATTCCTAAAGGGACGTTGAAAGAAAAAACCACGAAAAGTGGCTTGAAAGTGTTTGAATTTTCTGTTTAACCTCTTATTATTTATTCTTCTAAAGCACTACCAGCATGAACACGTTTCTGTTCACTTTTATAAGCTAGCTGCCAGATAAGAAACCACAGTGTGAAAGAGTATTTATTTCTTTTTTTACTTGTTTTATTGTATGTTCTTTATTTGGCTCACAATGTTCTGCCTACCACCTTATGCAGTACTCCAGCTGGAGCCTATGAGGTATGTTTATAAATGAGTAAGCAAATTCCTGAAGCTTGCAACAAACCATGAAGCATAACATTTAAATGTAGTCAGTTCATAATACATCCCTAGAGCAGCATAGCATCAAGCTTGAAGCTGATCTCTGATGTCCCATAAATTGCAGGTTTGATAATGTGGTATCACAAACTGCTTGTTACGCATGTCAGTCAGCCTGGTGCAGTGGTCGCAGGTGAGAGTGTAACCGAAAGCTGGGTATGCTTTGCCCTTCCGCATTTGACATGGAAGAGAGCTTGAACTCTGCTATTGGTTCTCTTATAATTGGGACCATCTCTCTCACCTTCTCCTTATTATTCTGTCAACTTGCTAGTATGCACTTCTACAAGCTTAGTTATGATGTTGACTGCTGAACTTGGATGATGTGCGTTTCAATAGTTAGTGGGACCCTCAAAGCCATGCTGTACTTTGTGTGCATTTCAAATGGTCAATTTGAAATATGCGATTGTCTGACATTCTCAGGGAAACAAGGTTTTTGCTCCGAATAAGGCATAGGCTGCTTCCCGAAAGAGTACCAGAAACAATACTTTCTCACCTAACAAAAGTGTTTAGGCACGCCGTGCTCAGGCCATGCTGACCTACAATAATTAGATCATAATGTGCTATATCGACCGTTACATGTTATTAAAAGTGGCAGACAAAAGTCATAATGCACTTGAATTTCACTGTTAAAATGTGTGTGGCTACCAAATATTTAGCCTTAGCCCCTTTGGCGCAGACACCATTAGTGCAAAAGGGGTGTATGTCATTACCAAGCTTTTGGGATAAGTACAGACTGAATAAGCACTTGTCAAGATTTTGAGTAGTACTAGAACGTGAGACCCGCCCAAAGTGTGATTTTATTTTTATTTTTTCATTTAGACCATGGAGTCACTTTTCTCGTAAGCCTGTGCAGATACGTCACGCTAGGCGAGCCCGATTCATTTCTCCTTTACAGTGAATCCTGTTTTTCAGTTTCATGTTGCATGACATACAAAGGCACTTTAAGCAAGGCCAAAGTGGTTTGAATGTGTACAAAATGACTCCGGACACATTTTTGTGTTTGGAGACAGTTTAGACGCATCATGTATTCTTTCTTTTTGTGTTAGTTTTGTGATGAGAAGTTATTTATTGCAAAAAGAAAATGAAGGTTAAAGTGGCATTTCCTGCCAAATTTTGTGGCGAAACATCGTACGTTGGAGGACATCATGCATTCCAGAGTATTTTCGTATATTTTGGCTGTTGCGGTTCAGTACACTTGCTCCAAAATTGCTAAGTTCAGTTCTTGCCTCTTTTAGAATACAATATAGTCAATTTTTGCCAAAAACAAATTAACTAGGCCTTAGCAGACAGCCAGGAGGTGTGGGAACTTTATTGTGGTTTCACCACCTGTATATCGTTCTTGTGTATTTTCTAGCTTATCAAGCCTCTACTTTTGGATAACTGCAGTTTTTCTGGGTTTCCGGAAGAGTAATTCAATAATGCATCTCAAATAATTATTTTTCCCTTAAGTGTCCCTTTAAAGTTTTGTCTGATTGATGTGGCATGAGACAACACTGCCCGAAAGTTATCTTGCATGTCAGCAGTTGTGTTGCCATGTAATCACCAGTATTGTCTTTGAGGTGCTCAGAGATGTCACTGCACTTACTCCTCATTACCCAAGTCCCTAAGAAGCCATAAAGAGGATCTGTTTGAAATGTCCTGCAATAAGTTATATCATACTGTATTCACTGGGGCTCTGTTAAATGCTTGCAGTAGAAAAGCACTGTCTTCTCCAAAACATGCATAGTGTGTTGGGAATTTGTCAACGATTCTTTTTACCTCAACAGTCATGGAAATATTGATTTACCGTGTTCACTGGCAGATTTATATCAAGCCTGATCTCTGTAGCTGACTGTAGGCTTTATTACACAAAAATGAAGCTGGTTTTCAATAATACCACCTTTTCACAGTACTGAAGCAGCAGTTTGCAAAAATAATAGAATAAGTTTAACTCTATTTTTTGTAAAAGCAAGCTGTTGTCTTACACAGCAACTTCAGTGAGTTTTTTAAGCGCGGCAGGCTTAGGATGTTGGTTGAAAATTAAGTTGCTTAAAGACGTGTAGCATCAGAGAGCATGTTTTCTTTTATCTATTGTAGCATTATCTGGTCTCGTATGTTCCTTTCCATGCTATTCACAGTGCACACTTTCTAAGGAGATAAGGGACAGGCAGATGGTGGCATTCACAGCTCACACATTCCAAGGCACTAAGGGAGACACAGAGTGTGAAAGATGACAGTTCTTTTTCACTGTCTGCCTGTCGCTTATTCTTTTGGCATGTGTGTGCCTTGAACACCATCAAAATGAACTGTTACCAACTTGCCCAAGCTTCAGCTCTTGCGCTTGGTGTTTTAGTCTACAAAATGCCCATATGGCAGTAGTAGTGTTGCTGATATTTGCGTGTATGAAAAGGGGATGCTTACTTGATTACAGAACAATTTGATTGGTTCTACACATGGTACTGAACTTACCAATGTCATTTTAAAGGTGGGATTAGGTAGGAAGCTATTATGGTACTGTTTAAAGTGCCCTTGTGCAGATGCTTAAAGCTTGTCTTCTGTTGACAGAAATTGGGCTCAAGCCGTAGGAGGATAGTTGTCAAAGTGTAATGAAAGCCTCCTGGTAGACATGCTGAGTTATGCTGCTGGGGACACTTATTGGTTAGCCCTATTGGGTAATGCTGCTAGGCTTATGGGTGCTTTAACATTGCAGTGCCTGCAGAATGCATGTCGTGCTATGGTATCATAATTGGCCCACCAAGTGACCACCTTTGCTTACACTATGTGGCTGTCTGGCCTACTTTAGTTAACCTGACTGCCACCTATACACAAGGAGAAAGAGGGAGGCAAAAAAAGGGATCTTCAATTAATTTTCTTGCACAGATGGCTCATGCATCATATTTTTCTTATAGTGCAGGATTTGTTACTCAAAGTGAAGCTTGCTATATGGAGAATATCTACATTTTTTCATATGTATACCGAACAAGGATTGATTTGTTCATGGTGTCACTTTTTATATTATACTCACGTGACACTAAGCCCACTTGTATTAATGCAGGTATGGCTGGGCCTGCAGAGAAAGTGTAAGCAGACTGTGCAGTGTTGCTGAGCAGTGCTGATCTCCACGCCTGAGTTGGTCCCACAACATCCAGGCACCAGCGTGCTTTGCATCATCATTGACAAGGTAATATTGTCACGTAGTAGTGACGATGAAGCAAACAGTCGTAAAACTGGGAATGACGAAACTGATTCTTTATTGGGCGAACCTGTGCCCACAAAAGCAAGTTACACTTGAAGCACAACGATAGCGGCGAACACAGTCGGCGATCGTCGGAATCTGATCAGCGGCGAAACGCGTCGGCTTTTATACCTGAGTCATCGAAGGTTCCAGATTAATCCCTGATGCCCGCGTGTCTTCCAGAAAGTTCTAGACAATTCGCATCGGTCACACAATCAGATAACATAAGCGTCTGTGAAAACAGGCAACGGAAAGAAGCATCGATAACGTTCTAGAAACCTCCGACACAGGCGCGTCCTGCGCCGAGCGATAACGTTTAACATTTGTTAGCCGGTGGAAAGCGGCCACCGGTGAAAGATAAACATGTATACGTGTCAATACCCTCCCCTTAAAAAGCATCGTCCCGATGCTACAAGTACGAAAGCGAAAACAAAACAATGCGTTATAAACAACAAAAAAACAATAACAAAGTAACAAAGTACCTAATGTCGTCAGCGGGCGTAGAAAGGTTTAAGACGCACCACATGGATGACTTCAGGTCGTGCCCGGCGCCGCTGTGATTGCGAAATGCCGTCTGGCACGACCTCATAGTCCAGTGCGCCAATACGTCGGATTATCTTATATGGTCCGAAATAGCGACGCAACAGTTTCTCGCTAAGTCCTCGTCGGCGTATCGGAGTCCAGACCCAAACACGGTCGCCGGGCTGGTACTCGACGTTGCGTCGTCGAAGATTGTAGTGTCGGCTGTCGGTCCTCTGCTGCTTCTTGATGCGCAAGCGGGCGAGCTGTCGACCTTCTTCGGCACGCTGCAAATAGGTGGCAACGTCGAGATTTTCTTCGTCGGTGACGTCCGGTAGCATGGCGTCAAGCGTCGTTGCCGGGTTCCTTCCGTAGACCAGGTTGAACGGCGCCATGTGCGTCGTTTCTTGCATGGCCGTGTTGTATGCGAAGGTCACGTACGGAAGGATGGCATCCCACGTCTTGTGTTCGACGTCGACGTACATTGCCAGCATGTCGGCGATGGTCTTATTTAGGCGCTCGGTGAGGCCATTCGTCTGCGGGTGGTAGGCGGTGGTGCGGCGATGGCTTGTCTGGCTGTATCGCAGGATGGCTTGAGTTAGTTCAGCCGTGAATGCCGTACCTCTGTCGGTGATGAGGACTTCTGGGGCACCGTGACGCAGGAGGATATTCTCAACGAAGAATCGGGCTACCTCGGCGGCACTGCCTTTCGGCAAGGCTTTTGTTTCGGCGTAGCGGGTGAGGTAGTCCGTAGCTACGACGATCCATTTATTCCCGGACGTCGACGTCGGAAAAGGCCCCAGTAAGTCCATCCCGATCTGCTGGAACGGTCGGCGAGGTGGCTCGATCGGCTGTAGAAGTCCGGCTGGCCTTGTCGGCGGTGTTTTGCGTCGGTGACAGTCTCGGCATGTCCTTACGTAATGGGCGACGTCGGCAGAGAGGCGAGGCCAGTAGTATTTTTCTTGTATCCTCGCGAGCGTGCGGGAAAAGCCGAGGTGTCCAGCCGTTGGGTCGTCATGGAGAGCTTGCAGAACCTCTGGACGCAATGCTGAGGGTACCACGAGGAGGTAGTTGGCTCGGAGAGGCGAGAAGTTCTTCTTTAGAAGAATGTCGTTTTGCAAGAAAAACGACGCCAATCCTCGCCTGAACACCTTCGGCACAATGACGGTCTTGCCTTCCAGGTAGTCTACAAGGCTCCTTAGTTCCGGGTCGGCTCGCTGTTGTTCGGCGAATTCGTCGGCACTGATGGGTCCCAAGAAAGTGTCGTCATCCGGGTCGTCCTGTGGCGGCGGTTCGACGGGGGCGCGAGACAAGCAGTCGGCGTCAGAGTGCTTTCGCCCGGACTTGTAAACGACGGTGATGTCGAATGCTTGAAGTCTCAGACTCCATCGTGCGAGGCGACCTGAAGGATCCTTCAAGTTAGCTAGCCAACACAAGGCGTGGTGGTCGCTCACGACTTTAAAGGGCCTGCCATAGAGGTAGGGGCGAAACTTTGATGTAGCCCAGATGATGGCGAGGCACTCCTTTTCTGTTGTGGAATAATTTGATTCCGCCTTCGATAGCGACCGGCTAGCGTAACTGACAACCCTTTCTAGTCCGTCAGTCCTCTGCACAAGAACGGCGCCGAGTCCTACGCTGCTTGCGTCGGTGTGGACTTCAGTATCGGCGTTTTCGTCGAAATGCGCAAGTATTGGCGGCGATTGCAGGCGTCGCTTCAGTTCTTCAAATGCTTCGATTTGCGGCGTCTCCCACTTGAACTCGACGTCGGCCTTCGTGAGATACGTCAGTGGCTCAGTGATCCGTGAAAAATTCTTGACGAAGCGCCTGTAATAGGCGCACAGTCCAAGAAATCTACGCACTGCCTTCTTGTCAGCGGGCGGAGGAAAGTTGGAGATGGCCGCAGTTTTCTGAGGGTCGGGGCGCACTCCAGACTTGTTGATTACGTGGCCCAAAAACAAGAGCTCCTCATATGCGAAGCGGCACTTCTCTGGCTTTAACGTGAGTCCGGAGGTTTTGATTGCTTGAAGAACTGTTTCAAGGCGCCGCAGGTGTTCTTCGAAGCTTGAGGCAAACACAACGACGTCGTCCAAATAGACAAGGCAAGTCTGCCATTTCAAGCCTGCCAGTACTGTATCCATGACGCGTTGGAAAGTCGCAGGTGCCGAGCAAAGACCAAACGGCATGACCTTGAACTGGAACAGTCCGTCTGGTGTTATAAAGGCAGTCTTCTCCCGGTCCCTCTCGTCGACTTCAATTTGCCAGTAGCCGGTTTTGAGGTCCATCGACGAAAAATACTTTGCGTTGTAGAGTCGATCCAACGCGTCGTCAATCCGTGGGAGGGGGTATACGTCCTTCTTCGTGATCTTGTTGAGGCGACGATAATCGACGCAGAAACGTAGGGTTCCATCCTTCTTCTTCACTAACACCACGGGGGACGCCCACGGACTCTTGGACGGCTGGATGATGTCGTCGCGTAGCATTTCGTCGACTTGGTGCCTTATGGCTTCACGTTCGCGCGCCGAAACTCGGTACGGGCTCTGACGGAGTGGGCGGACATTTTCGTCGGTGATGATGCGGTGCTTGGCGACAGGGGTTTGTCGAACTTTTGACGACGACGAGAAGCAGTCCTTGTATTGCAGGAGCAGAGCCTTTAGTTGTTCTTTCTTATGCCTGGGAAGGTTCTGATTGACGTCGAAAGTTGGCTCAGGTATTATAGTCGTCGTTGCAGGTGCACTGGAATCCGTGAAGGCGAAAGCACTGCTGGCTTGTACTATTTCGTCGATGTAGGCGACCGTGGTGCCTTTGTTAATGTGCTTGTATTCAGGGCTGAAGTTCGTGAGCATCACCCTTGCTTTCCCTGCACGTAGCTCAGCTATGCCTCTAGCGACGCAAATTTCACGGTCGAGCAGTAGGTGATGATCGCCCTCGATGATGCCCTCCATGTCTGCAGGCACTTCGGTACCGACGGAAATCATTACGCTGGAGCGAGGCGGAATGGTGACTTGTTCTTCAAGCACATTCAAGGCATGGTAACTTATGCTTGTATCCGGTGGTAGCGCGTTGTGCGTTGAAAGCGTTATCGACCTGGATCTTAAGTCGATGACTGCACCGTATTGGTTTAGAAAGTCCATGCCTAGGATGACATCCCTGGAGCAGTGCTGCAGGATTACGAAGCTCGCCGGGTAAGTGCGGTTGTTTACCGTGACTCGGGCTGTGCAGATTCCAGCCGGCGTTATTAGGTGGCCTCCAGCTGTCCGGATATCAGATCCTTGCCAGGCCGTCTTCACCTTCTTTAACTTGGCGGCGAACGCGCCACTGAAGACGGAATAGTCGGCGCCAGTGTCGACGAGAGCGGTGACGTTATGACCGTCGATGAGCACGTCTAAGTCGGTAGACCGTCGTCTAGCATTACGGTTAAGTCGTGGCGTCGGATCACGGCTCCGTCGGCTTGCTCCGCTGCTGCTACGTCGCGTCGGCCGGTCTTCTTGCGGCGGCGAAGTGCTGTCAAGGCTGTTGCTAGGCGGCGTGCTGATATCTCGTCGTAATGATTCGCGAATCGTCGTCGTCGTCGGCGGAGGATCTTCGGCATTGCGTCGTACAGCAACCGCACCTCCATCGGTTGCTGCCTTTAGTTTCCCCGGTAAGGGCTGGGAGATCGGCCCCGGGTGGGACCGGTGTACTGATGACGATGCGGCGAGATGTAGCGGCCTGGTGACGGCGAGCGTGAGGGTCGTCGGGGTTGCCACTGGGCTCCGGCGAGGTAGTCGGCAATGTCGCGCGGTCGTTCACCCCGCACTGGACGCGGCGCGTTGACGGCGAACCCTCGTAGGCCCATCTCGCGGTATGGGCATCGGCGGTAGACATGGCCGGCTTCCCCGCAGTGATAGCAGAGCGGGCGGTGGTCGGGGGCGCGCCAAATGTCCGTCTTCCTCTGGTAGCTGCGCTGGGCGACGGGCGGGCGTGCTGGCGGCGGCGGTGGTGGACGTCGGAACTGCGGCGTTACGGGGCCCTGGCGCGAGCGCGGAGGGGGGCCTTGACGACGGGCGACGGTGGCGTAGGTCAGCGCTTCCGGCTCGGGTTGCGGCGATTCGGGAAGTCCTAGCGATTGCTGGATTTCCTCCCGCACGATAGCGGCGATGGAAGCAACTTGAGGCTGCGACGACGGTAGCAACTTCTGCAGCTCTTCGCGTACTATCGCCCTGATGGTGTCTCGTAGGTCGTCGGAAAGTCCTTGGACTTCGACGTAGTGTGGCGTCGAACGGCGATTGTATTGCCGGTTGCGCATGTCCAGTGCTTTCTCGATCGTCGTAGCTTCCGAGAGAAAGTCTTGGACTGTTGTTGGTGGATTCCGTACCAGTCCGGCGAATAGCTCCTGCTTAACTCCCCGCATGAGCAAGCGAACTTTCTTGTCTTCGGGCATAGCTGGATCGGCGTGCCGGAACAATCGAGTCATTTCTTCAGTGTACATACCGATGCTCTCATTCGGGAGCTGTACACGGTTTTCCAGCAAGGCTGCAGCTCTTTCTTTACGGACGACGCTCGTGAAGGTGTCCAGGAAGGCGGCTCGGAAGAGGTCCCAGGTTGTTAGTGAACGTTCCCTATTCTCGAACCAGGTTCTGGCGCCGTCTTCAAGAGAGAAGTAAACATGGCGCAGCTTTTCGTCGCAGTCCCACTTGTTGAACGTAGCGACCCGGTCGTATGCCTCCAGCCAGCTTTCGGCGTCTTCACATGGCGAACCGCGGAAAGTCGGCGGCTCCCTGGATTGTTGCATCACGACCGCAGATGTTGGCACAGGGGCTGTCATGGTAGCTGCTGCCGAGGTCATGACTTTTGTCCTCTTGGTCTTCTCAGGTAGGGGTTCGTACTCCGGTGGCAGGTTCAGTAGCCTGCGACTAGCTCGCTGGTCGGGGTAGGCGTCGACGTCTTCTAGACGGTGTGGGCTTGGCTCACGGCTGGACGGGGGGGTCCGGTACAAGGACATAAAAGCACCTCCACCAGATGTCACGTAGTAGTGACGATGAAGCAAACAGTCGTAAAACTGGGAATGACGAAACTGATTCTTTATTGGGCGAACCTGTGCCCACAAAAGCAAGTTACACTTGAAGCACAACGATAGCGGCGAACACAGTCGGCGATCGTCGGAATCTGATCAGCGGCGAAACGCGTCGGCTTTTATACCTGAGTCATCGAAGGTTCCAGATTAATCCCTGATGCCCGCGTGTCTTCCAGAAAGTTCTAGACAATTCGCATCGGTCACACAATCAGATAACATAAGCGTCTGTGAAAACAGGCAACGGAAAGAAGCATCGATAACGTTCTAGAAACCTCCGACACAGGCGCGTCCTGCGCCGAGCGATAACGTTTAACATTTGTTAGCCGGTGGAAAGCGGCCACCGGTGAAAGATAAACATGTATACGTGTCAATATGATATGGAGAGCTTGCACCTGGATATCAGTTTTGAGCTTGAGTTTTGAGAAATATGTTAAGATAGAAGACACAAGGGTTGGCCTTGGTGATAGATACACGTGTGTGTTTTTTTAAAGTGCTCTTTTTGAAATATTCTTTGTGGACCTTTTTTCAGCAAATGTTTACATTCCTTAATTGCAAACTGCCATGGAGCTGGTTTATGACTTAAACTAGCACTCTTTCACCAAGAAAAAGCCTTATTTAGCACAAAATTCATAGGAAAGGCAAGGAGGTGACAGGACAGAACACTACTAACACCATCCAATTTTACTGCTTGTACAGCAATATAAAGCGAGAGTTGAAAGGACGAGGTTTGTGTTCGTTGGTTCTATGGGTTTTGGAGCCCCACACAGCTTCTTTGCTAGGCAGACAAGCTTGTGGGATGTGCTTCTGCAATTTGTACAGCACACTGACAGTGCAGGTGCGGGCATCATCTTCGGAAGGAAGTGCACTGACGGCACCATTCATGGCGCAGATGACTCTCATAGAGTCAGGCAAGGCACCAGTGTTGATGTTTGTTCCCTTGCCCAAAACAGCATGTTTAGGTTCAGTGTAGTTGTAAGAAGACAAGTTAAACATTACTTTCATGGTTTGAGTGGCCGCATTTTTCTTAGAGCACTAAATTTCTTTTCTTGCAACTGCCTGCCCTGGTGTTTCCTTAGCGTCGGCATGAAGTTGGCATGGAGTTACGCATCCGGGAACTCGTGAACAATGACCCTGTAGTTGACACTTTGCGAAGAATACATCGGCTTCCAAGCCCTTCATTTTCTGTTGGCATACTTTTACTTGTACTCTTGGCAATTTCTTCTCGGCTTGCTGAATTATCTTGAGGCCCCACACTGACACTACTGATGTCTTCAATTGAAGACTTTTCAGGATAAGACTCCTGGCTTTGCAAGTGTGGTTTAAAAAAAGGTGGCACTTACAGGTGGCTATTGAAGACCTGAGTGAAATGAACCGGCAAGTCTTGGTTACATCTTGTGTGTAGTCCTGTTGGAGTTAAACGTTTTACGAAAAATTGTATCGTCACTAACACGATGATAAGCACTTGGTCATTCACCACAACTTCATAGTCGTTACCTGGCTAAATGAATTTTTGTCGAACCCTTGATAATACCTTCTACAGAACTTATGTACAAAACATTGTTACCAAGACTTACTGGTTCGTCTCACTCGCGTCCAGAATAGAAATCTGTAAGTGCCACCTTTCCTGCAAAGAACCTTATCCTGAAAAGTCTACACTTGAAAGCATCGGTAGTGTCAGCGTGGGGCCTCGAGATAATTCGGCCAGCTGGGAAGAAATTACTGGCAGCAAGAGTTCAAGAGTGCTGACAGAAAATCAAGAGCGTGTGAACTAGAGCAGACCATTATTCGGGTCTTCTGGGACATACAGCTGAATGTCAACTTCACAGCGAGACTAACGGACCACCTGTTGCGGGCAGTCACAAGAAAGCTTGATGTATTATAACCAAAACAGCCTGTTCAAACCAGGAAGTTATCTTGAGCTTGTCTTCCTACAAGCCAACTAAACCTGAAACTGCCATTCTGCGCAAAAGACAACTTCAACACTGGCACTTCAGCCAACACTGACAAAAATAAGCTGCATCGTGTAACGTGCCAGCAGTAATATCTTTCTGAAGCAGGAGAAGGGCCCACGAGCTTACCTTCCATGGTGTAATCCAGGAACCTGTCTCGGCTCCGGAAAGGGAGCTTTTTTGGCTTGGCTTGGGTCAATGGCCATAAAATTATCATTACCAAACAGAACGCATTAACAGTTGCAGACTCAGGGTAATGTCTTTACTTGCTTGATTTTGTGGACAAAAACTGATGAAAGGGTGCCCAATGTGACTAGTTATCCTGTCCAGGAGTCCGTGATTTGAAGAAGTTTGACAATCATTTCATTCGCTAACAATCGCAAAGCATACTTGTGCTGTCATTTGAAACAAAACCATGCACTTTAAGGAACGGTGACAATTTCTTTAGGTGTGGGGAGCACCTGCACTGCATATATAATTTTGGTTAAATAGAAAGTTAGGCAGAATGGGCCATATAAAATAATGGCAATAATTTTGGCATAAGTAGATTTTTGCTCAAACCATCTGATAGTTTCTTGTTTTAGAAAGTATTAAATTTTGTTAAACGTAGCTGCTGTGAGATGATCCTATATAAGCATTTGGCCTTATGCAATACTATTTGCTTTAAATAAAATTTTGGGGTTTTATTTGTCAAAACCTCAATATGATTGCTGAACGACATATTGTAGGGCAAAGGCACAAATACACAGATGATATACGAAAACATGTCACAGGTGCTGCTAATAACTTAATTCGAAACACAACAGGATACTGTATATATACTCTTCCGAATGCACAGGCGCACTAGCCACTTCGGGAAGACAACAGAGGGCGATTATCCGTACTAACACAATCATTTTGAAGATCTAAAGCAAGTTCTGCGTCATACAAAACAACAGAGGTCTGACTTACACAAGCACTACTTTTTTATGTAAAACGCTTTGAGTAGCTCACATGCAATTTTATCTTTACTTCTGCCTGGGATCTTCACATAATAAAATCTCGCACGACAAGGGCAGGCTTTTTTTTTGCTGATAGATGCGCATTCAAGTCTGTCGTCATGTTTTTAGCATGCTCCCTCATTCAATCATTGATGCAGCAGCCAGTTTGTCCTACATAGGACTTTCCACAAGGCAGTGGGATTTCATAAACCACACCGGGACCACATTGCCCGTAAGGTGTTACATGTTGTACTTGGCAGCTTACCTTAGATCTGCCCATTATGCGGGGACACGTTCGGGCCAGCCTATTGGGAACATAGAACAATACAGGCACTGCATGCCTGTTCGCCACTTTGTTTAAATTGTGGCTCAACTTATGCACATACGGTACAACTTGCGGTCTTTGGCCACTTGGCTCACCAGCTCTGGCCTCATTCACCAGTGTGCCCGCTTTTGTAGTGTTCTCTCTTCCCAATATGCTGGCCCAACTGTGTCCCCACATAATGGGCAGATCTAAGGTAGGCTGCCAAGTACAACACGTCACACCTTACTGGCGATGTGCTACCAGAGGGGTTTATGAAATCCCACTGTCTTGTGGAAAGTCCTATGTAGGACAAACTGGCCGCTGCATCAATGATCGAATCATGGAGCATGCTAACAACACTGACGAAAGACTTGAATGCGCATCTTTCAGCACACTGTAAAGCCTGTCCTTGTCGTGCGAGATTTCATTATGGGAAGATCCTGGGCAAAACTAAAGATAAAACCGCACGTGAGCTGTTGGAAGCATTTTACATAAAAGAAAAATAGTAGTGCTTGTGAAAGTTGACCTATGTTGTTTTCATGATGTGGCACTTGCTTTCTTTAGATCTTCAAAATGATCGTGTTAGCCCTGATAATCGCCCTCTGTGTTCTGCCCGAAGTGGCTGGTGCGCCTGCGTGTTGTGAGGAGTACATATACTGTATCTCGCTGTGCTTCAAATAAAGTTGTTAGTAGCGCCTGTGACGTGTGTCTGTGTATCTTCTGTGTATTTGTGCCTTTGCGCTATGTCGTTCAGCAAACAGCAACTTGCCTAACACCAAGTCCTTCTGCACAATATGGTTATGGGGGACCCTGTAGTGGGGAACTCTGGATTAACTTTGAACACCGGAGGTATGTGCCCAATGCACCTTATGGGGGTGTTGTTGCACTTTGCTGCCATCAAAATGTGGCCGTTGTGCATGGGATTTTATCCTGCACCATTCGGCTTAGCAGTGCAATGCCAAAGCCACTAAGCCACCACGATTTTTAGTTTTGCTGGCAGAATAGCAGTTTCCAAGTAGTTTAATTAGCTCGAGCTGTTGATGCTGCTCTCTAAAAGTAGATTTTATGCATGTTGCTTATGTTTCTTCAGTACTAGTAATTTTTATTACTCAAATAATGTCTTTTTTACTGTAATAACACTTGTTTCAGTGATCTGCTAGTGTAACAGGTTATTCTACAACACTATAATGCACATTTCCTTAGGAGTCATAAGCATTGCAGGAAACCACTTATTTTTAATAAATTTTGTTCAGTATCGCATGTTCTGAATGCTAAAGCATTCTTACCTGTGTGAATGTCAGCTAAACTGCTTTTGCCTATGTGTTATCTTATTGCATGTGTGAAAAAAAAACTGTTGGCTTTTGTTTACTTTTTCAGGTGCGCGGCAAGCTCTCACTCAAGCAACACATTCCAGTGGTCTTCTGTCAACAGACTGGGTGTATTGAAGTACCATTATAAGGTCCACTAAACAACGCTTGCGAGATGTATGACGTGCTCTTGCTTAAAATCGGAGGACTTCACTATTAATGTAAGCTTGAATAGGTGTGCTGAAGAACCTGTGTAACGTGTACTTGTTCATTAACAAGTACAAACCATTACCTCACCTGACATTTTTTTTCACCTCAACGTAACTCTTTACTGTAGATTTCTGCACAAACCATTACAGCGACACAACACTGCAGTAAGGTCAGCACAAGTGTTCATGCATGAACACTTGTATTTACAAGAATTGTATTTGCATTATTATACTAAATATGAATATGAGGTGCGTATCTTTTTCAGGGTGCCTACTCTCGCAGGTCGTACAAGCTCGTCATCTTGTACGCACTCAGCTCGTAGAAACGAACTCGTTCATAATCTACGAGAATCACGTTCAGTGACAAGAACGCGATCTCGTACACATGTGTGCGAGAAATGTACGCGATGATTGCTGCGTAGACTGTACGAGGTTCTCGTAGACTCAACGAGTTCTCGCAGACTGAACGAGTTTCTCGCACAGTCTACGGAGCAATAATCGCGTACACTATTTCTCGTACATTCTCGTTCACATTTTTTTCAATAGGGAGATGGCCTATACGAATTTAAAATTTTGCCTTTCGGCTTGTGCTCTGCCCCTGCTACGTTCCAACGCCTCCTGGATACTGTGCTTTCGGGTCTGAAATGGAAAAACTGGTTAGTGTACCTCGACGACGTCATCGTGTTCTCCGCAACGTTTGAGGAACATCTCGCACGGCTTGAAGCGGTTTTGCACTCCATACGATCCGCCGGCCTCACCCTGAAGCCGGAGAAGTGCCACTTTGGCTTTGCGGAACTACAGTTTCTTGGTCACGTCGTCAGCCATGCCGGTGTCCGCCCAGATCCTGAAAAAATTGCCGCCGTCGCACAGTTTCCCGTACCATCCGATAAAAAGGCTGTCAGGCGCTTCCTCGGTCTTTGCGCCTATTACCGGCGATTTATTGCAAATTTTGCTCACATTGCGTCGCCGTTAACTCGCCTCACGAGAGACGACGTTGCCTTTGTATGGGGCGACGAAGAGCAAAGTGCATTTAACTTCCTGCGGCAACGTCTCCAGACAACTCCAGTGCTGGCCCACTTTGATGAGACCGCTCCTACATTGCTCCACACTGATGCCAGCAATGTTGGCTTGGGAGCTGTTCTTGTGCAGCGGCAGGAGGACACGGAAAGAGTGATTGCCAACGCAAGCAGAACGCTCTCACGCACAGAGGCAAATTATTCCACTACTGAGAAATAATGCCTCGCTGTGGTATGGGCGGTTATGAAATTTGCCCATATTTGTATTGCCGCCCATTCCAAGTTGTCAGCGACCACCAGTCACTGTGTTGGTTGACGAACCTTAAAGATCCTTCTGGACTATTGGCGCGTTGGAGCCTAAGGCTGCAGGAGTTTGACATGACAGTCATGTACAAGTCGTGGAAGCGACATACGAATGCTGACTGCCTGTCTCAATCACCGATAGAGTCGGCTTGTTCACATGAAGAAGATGACACAGCATATCTTTGTGTTCTGGACACCTCCGCCATCGCTCAACAACAACGGGACGACCCTGAGTTGCTTGGTCTAATCAATTACTTAGAAGGAAGATCTGCGAAAGCACCTAGAGTTTTCGCAAGAGGATTGTCATCGTTTTGTTTACGGGCCAACGTCCTTTACAAAAGAAACTTTCCTTCGACCGGATCCCCCTATCTGCTCGTCATTCCTGCAGCTCTTCGTATGGAAGTACTTCACGCCTGTCACAACGAGGTGACTTCTGGTCACTTAGGCTACACACGAACACTGGGCAGAGTGCGGCAAAGCTACTACTGGCCACCGCCGTGAAACCACCGCCGTGAAACATCACGTTCGCACTAGTCTCGACTGCCAGAAGCGCAAATCGCCCCCGACGAAACCAGCCGGCCTCCTACAACCTGTTCAGGTTCCACGAACACCATTTTATCAAATCGGAATGGATATTTTGGGTCCACTTCCTACTTCTACTGCGGGAAATCGCTTTGTTCTCGTCGAAACCGACTACCTGACACGTTACGCTGAAATAAAGGCCATCCAGAGAGGCACAGCAGCCGAGGTGGCGCGATTTTTCATCGAGAATGTTGTGTTGCGACACGGTGCACCACGCGTCGTAATAACCGACCGAGGAACCGCATTCACTGCTACGCTTTTAGATCACGTCTTGCTGCTAAGTGGAACGGCTCATCGGAAGTCAACCGCCTACCATCCACAAACCAACGGGTTGACGGAGCGCCTCAACAAAACATTTGAAGACATGCTTTCAATGTAGGTGGATGTCGAACATAAAAATTGGGATGACATCTTCCCTTATATCACGTTTGCGTACAACACGGCAAAACAAGAGAGGACGCGCATGACTCCGTTCAGCCTTGTTCACGGCCGGGATGTACGAACGATGTTGGATGCAATGCTTCCACACGAATTTGACGACACTGACACGGACGCCGACGGTGTTTACCCAACCCGTCGAAGAGGCTCGGCAGCTTCCGCGCGCTTGCGGATCTGCCAGCAGCAAGACTACGACGCAGGCCGCTATGATGCTCACCGTAGAACCATAACCTATGAAGTCGGCGACCTAGTGTGGGTTTGGACACCCATACGGAAACGATGCCTCTCCGAGAAGCTGTTAAGGCGATACTCGGCCCATATCGAGTATTGCGGCGACTCAGTAATGTCACCTACGAGGTCGTCCCTGATAGTCCCAACTGTACGCGGCGCCGCCCGCACCGCCCTGAACTTGTGCACGTTGTGCGCATGAAGGCGCATGTGAGCGAATGACTATGCGAGGGACCCTCACTTCCGCAAGTGACATTTCTGGTCTAGCATCGGGGCGATGCTCTTTTAGGGAGGGACAAATGACACGCATGCTCTAGGCAGACGACAACGACGATGGGGGCATTAACGGACTCCGTCTAGTGGGTCAGTGGGATTCTTAGAGGAAGAAGACGTTTCTCTGTTCTGTTTTGTTGGAACAGGTCGTCCTGTGCTGTTCTTGAAGAACGTCTCCCTGTCTTCTGTTCGCGTTGTACCGCGACAATATATATATGTATATATGCAGATACATACATACTCCATGCCAACCCGAGCTACGGACCACGAGGGACAAGGCTCGGTCCTAAGGTGCTTCGCCCCTAAAAGCACCCGTGTACATATATTTAGGTGCACGTTAAAGAACCCTAGGTGGTCTAAATTACCAGAGCCCTCTACTACGGCGTCTCTCATAGCCATATTGTGATTTTCGGATGTAAAACCCAGAAATTCTCATCACTGTTATTATCCTTTACCTGTGCTGTCAGTTCTTCATGATAAATGGGTAAGTTCGACACGTTGAGATCGCGGTTGGCATTCAACACGTTCTTATCGTCACACCCACACTTTCAGAGGGATTTCTGGCTGAAGATTGCGAGTGTGCAACACACGTCATATTGTTATCGTTAATCGTACGTGAATGCAAGTATGTCAAGTTACTATTGTCATCACCACACAGTCATCTTAGTGACACATTTGTGCCTATCCACGCTATGCTTTGGTATCTATATACCAAGTGAACGAGACGCGAGAGTTACGCGGTTTGTATTTATCTTTGGTACCGTGTCACCGCCGACGGACACCTTTTGCTTCCCAAGAGCCAGTTAGGTATTTCGTCCTAATAAAGAAACAGCAGAGCGGGGGTGAGAGGCAGCCTAGTAAAACATATAGAATTCATAAAATGAAAGAAAGGAAACGATAGGGTGTAAAAGCGATAGCATGAGCTAGCCATATCTGCTACGTTCCCCTGGTTATCATCGCGATCTCCAGCTTATTTTCTTTTGTAGCACGTTCACGTGGCTCATTCCACGCATAACTAATGAAGTCAGCGCGCGGAATGCGTTACTCAAACAGCCGCGTAAGCACGGACCAAGCACGCTACGCGTATTCGCGTATTCAGAAATACGCGAATACGCGTATTCAGAGCCGGCAAACGCGTTCTCTGTGCGGTGAGTCACTGCGGTATTACCTTGCGGTGACGTGATACTTAATATATCCAAAATTATCGCGATGTTGGCTAATAGCAACCAAAATACCAGGCTCGTAGCAAACGCCCGCCGTCTTGGCGCGGCTTCCGCAGTGGAGAAAGCCCACGGGTCCTAAGGTCCCTATATTTTCTAAAGGGCCGTTTATAGTCCGACGTAACGTGAACGCGTGCACGCTACGTCACATTGGCGAAAACGACCCCCTCTACACTGTAAACGGAAATAACTCTCAGGTGGGAGTATAATGCTTGTCCTCTAGCGACCCCCCGGTTGGGAGTTTATTATGCTCCGAATGATCGGAGTATAATTTTTACTCCGTGCGGGCGGAATTTTTGCGTGGTGCCTTCGGAGTTTTTTTTTCTGTCATTTTTATTTTTTACTTCGAGCTGGACGGAGTTTTTTCGAGGTGCACCGAGAGTATAAAAAAGACACGTCAATTTGCGTGGAGAATTTTTATGTAGAGGCTTCGGGTCAAATTACGAAATATACGCACAAGCATAAGCCAAATTCTGCGAAACAAGTGAACGAGACCAAACAGACCAAGCAATACATAAACACAAACATTTGAGCAACACCCGACGAAGAGCTGTGAAAGCCATCCAACGCACACTCGACACACAACAACAAGCAACCCTGCCAGTATATATAGCCACGATAATGTGGGCCTCGAAACGGCCTAGCGAGCAGCTGTAGTGTTTTCAGAGTTACGACTCACCGGCTCGCACATATGAGATCGGTCTCTCTGAAAACAACATGAAACATAAATCCACACGGAACTGTTAACTTAGAATATTGAAAAAACAACGTTCATGGCATAATTTTTCAAATTAGAATGCCATTCCGTGAGCGCTGAAGCGACTTCACACACTGCCGGCGTCCGCGGCCAAAAAGTAGTGCGTTAGTTACAGTATGCAAGAAAAATGTACGTGCGCGTGCTTCATGACAAAATTAGCTTCATGCGAAAGAATTGTGGCTGGATAACAATTTATTACATGTGAGCATGACCCGTAGCAGCCTACGTAACACCGAAAATTGCGTAGTCATACATTTTT
Organism: Dermacentor silvarum; assembly: GCF_013339745.2. NCBI lineage: Eukaryota > Metazoa > Arthropoda > Arachnida > Ixodida > Ixodidae > Dermacentor > Dermacentor silvarum. The sequence goes on along the minus strand of NC_051154.1, from coordinate 355,923,757 downwards.
TTGACCGCACTACTTGCTCCGCGTCAATGTCTCTCGGCTGTGAAACGGAGCCATATCGCTCATCTGGCAAACGAATCCTCACGCTCGGAGCCAGCAGGTATGCTCCTAAATCAGTATGTTGGATCAACGCCTCCTTTACTGCTGGTTGGATGGAGCTGATGTTAATGCAATATCCGAAGCAACGACGTGATCAAAACAGAACTGCGCGATAACAATTCAATTCACATCGCTCAGTATTAAGAAGCTTTATTCACAGTACGTACTTACGTCCTACCGTGTTTATTGGGCGAGGATATCCGTACACAGATTCATAAAAGAGTTGCTTGCACCACGGTCTAACTTACTGGCAGCACAGCACCGTGACGAAGTCGGAATATGGCATTCATGTGCGGCTATCACGGACGTTGTCGCTCGAACCGTGGCTGCTGTTGCCATTGCTACGCAGCACTTTACACCGGACGTTGTCAGAATATACTCAAAAGGACATAAAAGTGGTATTGAACTCACTGAGGAACACAAGTCAAGGTCACGCAACACGGAAGCACAGCCAGAAACCCGAGCCGACATCACGAGTCAACCGGCAGCTTCGTGGTCACAACTAAGCCTGTTTCCGCACTTGAAATCGTTGCTCTTGCATTCATCGTTGCCAGCAGAGTGATCACAGCTAACGCAAATGAAGATGAGATGCAGTGAGCTTCAGACAGGCCTATAACACTTTCTGGAAGGAAGTATAGGAAAGAAAATCGGCGAAACGCTGGCACGGAACGACACTTCACAGATGTAAACAAACCGTCAGCCATGAGCACCGCCGACTCCGCCGAACGCGGCCGGTCGCTGGCGCGGCGCACAGCCTTATGGGAAGCACCACGTGACCAACCTGTTCTGGCAGGGGAGTTTTTTAAAACTCCCTGTGCGGAGTTCCCGGGGAGAACAAAACTTTGAAGGCGGAATAAAATCATGTCATGTCCGCCCTTATCCTCCCACAGGTTGTGAGCGGAGTGAAACGAGGGAATGCCGTTGTATTCCTCCCATACATCGGAATAAATATTCAAGGATGGGAGTATATAGGGCACATCACCTCGTTAAAATTCCCATGCGGGGGTATTTTCGTTTACAGTGTATAGTCGGGCGCACTGGCGCAGCCAACGTGAAGACCCGTTTGTAGTCCGACGTTTCCGCCGCGCGGGCCAGCGTGGTTTGCGGCCGGTCACGCTACGCCGGTTACGGTGCGCCAGCCAAAACGCTATCTCCAATATACTCCGACGCGCGCGCTGTTGGCTGTTATCTTCGGAGCATGCGCAGAACGATCCCAAGCCCGCGCGCGCTTTGTACGGCTGTTTGCGACCGTCGGCGAAGCAAGGGCGAAGCGGCGTGGGCGCCTTTATTTGTTCGCGCGAAATGCATTGTGGGTCGGCGCAGTCAACGCGACCAACGCGCGAATGGATCAGGAGCCAATAGGTGACCCGTAAAACGAGGAATCACAGGGAATTGTGGGGCGCGCCGTCTGCTAGCAGCTTCGGGTTCGTCGGACGACGCGGCGGCATCGGCGGCATGCCCGGCGCACGTGTTTTAAATGTAGAGCATTTCTTTAACTCACATGTAGCGTGCGCCGTCCGTCCGCAACAGCTCGAGCACAGGTGCGCCCTCTCCCCCACTCCTCCTCTCCCGCATCACGCTTGCAGCACATGTGCAGCGCGCGAAGCGTCGTAGTTGAGTCGCGCTCCGGCGCTGCAAGCACCGTAGCAATAAAATCCATAGAGAAAGAAATTCAACAAGAGGGGACACTCGGCAAAAACTGGCAACAGGAAACACGTCACCATACGTCACGCTATACTTTTGACACCGAACGTTAGCTGCCGCGAGCATCGAAAAAAAAAGAAAGTGAACTTAAGTTAACAGGCATTGATTTATTTTTTTTAATTCTTTGCCGCGAAAACTAAAACGTTTTGCGAATAAATGAACTTAACCTTTGCGACTTATTTTCCTAGCCTTACCTAGCCACAGGTCAATGACGCGCCAGATACATGCGTCATCCGCCAGACACTCCCCCGAAGCCAGCGAGTGCGGCCGCGCGCGCGTTTGAGCGCTCGCCCGCGGCGACCCGTCTGTCCCCTTTTTTTTGTAAAGTAGCCTGGTTTCGTGGGCTCCCGGCGTATGCTTACGTTCCTTTTGCACTGGAACAAGACACCACTGCACTATTGGATTACGGCAAGGTGAGAAATTTGGTTTCACAGTCTACGACGCATTTAGGCTTACGGCACGGGACCGAGACTTAAGACGCAGTTATCGAAAAACAGCTCGGCCGTCCTGGCGCAGTTAATTTGAGTTAATCAATCGTGCTGGGACATGTTTCCGAAGCTTCCTAGGGGATTATTGTAACTTATTTCGGTTCTGTTGAGGCACACTGGCCGCGCAGCGTGCTGTGACGCAGTTAGCGAGAACCAACTCGGTCGTAGAGCGCAGTGTAGTGCATCTTACTAGGAGAAGTTTGTGCCGCTTTCTCTGACGCCAAACATTACTGAAGAGTAATTTCGTTACTTTCTGGGGTACTTTTGAGGCACGCTGGCCGCACAGCGCGCTATGACACAGTTAGCGATAAGCAGCTCGGCCGTGGTGATAAAGTTAGTTTGGCGTGTAATGAATCTTGTATAGAGGGTCAAGTTTGTGACGTTTTTTGTGGCCCCGCAACAACATATACCTTCTTTCGGTACTCACGCCTGTTGAAAACGCGATGGGCGATTGCCAAGAGTGATAACATCGGAGTGTGCTGCTGGCACCGGCAGAACGCGCGAAAGATAACGGCGAGGAACATATCACACTTGTAATTCGAAAATTCCGTCTTCTAAAGGACTGAAAACAGGCTTTGCACCCACGCATTTGTCTTGAGTGCCTGTTGCGACCGTCTCTGTGTATGTCACGTACCGTCGCATAACCTGAGGCCAAGTTTTGAAAACGCGAAGTCGCCCGTGTATTTGTGGTGCCAAAGTGCAGGAAATAATGCCCGGAAAGGGAGGAACGCTTGGAAATCAGATGTTTTCATATATGTTTGGGATGAGTCGGGTATTTTCTACGACATGTATGTAAAAGCGAATTGCTTTGGTTTGTAATGCCGCCCATTCACCGCTTTCGCACGTTTCGCCTCTACACGCAGTATTCCTATATCTAAATACCAAAATGACTCATGCTTGTAACATGCTGTTACGTGCTTGCAAATGTAACATGCTTGTAATTTACTTTTTTTTCAGCTGGTGCCGTCCGGTGGAGCTTCGTACAGGAACTACTGCCTTACCTGCTGGTGTCACAACGTTGGATGAACGCACAAAAGGCGCGGAACGAGCTTTTATATAGAGCAAAATAAATATTTCCTCATTGCACAAAAGGTCTTGCGTCTACTTTATGAAATTGCACGTGGCACAGATTCGATGGGACTTTACGAGATCGTTCGCAACCATTTTTACTAAATAATAAACCGATTCTGCACGCAAAGCAAAAAAATAAAATAAAAGGAGGGGGGGGGGGTGGCAGCCGGCGTGTTAGCTCGCGTTCAAAATACGCGCGCCCAAAACCGAAACCGGAAGTGATGTAAGTGATCGACACCGACCGCTTGGCACGCTGCAGTCAATTCGGCCGCTGGGCCCTATGGGAGTGTCCCCTCTTGTTGAATTCCTTTCTCTATGTAAAATCCCTATAAAAGAAAAGTACCGCCATCCTTTGATAAACGCCGCTTCTCTCTCTCCTGTATCTCCGATTGGACGATGATAGCGCGCGCTTTTCACTTCTTGATATTTTCTTTTTTTCCGCCTCAATGCCATGTTGAAAGTCCTCTGCGCAGCCGCAGTCGCCGGCAGCGGCGGCGGCGCGCGCCCGGCCTGAAAGCTTCAACGTGGACTTTCTAGGTGCGCCACCGTCGACTTGGCTTTCGCAAGCAAAAAGTTAAGAAAAAAGCAAGCGCTTTAGGAGAGGAGGCGGCGGAGGAAAGAGTAGATGGCGGTACTTTTCTTTACGTAGCAACAGCAGGTGCTGGCGTGATAGCGCGCCCTCTCTCCACCCCCTCTCCCTCTAACGCGCGCGCTAGGTATATAAAGCGGGTTGGCGCGGGCTCCACTCGTCAACTCCTGCGCTCTCTTGCGTTCTTCGGCGGTCGCAGTTGATAAGCGATGGAAGCAAGACCTTCAACTAGTACCTCGACGCAATCCAACATCAGCGCCGAAGCACAAGTTCAAGACATCGTACCATCGTCGACGGCGGCAGAAGACAAGGCGGCGCGGCGGCGCGCTGCCGACGCCGAACGCAAGCGTCGTAAGCGTGCTGCCGACGCCGAACTTCGTGAACGAGAAACCGCGGCCAGGCGTCAACGTCGACAAGCGGATCCCGAGCAGCGTGCACGAGAAGCCGCGGGCAGGCGTCAGCGTCGGGCCGCGGACCCTGGCGTACGGGAACGAGAGGCGGCGGCGAGCAAGCGTCGTCGTCTGGTAGCCGCCGCGGAGCCTGTTGCCCCGGAGGACGCTGGCGCGGCCGTCGGGCAACGTCAAGGAACTTTGGGGGTGCCGACGCGCGCTTCAAACGCGAGTTCCTGGACCGGAGCTTCGGGCACAGCTGCGACGTGTGCGACCGGCTGTGGTTCGACAACAACTTAACCACGGTCGGGAACATGCGTAACGCGGCGCATCGCACGAACGCCTTGCGGGTTCTTTGGAGCGCGTTCGTCGTCGACACCGCCAACAACAACAAGCCCGACAACACCGGCGATAACGTCAGCGACGGCGTCAACGATAACGACGGCTTCAGCGGCTTCGTCGTCAACGGCGGCGGCGACAACGGCACCGGCAACAACAACAGCAACAACGGCGGCGGATGCCTGGACGGCACCGTCGCGTTGGCGCGCGTCATCCCCGTCGTCAGCAACATCGACGACGCGGACGCCGCTTCGCTGGAACGGTTCCGGGCGTTCGCGGTGTGCGTCTCGTGCAAGGACTCGCTGGTCCGCGGCGTCGTCCCTTCGATGTGCGTCGCCTATGGCATGGCTACAGATACCCTCCGCGTCCTGCGCACCTGCCGGAATTCAACGCGGTGGAAGAACGGCTGATCTCGCCTCGACTGCCGTTCATGAGCATCCGGCGGTTGACGCGGGCAACGGGGCAGTACGGCATCAGGGGGCAGGTGGTCAACGTGCCGATCGAGGTCCCCGAGGTCGTGCTCCAGCTGCCCCGGAGGGTACCCGAATACGTGGCCATCGACGTTACCTACTTACGATTCTCTCTTCTCTCTCAACCCAGACCACCACCACCACCACCATACCAACAACACCAACACCACGGAAACCCACTATGCTCTGCATTTACACGTGTCCCTCGGGCGGGGGCATGCGACGGACTTTTTGTACGCGGTTTCAACTGTCACTCGTGCGAAGCTTTCTGTCCGCTTTGTCGACTAGCAATGTCATACCATTCATGCAGCTGATTACTAGGTTTCAGTTCACTCTGGGCGCGACAATGACGAGCCAAGGAATGCAAGGATACGCTTTTATTCATAAACGAACTCTGGTTTTCGTTTCGGTAGCCTTTTTTGTTTCTGCCAGGTTTAGCTCTACGACATTTGCCGCTGCTTGGACGCACCGTAACTGACTGCTCTGCCTGCGGGTCAGTCAGACAGATGGAAAACCTATCTTTATCCGATAATTTATCAACTGATATCGTCAGTAACGGCGCAGATAGCGTAATTAGAAAATGAAGTGCTGAAAATGTATGAAAACTGCGCGCTGTCAACGGCATTTCTCGGTCGAAACTCGAGGTTCATTTGAAGTGGTACGTAGAAGTTTTCGTTTTTTTGTCAACAAGATGGGGAAATGGCCGTATCGCCGACATATTACGACTGTGCATTATCTCTATCTGTGTTCAAGGAACTAAGGTGGGTTAGTTGGTTACGAGTATTATGTATGTATCGATCTCGCTGTGTCCCATTTAAATTGGGGCCGTAAAATCATGTTTCATAATACCTCTATATGTGCATGCGAGTACTGAAATAGTTATTGTTGCTTGAGTCAATGTTAGAGAAAGAAATATCTTGGGGAATCATTCCGTGTCGGCCCTTACACAGGTAGCTCATCGCCGCCTGATAATTAAGTGCCACTGACATACGTTCATTTTCTTTTTGTTCACTGATGGTTCAGTTTTGGAAGTGGAAGCCATGCCTCTGATGCTTGTGCACAGCTGACTCAGCAAGGGACGCTGCAAAGCAGTAGTTACATGAGTCAACGCTTGAATTTGAGCAGCCAACGGCTGAACAGCCGACCATGGTCTTGCTAGGCGCCTGCAACCGGGTAATCTTCGAGTGTGACAAAGCCGGACTGCAACTGCATCAATAGGCTTCAACGGCGAAGCGGTGGCGGCGGCTGCGCTTCCTCGAACCGGAAACAGCGAGCAGACGGCGCATCCCAGAAGCCCGCGCTCTTTTACGGGTCACCTATTCGGCGCCGGGCACGTCGGGGCGCGTCGAAGCCGCTGGTTACGTTGGCTGCGCCAGTGCGGCCGACTATAGAGGGGGTCGTTTTCGCCAACGTGACGTAGATTGCGCGCGCTCGCGCGCGCGCTCACGTTACGTCGGACTATAAACGGCCCTTAACCGGCGGCTTCGGCGCGCCCCGACGGGCCCAGGGCCAAATTGGCTCCTGACCCATTCGCGCATTGGTCGCGTCGACTGCGCCGACCCACAATGCATTTCGCGCGAAGAAATAAGGCGCCCACGCCGCTTCGCCCTTGCTTCGCCGACGGTCGCAAACAGCCGTTCAAAGCGCGCGCGGGCTTGGGATCGTCCTGCGCATGCTCCGAAGATAACAGCCAACGGCGCGCGCGTCGAAGTATAGAGGAGATAGCGTTTCGGCTGGCGCAGCGTAACCGGCGTAGCGTGACCGGCCGCAAACGACGCTGGCCCGCGCGCCAGAAACGTCGGACTATTGACCCTTTTCGCGGCGATCCCGTGGGGGCTGCCATGTTTGATCACGTGGTGACGCGTCCATTGCTTGCCTCAACTGCCTCCGTTGCCTCCTTGTTTACAATGGAAGTGTATGACGCCGGCGCGGCTTAGAAAACCTCTGTTTTCGGAGATATCGTAGACGGTGACTAGGTGGACGACACAAAGCTTTGATCACAGCTTCAGAGAACATGCAAACGCGCTTTCGGAGTCAATTATGTTCGTATGTTCGTGTTCGTATTATTCATAACTTACCGATGTACGAACATACCTCTGAATACTTTCACCAGGACGGTATTTTGAATATCAGTAGTCTATATAAACAAAAATTATCCGAAAAAGCATTTTTAGAATTCATAAGTAATCGTGAGAACTTTTTTTTCTACATACACTAATACCACAACTAATTATTCCTTAAGAGCTAGGAACTTTATTAAGGTAAATACCAGAACAAATTACGGCAATCAGCTTTTAGTGTGGCAAATTCCTAATTTACTTAATGATGAGCATGCTTTATTTAATATTATGCAAGATTCCTCAACCATTTCAGTATTCAGAATGAAATCGAAACTGTATTTTCTCGACAATTGACTCACGTTTTTTTAAAAATTGATTTTCCTGCTTTCCAACTGATATGTTGTCATGTGCTGCAATACTTTTTTTTCCATTTGGCTTTGGCCTTTCTGTACCTAGTTTTTCATTTGCATTATTTATACTTATTGTACTGTATTGACCTATTGAATGTTTAATTGCATCATTTGTATATGTACAAGTATGTATATATGTCTGTATTAGGTGTACATTTGTATCCATTTTTTTGCACTCTTATCTGCTGTGCTCGTGGCGCCAGGAGCCTAGTCAGGCGTACATAGTCTCGCCTTTTGCTCCGGCGCCATGACAATCTTGTATTGTCAAAATCATAATAAACTTCAAACTTCAAACTTCAATTAAGCCGTGTCCAAACGGCGCAAGTAGCGTATATGGTGCTTGTTCTAAATGCGGGGCTAAATATCTATTCCAAGCTATCCAAACATTCCGCTCATGAATTCAGTCAGGATTAGTGTGTTTTTGCTTTGTTATTTATTCGGTAAGTATTTTGAAGGAGTGCATGCTTGTCGGTTTCTGACTCAGTGAAGTTGCTCGGTGCGCGGCCACTATCTGATTATTTTCTGCCTAATCGTTCGCGGGTGCGCTCAGTTCCGATAGATTTGTTCTTGCTGCGGCCAAGGCTTGAAACGTAGCTGTTTTGTACATTGTAATACCTTGTAGCAAATATCTATTACAGCTAGTAACTCGCTTAGTCTTGCGGACCGTCACAAGACATTCAGCTTCGACCATTCGTGCGCCATCGGTGTAGTCCGTCATTTATTGTGCGTATACAGTGGGCATATATTCAAGTGTGCGCTCATTCATTTATTCTTGATACGTCGGCGATAGAGTGGGCGTAAGTTTTCCTGCCATTTGGGACAGATGTGTATAGATCTGTGTATAGGAGGAAGGAGAAACGACTTAGCCTTTTCTATTTAATCATTAATGAGCTGCTACTTGTTGATAATTCTCGCTACATAAATGAATCGAAGACCCGCATAGTGCGAATTAAACATAGTAGACACGTTAAGGAAAATCGATTTCACAAGCATTGCTACAAATACTCATTCTTCGTTTCGACAGCACGTGACTGGAATTGTCTCCCTGCAAACATTGTAAACGCAGGTACTCGTGAGCAGTTTTCTGCACTTGTGTCCGAATATTTTCAACAATAGGGCATATATTGCCGTATCGCTGTATTCTATTGTTCCGTTGACTGCTTGCTGTATGTTGATGTATTGTTACCACTCCTGTCTTGGTCCTGATGTGGACCGACAGTGTCTGTAAACAAAAAAAAAAAAAAATAACGTGCGCGAGACTTACTATGACAGGAAGCAGCGCTACTCCCTTCGTCATTGTTTAACGAGTGGTACTCACTCTTGCCGACTTTCTGGGGATGAAGCCCTTTCTTTGAAGGTTAGCGATACAAGGCTGGCGGATGAGCAAATATCTGTATACTCGAGGAAAGCCGTACATCACGAAGGGCCGGTAACACGTTCGGACAGTTGCAGCAGCGGTCCGCGAACTTGGCCACACAGATTCATTATATTCCTTAACCTGCCAGTCACTATTTTTCTAGCCAACTACTGCACACGTCTTCCATCCACATGATTCAATCTTGCATGATTGGAGCACAGTGTGTTAGCGAAAACTCAGTTGCATTTCCGATAGCTGATCGCATAGAAGTAAGATAGAAGCAGTTGTGGTTTCGTATTCGTGCGCGGTCTCTGAGGAGAGGTATGGTGCGTAAAGCCCCGTAAAACAGTCGCAAAACTGTGTATGACGAAACTGGTTGTTTATTGGGTGAACCTGTGCCCACAAAAGCAAGCTACACTCAAAGCACAACGATAGCGGCGAACACAGTCGGCGATCGTCGAAAATCTGATCAGCGGCGAAACGCGTCGGCTTTTATACCTGAGTCATCGAAGGTTCCAGATTATTCCCTGATGCCCGCTTGTCTTCCAGAAAGTTCTAGCATAGAGAAAGAAATTCAACAAGAGGGGACACGCGGCAAAAACTGGCAACAGGAAACACGTCACCATACGTCACGCTATACTTTTGACACCGAACGTTAGCTGCCGCGAGCATCGAAAAAAAAAGAAAGTGAACTTAAGTTAACAGGCATTCATTCATTTTTTTAATTCTTTGCCGCGAGAACTAAAACGTTTTGCGTATAAATGAACTTAAGCTTTGCGACTTATTTTCCTTGCCTTACCTAGCCACAGGTCAATGACGCGCCAGATACATGCGTCATCCGCCAGACAGTCCCCCGAAGCCAGCGAGGATGGCTGCGCGCGCGTGGCGACCCGTCTGTCTCATTCTTTTTTTCTTTTTTAAATGTAACCTGGTTTATTGGGCTCTCGGCGTATTCTTGCGTTCCTTCTGCACTGGGACAAGACACCACTGTACTATTGGAATACAGCAAGGTGAGAAATCTTGTTTCATAGTCTACGACGCAATTAGGCTTACGGCACGGGACCGAGACTTAAGACGCAGTTAGCGTAAAACAGCTCGGCCATCCTGGCGCAGTTAATCTCAGTAAATGAATCGTGCTGAGACATGTTTCCGACGCTTCCTAGGCGACTATTGTAACTTATTTCGGTTTTTGAGCCACACTGGCCGCACAGGGCGCCGTGTCGCAGTTAGCGAGAACTCAGCCGTGGTGTGTAGTCTAGTGCATCTTGCTAGGAGAAGTTTGTGCCGCTTTCTCTGACGCCAGACATTACTGAAAAGTAATTTCGTTACTTTCTGGGGTACTTTTGAGGCACGCTGGCCGCACAGCGTGCTGTGACGCAGTTAGCGATAAGCAGCTCAGCTGTGGTGATAAAGTTAGTTTGGCGTGTAATAAATTTTAGAGGGACAAGTCTGTGACGTTTTTTGTGGCTCCGCAACAACATATACCTTCTTTCGGTACTCACTCCTGTTGAAAACGCGATGGGCGATTGCCAAGAGTGATAACATGGGGAGTGCTGCTGGCGCCGGCAGAACGCGCGAACGATGAACATATCAGAAACTTGTTATTCGAAAATTACGTCTTCTAAAGGTGGATTCACACGACCGGACGGAGGAGGAATTTTCGCAGCGGATGGCGTATCACGTGACGCGCACGTCATCAAAACGTGCCGCCCTCGCCTAGTCCGGGCTCCTCCGCTCGCTGTCCGGATTGAAAATGCTCGCCGGTATTTCCATCCGTCCGTTTGGCGGTCGTCTGACCTCAATTTAGCGTTGTCAGCGTCAAATCTGATAACATCGGACGCATTGGCGTGGCTACGATGGCGTGTTATCGGCTTGGAGCCACGTGTGATTTCGTTGTGCAGCAGTGACCGCGTGTCTTTTGTTGTGATGCAGCGGGAAAGGCGAGTCGTGGTTGCGCGCGCACTTCTTTTTACTCAAACCGCGCAGCCTGCGTGACTTCAACATGAGTGAGGTGCACAAAAAAAAAGAAGAAAAAAAAACGCTAAGTGACGAGGCAACCGTCACTCTTTTGGTTCTTGTTGAGGGATTCATAGCACTATGGAATATAGGGCACGCCGAGTATGCAAACGCGCAGCTGCTAATAAACGTTGGAGTCGAGAGTAAGCACGCGGATTCCGCAAAAGGAGGTCCGGCTGTGCGAATGCGACCTAACTCGGCTGCGCCGGATTCAAGTGCTGACGTCACTGTTTGTCCGCGGAGCAGGCGGGATTTTGCCCTCGCGTGTGTATCCACCTTTAAGGACTGAAAAACGGCATTGCACCCACGCATTTGTCTTGAGTGCCTGTTGCGTCCGTCTCTGTGTATGTCGCGTACCGTCGCGTCGCCCGAGGCCAAGTTTTGGAAACGCGAAGTCGCTCGTGTATTTGTGCTGCCTAATTGGAAATTGGGGAACGCTTGGAAATCAGATGTTTTCATATATGTTTGGGTTGAGTCGGGTATTTTCTACGCCATGTATGTAAAAGCGAACTGATTTTGTTTGTAATGCCGCCCATTCACCGCTTTCGCACGTTTCGCCTCGCAGTATTCCTATGTCTAAATACAAAAATGACTCATGCTTGTAACATGCTGTTACGTGCTTGCAAATGTAACATGCTTGTAATTTACTTTTTTTTCAGCTGGTACCGTCCGGTGGAGCTTCATACAGGAACTACTGCCTTGCCTGTTGGTGTCACAAGGTTGGATGAACGCACAAAAAGCGCGGAACGAGCTTTTATATAGAGCAAAATAAATATTTCCTCATTGCACAAAAGGTCTTGCGTCTACTTTGTGAAATTGCACGTGGCACAGATTCGATGGGACTTTGCGAGGTCGTTCGCAATCATTTTTACTAAATAATAAACCGATTCTGCACGAAGAGCAAAAAAAAAAAGGCAAGGGGGAGGGGGGGGGGCGCAGCCGGCATGTTAGCTTGCGTTCAAAATACGCGCGCCCAAAACCGAAACCGGAAGTGATGCAAGTGATCGGCACCGACCGCTTGGCACGCTGCAGTCAATTCGGCCGCTGGGCCCTATGGGAGTGTCCCCTCTTGTTGAATTCCTTTCTCTATGGTTCTAGACAGTTCGCGTCGGTCATACAATCAGATAACTTAAGAGTCTGTGAAAACAGGCAACGGGAAAGAAGCATCGATAACGTTCTAGAAACTTCCGATACAGGCGCGTCCTGCGCCGAGCGATAACGTTTAAAATTTGTTAGCCGGTGGAAAGCGGCCACCGGTGAAAGATAAACATGTATACGTGTCAGTATAAAAAGTAGCGCCAATCACTTCCCTCCTTCTCTTTTTCACTATCGCGCTCGGAGCAGCCAGCGCGATCGAGGCGCGATAACGACATTGGTGCCGCCTACGTCGGGTCTGCTGTGGCAGACGACAGCTAACGCGCTACCAGAGGAAATCCGCGGAAAACTTCGATGGCGCCCTCCGGAGAAATTTTTGAGGCGCTATTTTGCTTTGTCAGTCAGTAACTGGCCTTAATGGTGCCGTTTTGGAAGTAGCAACGCGACGATGCGAGACGGCGCAAATACCAAGTGTGCAGCAAGCGTTTGCGGTCGCCGGATGATAAAGAAAAAAAAGTCTTTTGCGCTCGTCTTATCGGTTGCGGCAACTGCAGGCGCGGCAGCATGCCATCACAACGAAGTTGTTTCTAAAGGTGGATTCACACGTACCGGACGGAGGAGGAATTTTCGCAGCGGATGGCGTATCACGTGACGCGCGCGTCATAAAAACGTGCCGCCCTCGCCTAGTCCGGGCTCCTCCGCTCGCGGTCCGGATTGAAAATGCTCGCCGGTATTTCCATCCGTCCGTTTGGCGGTCGTCTGACCTCAATTTAGCGTAGTCAGCGTCAAATCTGTCAACATCGGACGCATTGGCGCGGCTACGATGGCGTGTTATCGGCTTGGAGCCACGTGTGATTTCGTTGATCAGCAGTGACCGCGCGTATTTTGTTGTGATGCAGCGGGAAAGGCGAGTCGTGGTTGCGCGCGCATTTCTATTTACTGAGACCGCGCAGCCTGCGCGACTTCAACATGAGTGAGGTGCACAATAAAACGCTAATGGCACGTACACACTAGCGGCAAAACGCGCGCGGCGCACCGCCGGCGGCAAATCGCAGCAGCGGCAGGGCGGCCACACCAACCGGCGGCGCGCCGCTGCGGCAATTACGTGACAGACTAGACTCCTCTCCCCTTCTCGAACTATCCGGGAGCTCACGCGTGCAGATGATAGTGCGAAACGAGAAACAAGTGGTCGGGCGGGTCCGCATGGTACCAGTTTCCCGCGCGCACGTCACGGAAGCGGGCCGCTCTCATTGGTCTCCTTCATTCGCGGCACGCGGCAAACCGCAAGAAATCGGTCCAGGGGCGATCCCTGCCGCGGCAAGAAAAACCCGTTTCGCGGCTGCTTTCGCGGCGCGCGTCTTGCCGCCGGCGGCGTGCCGCGCGCGTTTTTCCGCTAGTGTGTACGTGGCATAAGTGACGAGGCAACCGTCACTCTTTTGGTTCTTGTTAACGATGTATTTTCAAACTCTGTACGCCCAGTGAAGTAAGATAGTGTTTTTGTGTGTATGTGCGAGTATGAAAGTGTTCCGGGTACATGTTTTGTTTTGCCTGCTTTATTGATTGGTTCTTTGTTTCCTTCTCTCCCCCCCCCCCCGCTGTAATGCCTACGGGCGCTGTGGGTATTGTGATAAATAAATAAATAAATAAATAAATAAATAGGGATTCATAGCACTATGGCATATAGGGCACGCCGAGTATGCAAACGCGCAGCTGCTAATAAACGTTGGCGTCGAGAGTACGCACGCGGATTCCGCAAACGGCAGTCCGGCTGTGCGAATGCGACCTAACTCGGCTGCGCCGGATTCAAGTGCTGACGTCACTGTTTGTCCGCGGAGCAGGCGGGATTTGGCCCTCGCGTGTGTATCCACCTTAACACGTTTGATCCGTTTGTGCGTACAGCACTTTCGTCGCACCGGCCCGAGAATGGCGGTCGGAGCGCGCTGGAAAGAAAAAATATACAAAAGCGCAACGCGTGCTTCCACGTGACATGGATTGGCCAATGGGGGAGCGGAGGAGGCTGGGGCGAAAGGAGGCGGCGAGGAGGAAACGCCGTGGTGAGTGCGGTGGCGGCAAGATCTAAGAATGGCGCTTCTTTTTCTTCTTCTTATATATATATATATATATATATATATATATATATATATATATATGTAGGGGCTTTAATGGCGCGCCGCCGTGAGCGCCATCTCGTTTCTCTAAAACCAACTCTCCGCGAAAAGAGTCAATAAACGGGCCTTAAAGGGACACTAAAGAGAAACCGGAAGTTGAGCTTAAATGGTAGATTATCCTTTCACGATCACAGCCATACCATTCTTACTGCAAACAGATGTTTAATAAGCGAGAAAATAGCGAAAAACTGAAGGATAGGTGCTGACGCCCCTTCGAATTTCCCGCACTACACGTTCGTGACGTCGGAGATTACAAATGCAGGCCGGTCGCGATTGGTCGAGAGCGATTTATCAATGTTGATAAAACGCAAAATGAAATACACCTTAAGCGTACATAAACAGCATTTGCCAACTTTTTAAACCGTTTCAAGCGAGGAAGTACAAGTTTAGCACAAAATTAAATAGATAAGAAAAAAAATGGCATGGCGATTCATCCGGTCGTGATAGTTTCGTAGTTTCGTTTTTGGTCAATGCATCGTCGCGCGCGCCTGTTCCGCTCTACGGTGTTTGGTTGCGTGTTGCGTGGCTTGAAAAACGTTGACTTCGCGGGAAACAGCCAGAAAATGCCTCGTGTGTGTAGTGCTGAGAGATGTATAAATGGCCCAAGGCGCTTGCTCAGGGGCAGCGGCAGTGTTGACTCGATTGTGTCCTTTCATGTGGTGTCGCGCGATGAGCCCCGGCTCGCCGGCGTTCGCAATGGCTCAGGGCTCTGCCGATGATAAAACGGCAAAAGAGCCAGAGAAACCGATGGTGTGCTCTCTGCATTTCTCGCCCTCGGATTATGTGTATAATCCTGCCCTCGGAAAGTATCTTGGCGTGCCCCAGAGGCCAGTCCTTTCTCGAGCAGCTGTTCCCTCAATGCGGCCTTCATCAAACCCCCTACCGGTGCCCCTGCAGCAGCAAACTGGCGGCTCGTTGAGTGCTGAATGTCATTAAATAAAACCACGAAATAACCATACCGAGTACGTGAGCAACTTTCTACGCTTGTTCTGTCAGGAACATCGTCGCCTGGCGGACCGGACGCTTCGCCTTCCGTCGACGAAAACGAAGCTCTGCTTTCCGCTGGCGAGGCCGGCGGCTCACCGCCATCGCACGCGGAAACACCTACCGCTCGAGCACGGAGGATCATTTCGCGCTCGGTTTCACTGAATATCGCTGAAATGCAGTCCTGCTTCCCTGGCGAGCTCTTCGTTGCAAGGTTCAGCGGCAGCAACGGTATCCATCGCGGCGAACGCAAACGCAGCGACCATGCATGCAGCCGTGACTCAGCCAGCGCCTCGGCCGTTTACGTAAGCGGTGACGTATCATGGCGCATTCTGATTCGCTGAGAGCAATTAAATCTGTGACGACACTGCTTCAACGCCAAATCTGGGGTGAGAGAAATTGAGGAAGAGATATTTGGTCTTTGTTTACGAATTTCTTCGCTAATAACTCATATTTTTGCACCCAACAAAAACTGCATGCATTCCTGAAGGTCCCTCTTTTATTCCAGCTGAACTTCCTGTTTCTCTTTAGTGTCCCTTTAAAGGTAGCAAAAACTCCTCCTCTCTGCACCGTTTCATCTTCGCCCCTCCGTCTCGGCCGCCATTAGTGAGCGAAGCGCGCGGCCGCTACCGCCCTTCATATCGCATGGCATGCGGCGCGTTGAAGCGCTTGCTTAAAACGCGACTGTTCTGGGCGCATTTTCACGATGCCATTTTCACATTGACGTTCCAGTTAGGTTCTTAACAAAACGTCGTTTTATGCATTGAAGCACAACATTAACTGGAACGCCAATGCATTTCTCCGCAAAGTTTGGGAATTATTATCTAGAAACTGGTGTCACCACGAGAATTCGTTCCAAGTGGATCCGCCTTGCGAACTCCACAACTACAATTTGTAAATTGCAATATGGGCATCAGCTAATTAGTTAAAAACATAATTAGTGAATGCCAGTTAATTATTCGATTATGCATTTCAATTTCTTGTGCAAGTAATGTCCGCCTGTTCGAGTAGACCAGCTCATGAACTAGAATTGTGCTATCTGCCACAGGCAACCTGAAATAAATTTTGAAAGTGTTCGCTGAAACACCCTGTGTGTGTTTGCCATGCTGGTGGACCGTCAGGAGCCTGCGTCATTTTTATTCGCAATAGCATCGCGGTTGAAAAAGTGTCCGCCTGCGATAGTGGGAGACTGGTTGCATGTGATTTTGTTTTTTCTGGATTACAGTGGCGTGCTCTGTGCATTTACGCACCAAACAATATGCATGAACGTGAAATTTTTTTCAGGTATGCTGGAGGGATTTTGAAAACAGAACGAAATGTTGTGGTTCTAGGGGACTTCAATTGCCTCTGTAGAGCTGAGGACAAAACAACGGGCCTCAATGTGCGCGATAGAAGCGCTGAGCTTTTGAGTGCAATAGTGATTGAGAGAGTGCTTGCGGACATCGGTTATGTCATGACACGAGATTTCCAAGCACGGTATACACATTTTCAAGGTGACTCCCACGCGAGGCTAGATAGAATATACATACCGGCGAAGTTTGTACCACTATGCTCCTCTTATGAAACACAACACCTTAGTTTTAGTGACCATTGTTCGGTCACGAATACCATCGGCGAAAAACGAAAGGTTGTGAAGTTTAGCTGGTTCCTATGGAAGTTTAATGAGAAACTGCTGCAAGATGAAGTATTTGTCACAAGAGCCAAAGAATGTCTTTCAAATGCCCTGCATACTGAAACTAACAGGTTCATAGCAGTGTGGGAACAGTTTAAATGTGACATAAAAATTGCTGCAATTGATAGAGCGTGTGTATTACGTCACAAGGAAAGGCAACAAGAGAAACAGTTACGCAGTGAGCTGGAGTATATGTTAGGCGTAGAAAATGAAGTGCCTGGAGCGCTTAAAAAAGAAATAAAAGAGGTGAAAGCAAAGCTCGAGTTGATCGATGAAGATAAGTACCGCGGCGCGTACTGAAAGATTGTGGCTGGGCGAAATACCCACTAAGCGTGTGCTTAGTGAAGAAAAGAAGCCTGCAGCAAATAAAGCGATAAATGAAATTCGATATCGTAACAAATTTACCCAAGAAATCAAGGAGATAACACTTGCATTCGTTGATTTTTACACAGAGCTTCTTAGCCAAAAAATTGATGACCCCAAGCGCTTCTGAGTTGACTTTCTGTCCCTTATGGCAAGATTAGAAGACACGGTTAGAGTGTCACTAGAATCGGAAATTACGTGGCAGAAATTGAAGAGGCAATAGATGAATTAAATAACGGCAAGCCGGACGATGCCACCTTGGTCACGCAGCGTGGCGCCATCTCTCGAGAAAAAAGCCATTTGGCGTCACGCAGCGTGGCGCCCTTTTTTGCAACTCGTTTGCGCAATAACTAGCGAATGATGCGGTCCGTGCAAAGGCTTGGGGGCCAGAGCCCGCATTTTCTTAACTTTTGACTGGTTGCCCGGATGATATTGTTTTGTTCTCCCAACGATACCCGGATAAAGGCTCTCGCTTTTTTGCCTCAAGGTCTCTTGAAGGTCGCCGACAACGGGAGCGAAAAAGCAGCTTACAATTGCCTCCTTAAAGGTAGCGCCCGAGACTGCCGCGCGCCGCTCGAGCACGCCGCACTCGCAGATGGTTGGGCCTCCTGCATTTGCCTTAATCTCCAGCGCTTGCATTCGTGTGGAGACGGACAGCTCCACTGTATTCAAAGGGGGTGCATATCTCTCTGTCTTGCGGTCCCCGTCTTCGCGTGCCATTTGTGGACCCTACGTCTCGAACGCAGGGGCGTGAAATGTTTGCAACAAATTGCACACTTGTAGGCGTTACAACTCAGGATGGCCTGATGAGCTCCAGTTTGAGTTCGATAAATTATACCTATAATATGGCATTGGGAGCTCAATCAAATGCGGCCATTCCTGGTCGGATGGATCAACGTGGTGTTGATCTGCACCTCTTTGAACGCCGTGCGTAAGGCTAAATTTAGCTCCGATTGCGTCGTGCTGCTGCTGATGATGATGATTTATTGGCATCCCCTTTGAAACGGGGCGGCGACAAATAGTCATCTAGCCTGCGTGATTTAATCAGGTATACTATACATGCTCTTTATCTAGCATTTTTGTATACCTCTCATTATTCTTTTTCTTTTTCAAAAATTTTCCTTGTACTGCTACCTATGATTTTAAGAGATCAGGTCGTATCCATCTTTTCCCTGATTTTTTTGCACCAGTACTCTAATCGTTTCTTGCTTATCACTGCGGCTGATCTGTTGATGTTTCCTTCCACTTTAAACCCAAGTGCTTCGGGGAGTTGGACGTTACCTACGGTTCTCGCTGGGTGGATCCCGTCACATTCTGTTAGGATGTGCTGAGTGGTCTCTGGATCTTTACTGCAGCATACACATGCCTCATCTAGTTCCTCATATTTGCTCCGGTATGTTTTAGTCCTTAGGCAACCAGCTCGAGCCTCAATTAGCAAGGCACTGGCCTTTGTGTTATCGTACAGATTTTCCCTTCTAATTTCATCTCATTCTTGTAAATCTCCATTGTCCTTTGTGTTTCCATCATTTGCATCCAATTCACGGTCTCTATTTCTCTCACTTTATTTCTGATGACTCCTGGTTGTCTATTTACAGTTCCGATTATCCTGTACTTGGTTGCCAACTTCCTTGACCTCTTCCTCCATGCGTGACGCGACAACGGCGCCATCTACACACGCGACAAATGAATGATCGAATAATGCCTTCTTTCCTCTACGCAACGATACAAGAGTGAAGTGCATTACATCTATTCCCGCATTAGAAAGCCTAAATGCTTAACTTATGAAACTTTTCGTGGGCGGCCTACGGTCTAACCTTGCAATCGTGCACGCTCCCTATTCGCAATGGTCCCGCCGTGCCCGATTGCGGTGCTGCGAAGCGCTATCGCAGGATTCGCGATTGTGGGGCTGCGCAAGGCTATCAAGACCAACTCTCGTGGTGCTGGCGCAAATAAAAAAAAAAAAACAAGGAAAACAAAACGCATGGCCTGCAGCGCGCGGATGTTGGCGCGCTTATATCCGCTGAAAGCGGCTGCGAGCGCAACCACGTGATCCCGCGCCAAAAACAGCTAGGCGTCGTTAGGCCCCGGATATCCTAGCTTGCACTCTCTCGCCGGCTCGAAAAGCAATATCGCTACATTTTGGTTTATTAAGGTACCTTAAAGCCCCTATATATAAAAAGTAGCATCACGCTTTGAAGAATGCCGCCGCCTCCTCGCACACCCTGTCCGAGGCCGACGCCGCGTCGGTATTGGCCTAATGACATCACGTGGACCGTCGAGCCCCCGGGCGCTGGCTGCGTTTGTTTACGATCACGCTCCATCGCCATTTTCGCCCGAGAAGGTCTACCGACTGGCGAGGAACACGGCGATAGCGGCGAACACAGTCGGCGATCGTCGAATCTGATCAGCGGTGAAAGATAAAGAAGTGCACGTGTTTCAAGCGGTTTACGCGGCGCAACGGTCGAAAAAGGAGCGCGAAAGAGAGGAGAAACGAGGAGGAGGGAAGGCGGAGGAGGAGAGTGTCGCTACATTTTATATAGAGGGGCTTTAAGGTACCTTACAGCGAGGTGCCGCCACGCGCCAGCATGCGGGGTTTAGCCAGGGGGATGAATCTTCCTATACCTCCCATTGGTTGTTTTATAGCAGACGCTCAGTCGACGCTAGCGCCAAGGCGCACTTCAGTTAGGCCCTAGCGAATGGATGACGGTACCACGGTGGCAAAAAAAGAAAAAAGAAAGAAAAGCGGCGCGATTTTTTTTTACCCTCCCGCTTTCGCCATAGAACTTTTTTTCTTCCTTTTTTATGATAACGTTGTTCCGCTCTTTTCTACTTTCCCTCTTGACTTTCCTATTCTTCCTCGCAAGCTTCGCCTCGCCCTCCCCTCATGTCACGCGCAATGCTCTTTTTTTTTTCTTCAGCTGTCCGCGGCGCGCTTTTTTTTTTTTTTTTTTGTCGCGGGCGTTATCAGACGCACCACCGGACCGAAGCGCGTGCTCCACGCTCCTCTCCTATCCGGCCGTGCCATTCGTGCATTCGTGCTGCGTGCTTGCGCGCAGTGGATTCTTTTTGCGTTTTCATGCACGCAATCCCGTTCATTATTACGATCAAGCAAGCATGTGCCCAAATTATATTAAAAAATAATTGCACTTACAACACAACAGTTCTTTGGACTCACTTAATTGTGTTCGTTTGCGAAAACCAGAATTGGAGCAGACAGTGCAACACACTATAGAATGCAACAAAACGAGGATGGTGTTCCATGTTCGCACATGTAAAAAAACATTTATTGTAATTGATCTAATGGCCAATGCGCAGCAGAGCTTCTCACGGCCTGCTTCTCGCTCGGTCCATAAAATCCACCTCCGTGAAGTGCACCGAGCATATTCTGCGGTTGTTGACCTTGTCTCTGGGCAAACCCATCAGGTCCATCCTTCCAGCGTAGGTTAAAAACGCTTCCATCCTGAAGAACAGTGAAGATCATAAATTATAACATCGCAGTTGGACCATACAAAACAGAACTCGTTTCGCCTCGCGCCGAT